>NC_082724.1:65419976-65755601 GCF_030144855.1 Hypanus sabinus | reverse complement strand
CTGGCTGTTCAAGATCAGCAGAAAACAAATTCTTTGGCCCAGCTAAGCTAGTCCTGTAGCCCATATCTCTTTAAATCTTTCCTATCTGTAAAAGTGCTCAAATGCCTTTCAAATGTTATTGGATTTGCCTCAACCACTTCCGCAGGAATCACTTTCCATGTACACACCCACTGTCTGTGTGAAGATGTGGTTTCAGTTCTGCAAATCTTTGGTGCTTTTACCAGTTATTTCCATTTGTCAACTTCTGCAGGAAATGTGGCAAGCCCTGAACATTCTGAAAGCAAACTACTATAGATGTTGGAAATCTGAAGTAAAACAGAAAATCTGAAAATATCTGGGAATTTTGATTCTCTTTCTCTCACTGACTAACCTCAGGAGCATTTCTTTTTTTTCCTGCGATTGTTTTTTTTGCTGATTTCAAGGTTTCTGCATAAATCAGTCACTTCTGGACTTGGCTGTTTGACACATTCCACTTTCTAGGAGGATGGGCAGAAGACGTGAAAAACAGTACAAGCTGTTGACAGGCCAAGAGATAACTGAGTGGGACTTTAATGTTAAAACTCAATTAACAGTATATACTCTTCAGAGCCATAACTGCAGAGCAAGGAACATATTGCCAGTGGCTATCAAGTTGAATGTAATAGGAATTTCATGGCTTCTTTGATATAAGACAGGAGCTGGAAATAGCTCCAATATGTCACAACTCACATATAAGAGGGAGATCACTAAAATTATTTATTCCAATTGAGCTGACTTAATTAGTCTTACCAGAGACCAATATGCCAGAGCTAACAATGAATTACTGCATGTCTCTGTCTGGTGAGTGACTAGAATGATCTCTGGGGGCCTGCCAGCACTCATGGCCTACATTCTATGGACTCGTCGGCATTAGCTGTTTACAAGCCACCATGTCAAGAAGAGCTATCCACTGACAAAATGGCACGTAACACAGTGGATGTTACAGCACATACACACATGAGCAGCATGTACATATTGGAAACAATGCTTTTGCACAAAAGGTAATGTAACTGAAGATTCATATGTAGAAACAACATTGTCACTGTCTAGACTGCTCAAGAAGACCCCTGAGTTGTTGCATCATCATCTGGTGCAAGCTGTATAACCTCACAAACACAAGAGCAGCTTTTGCCACCAGCAGCAGGAGCAAAAGGAGAAAGGAAAGGGAGTCCAACATATCCATAAAGAAGTTGTCTGAATTTAAGAACATATTCTGCATTGGGGATTTTGAGGAGACAATAAATAGAGATGTGTAGATAACTCAAAAAGTAATAAGGTTCAATATTTGCTGTGATTATTGAGATATTTAAAAGGAAGGAAGATAGTTTTTTAATTGAGGTATTGCTTTGATGTTTAGAGAAGATTAGTTTGCAATCATACCATCTGGAGGCATTGCTGAAATAAAATCCACCATGAAATGAATGTCCCCAATGTAATATATAAATAAAATCATCAAATTATAAACAGCAGTCAGATGATCCTTGTGCAGGCATTTCCTGGCTTCTATGCATCTTTTCCTGCCCTTCATTTATACACTCAGTGGCCACTTTATTAGGTACATGTGTACACCTGTCTGTTAATGCAAATATCTAATCAACCAATCATGTAGCAACAACTCAATGTATAAAAGCATGCAGATAACGGTCAAAAGATTCACTTGTTGTTCAGACCAAATATCAGAATGGAGAAGAAATGTGATCTAAATTACTTTGATGGTGCTAGATGGGGTATGTCAAAAACAGCTGAACTGCTGAGATTTTCACCATAACTGTCTCTAAAGTTTACAGAGAATGGCGTGAAAACAAAAAAAATCATCTAGTAAATGACAATTCTGTGGGCAGAAATGCCTTGTTAATGCCTTGTTCCAGTAGCAGAAAATCACGGATATACACTTGATGTCCACTTTATTAGGTAGAAATGCTATTTAATAAAGTGGCTGCTGAGTGTTACCCCAGCAACCCATTAAGCTGTTGGAGGATAGACTGCTAAGGAGTATCTTTCAACATTTTAATCTGTAGCCTATGATGACAACTGCCCTCGTGAAAACATGCTAGGAAGCTCTGTGAACATTCACTAAAACACAAACTTTATGTATTTGTTGCTTATGCTGCAGTGGGAATAGTGACATTGACCATCAGACACAATTTCATTAATGGATTTATTTTTCTTGCATTGAAGCCTCATTAGCATCATCCACAACCCTTTAGAGTTTTCTCTGTTTTGCCTTGTGCCATTCTTCATAATTTTCTAGATTAGATTCAGTAGCAGAATGATCTTCTGCCACAATGTACTTCCCCATTAAGAGTTGTACACTGGAATTATGTACTGCAATCAGAACTAGCTTCCATTTTGACTCATAGCTGATACAGCCAGCCAGTAAACTTCATAATCAGTGCTGTCTAATTTCTTCAAATTGTCCTTGGGCAAGTTTGCACAGAGTTTGTATTCCACTACAAATTAATTATTCTAGAGAACTCCAGAATATTTTTGAGAGCTGTCCAAATTAGCCCCTAAGCTTGATACATAAAGTGATAGATTAATGCAGCATGGAAACAGCCCATTTGGCTCCTTGTCCATGCTAACCACATTGACCAAAAAGTTTGCTTTGTTTGCTCAAATTTAGCCCATATCCCTCTAAACCAACCTTTTTATGCCATGGACCCCAGCTTGGGAAACTCTGCCTCAAAACCTTTCCTATCCATGTACTTGTCCAAATGTCCAGCTGTTACTGCACCTACCCAAGCCACCACCTCCAGCAGCCCACAGTTCTTCAGTAATTTTATATAATTAACTAGAATTATATGCTTGTTTCAAGGTTCAAGTTTATTGTCATTCAACTGTACACTTGCATACCACTAAATGAAACAACTTCTCTCCAGACCAAGGTGAACAACGCAGTAAATATACCATGCATAAAACATAAAATAGTATTACCACTAGTCAATTAACAAATAATAAGGTGCATTGTGATAAGGTTCAGACTATGTTAAACTGTCTGTTAAAATGTTGCTTTTATGTTTGTAGTATATTCAAACTGTGTCTATATGTCAGTTATGTATTTCTTGTGCACTTTAACTCCAATATGGTTATACACTAATTTATTGTTTGGCCATTGTAGGTAAAGACTGAGATCAGTGTCCAAAGTAAACAGCAGACAATGCAAGGTATTGCATTTCCAATCCAGGAAAATGCCATCACAGCCATTCTCTTACTTAAGGAGAAGAAGATAAATTACATCCAACTGGTATGTAATACCCTTTTCATGGCTTAAATTTTAATCACTGTAGATTGAATTAATTTTGTTAATTGTAGAGCTGTGTCTTGCATGTAACAAAATAGGTGTACTGTGCTAACAATTGACCAGTGTATGGTATAATGCTTTAATTTAATTATAGTTGTAACACATCTGATGTTTCTTAACGATTACTATTTTTAATCTAAGGTACTGCTACATTTGAAGAGCAGGGCATTGACATAAAGCCACTATTCTTTCTGAATGCAAACTGGCTGTCATATTTCATACATTACAATGGGAGCTACACTGAAGAACTTCATTGGGTCTATCACTGCGGGAGTCATTGTGAATTGTGTTCCTCCTACAGGTGCTCAACCCACCTATTGTCTCTACAATTCTTTCATTTTTGATAACCTTCACAATCATTGTATCTACAAAATTAATTTTAGTCACCAATTCCTAACCTCAGGAGGTCTTAAAGCCAATGAGCCTCCCACGTACAGTATGAAATGTGACAGTCAGTTTGCACTCAGCAAGATCCCACATGTAACCTTGCAATAATAGCAGAGCTCATCTTTTTCCATGGCAATGATTGAGGAATAAGTGTTACTATGCTCTTATAATGCTAGGCCATGTGATCTTTAACTTCCATCTGAAAGAGCAAACATAATATTAGTTTGATGCCCCATGTGAAATTTCTGATGGTGCCGGACCTCTTCAATACTTCATACTAGGTCAGATTGATGTTATATATCAACAATTTGGATGACAAAATTAATGTTTTTGTGGTTTATTCTGCAGCTGATACAAAGACAGTTGGGAGGGGCAGGGTGTATTGTAGAAGCAGGGAGTGTGCAGAAGGACTTGGAGAGATTGAGAGAATGGGCAAAGAATAACAGATGGGATATAGTGTAGAGAAGCATATGGTCAAGCACTTTGGTAGAAGGACTAAAAACATAGGCTGTTTTCTAAATGGAGAAAATTTTAAAATCAGAGGTGCAAAGGGACTTGGGAGTCCTTGTGCAGGATTCCCTAAAGGTTGACTTGCATTTGAGTTGGTGATAAGAAAAGTAAATACAATGTTAGTATTCTTTTCGAGAGGACTAGAATATAAAAGCAAGGATGTAATGCTGGGGCTTTATAAGGCTTTGCTTCAGACCACATTTGGAATATTCAGCCCCCTACCTAAGATAAGATGAGCTGTCCAGAGGAGGTTCATGAGAATGATTCTGGTAATGAACGGGTTAATATAGGAGGAGCTTTTGATGGCTCTGGGCTTTTACTTGCAGGAGTTTAGAAGACTGAGGGGGATCTCATTGAAACCTATCAAGTATTGAAAGGTCTAGACAGAGTGAGTGTGGCGAGGATGTTTCCTCAGTGGGTGTCTAGGACCAGAGGGCATAGCCTCAGAATAGATAGATGTCCATTTAGAATAAAGATGAGATGCAATTTCATTAGCCAGAGGGTGGTGAATCTGTGGAATTCATTGCCACAGATGGCTGGTGAAGGCCAAGTCATTGTATATATTTAAAGCAGAGGTTGCAAGTTTCTTTGCAACACGCACAAAGTACAGGAGCTACTTATCAGGTCAGGTGCCAATGTTTTGGACCAAGACCATTCTTCAGGACTGGAGACCCATTGTAAATTGGGGGACTGTTTTGTTGAGCACCTTCACTCCATCCTCCAAAAGTAGCTCTTCCCTGTGGCCAAAAATTTTAATTTTCCCATTCCTTCCAGTTTAAAAAAAACCCTACCCTTTTCGTCTATTCCCCACTTTGCCCTCACACCTCTTAACACCTGACTATCACCTCCCCTCCTTCTTCCCTTTCTCCAATTGTCCATTTTCCTCTCCTATCAGATTCCTTCTTCAGGCTTTTACCTTTCCCATTCAGCTGGCTTCACCTATCACCTTTTAGCTATCCTCTTTCCATGACCATGATTGTTCTTGCCAAATTTTTCTACATAAGTAATTTGCCAACACAGACAGTCCACAGGTTACATATGAGTTCCGTTCCTGAGTCCGTCTTTAAGTCGGATTTGTACGTAAGTCGGAACAAGTACATCCGGTATTATTTAGCGTCAGTTAGTCAAACTTTTGTCTTAGTATATAGTATATATTTTACCTTTCTATGCATATAAAACACTTAAGAAACGTATGTATTCCAATAATTAAACCACTGTGTTGATTAGTAATAATTGTAACTTTCATCACAACTTTTCACATTCTCCATTATTCTCACTTTATCCGTTATCATTTAAAATTGTTCCGATTGTAGCCCAACGCTTTTCCAATGACCAATGGCGTTTCACCTCTTTCCAAGCGCTTTATTATTTCCACTTTATTTTCAATCACAATTGCTTCCCGTCAGAATGGAAACACTGCAGGTGGTGGGTCCCGACCTCTGCCGGATCCCAAGGTCCACTGTGTCCTAAGGACCACCGCACTGAGACAGGCTAAATGGGACAAGTGGGGGCTGTGCTGGGTTTGGGTATTTGATCCTCCACAATATTCCGCATGGGAATTTAAACTGGAGGTGGCAGTCTTTTTACGAGGTCGAGTTGCAAGCTTGACATCAACCTGGCACGGATGGTATGGGAGTCACTGGATCGACATCAACACAGCACAGGAGCGGTCTGTCACTGGGCTGAACTCGGGAATCTTCGTTGTCCAGCCCAGCACTGACCTCACTGCGCCACTAGCTGACCGGAATCGGGGGGGAGGGTGGGGAGGGGTGAACCTTGCAAAGAAAATTTTAAGCCAAATACAAAGTTAAACATTCAACACAGTGTCAACAGCAACGACTTAAAATGGCAGACAGCTTCACGATCCAACTTAAAATGGCAGACAGCATTCTCCTTCCTCAGTTCGTAAGTTGTCCGTAAGTCAGACATTCATAACTCAGGACTACCTGTACTTTCTTTGGGACAATGTCTTACGAGACGAGTGCCGGTGTCAGTGGTCACATAACCAGGAAGTTGTGAAATGCACCATCTGCTCATATGACCATCCACCACCTGCACCCATGGCTCCAGATGATCCTGATCAGGGGGCTAAAGCAGGTGCTCCACCTTGCCCAAGGATGACCTGGAGGCTAACGGAGGGAAGGAGTGCCTTACACCTCCTTTGGTAAAGACGTATTAGAATTTGATGAAATATATATTTTTTTTAAAACTGGACATCCAAAGGAAGATGTATGATGAAATGGAAGAATTATGCAGCAGTTCAATAAACCTCTGAAAAGAGAAGGGGCAAAACTGCAGATGCAAACTGGCCTGCTGTATATTTCCAGCATTTTTTGCTTTTATAAATTTTTTAAATTAAATCATACCTCAAGGAAAAAAATCACCTATGTCTTCTCGGATGGGAATCCTGAATAGCTGAATGGATATATAGCTGTTAAAAGAATAGTAACTTTCCATCACCCCACAAACTACAACCAAAGAAATAACAGTTATGTCATTATGGATAGGATTCTCATTCTTATTCCACCTCCTTAACTTCAACTCTCTCAAACTATAATTTTTTATCAACCTTACAACATGTTGGAGAGCTGCATTTTTATTTTGTATTCCTGATTTCTTTAGCTCCACCATTATTAACCATCTCCCCAGTTGTTTAGTCTCTTAACTCGAGAATTTCCTTGCAGAATCCTGACTTGATATCTCCTTAAAATGAAAATCAGAATCAAGTTTAATAAATCACTGGCATATGTCATGAAATTTGTTGTTTTGCTGCAGGAGCAGTTCAGTAAAATATAGAAAATAAATTGCAATAAGAAGAATACTTAATTTAAATTTTAACATATTATTCAAAAAGAGGAAGTTCCCAATTTGTCAAAGCTTCTGCCTTCCAGCATCTGCTTATGTAGCTCAATAGCAAACTGTGTCTGACGTAGGCCTCTGTTAGTCTCGATAGACCATGGACTTACGCCTTGGAAAGTTTCCAGGGTGCAAGCCTGGGCAAGGTTTTTTTTATGAAAGACCGGCAGTTGCCCAAGCTGCAAGTCACACCGATGTTGTCCAAGGGAGGGGCATTAGTGTGTCTGATGAAGCTCCTGTGAAGCACATTGAAATGTTTGACCATCTATTGTCACAGTAATTGATTGATACACAGCAAAATCAAAGCAATATAGAGCCAATGCTTACTGTGTTATAGTTTCTATAATAGAAAATGAAACTCCTCAATAATAATAAGTACTTAATTGATCCAGTGGGAAATTATTACATTACAGCAGCAACATTTAAAACAGACACTTAGCGATAGTAATAATAACTAATAATAAACACAATAGTAATTTGCCAGTGTGCAATAATAAGGTACAAAAAATAAAACAGAGACTATTGTACTATGATATGTGTTCTCCTGCATTTGGTAGGAAAGATTTTCTGTAACAATCCTTGTGACAGCAGAGCTGAATGATCTAAACAAAGAAAATTGAAATATTCCTTTTCCTCAATAACTTTCATTAAGGCCAATGGAACAAAAACAGATCGTGGATAGTTGGATTGTAGGAGGTGGGAGAGAAAGGATTTTTCAGAGACATAGGTAAAGTACAGTAGAGTGGGGTTAATTAGGGAACTCTTCCAAAGAGCTGAAACAGGTATGGTGAGCTTTGAGCTGCATCATTCAATTATTCCATTTGTATACCAGAAGTGCTAAAAGAGGAAACAAAGTTAGTTTTATAGCTCAGCTATATTTTGTAGAAGATATTTTTCTGTAAGTTATAAAAAAAAAGTGTTGGCTTATGTCAAAACTGTGTCCTTGTATTTTTTCTTCTCCACATTTCAGAAACTAGACATAGAGAAGGAAACCATTAACCTGGTGCATACTGATGTAACTGACATACTTGACTTGCCAAAGAGGATCCCCAATAATGCTGCTCGTTACCATTTCTTCCTATACAAACATACACATGAAGGCGATTATTTAGAGTCTGTTGGTAAGTTCACAAATGTTTAATATTGCTAGTTGGTTATTGCTCATTTATTGTCTTGCTTATTGTTAGCTTCTCACAGCAGCATATACAAAGCAAGGCCTATAGTTGGGCAAAAAGTTCTACCAGAAGGCGAGGCATTTCCCAGCCTCTCCTTTCCTTGTAGCCTTTTTGATTCCTGTTTAGCAAGTATTCTGGTTGTTTTGTCTCTTTATACTTGGAAAGTCAACCATTTTGGTTCTGCTGTATCAGCAGTTTTTTGCCTGAAAAGGAAGCAGGAAATGAATTCAGTACTGCAAACTTGCTTTGCATCTAAAAGGTCTGTAGTTGTAAAGTTTTGCTGCTTTGCTCCTAATTCATTCTCCACTTAGTAGATTAATTTTGTCCATCACATATTCCAAGGCAACTTTGAACTCTGTTGTGGCTTTAATATTACACAGAGCAATGTTCTTGCACATTTAATTATACATTAAAAAGTGGTAACAAATTATTGCAATCAAAGGTTGCAAATTATGCATATTTTATTTTTTACTTAGAGATACAGCATAGAATAGGCTCTTCCCAATGAGCTTTATCGCCCACCAACTCACCTATTTAATACTAGCTTAATTACAGGACTATTGACAATGACCAATTAACCTACAAACTGCTACATGTTTGGACTGTGCGAGGAAACCAGAGTGCCAGAGAAAACCCACACACAGTCACAGGATACAAACTCCTTACACCAGGATTAAACTCTGAACTCCGACACCCCTGGCTCTAATAGCGTCATGCAAACCGCTACATTCATGGGCTTATAGGGTGGTGTTCTCAGGATTGCTGCCAGTGCTATGTGATAGTGATGGTAAGAATTGGAGGAGATGGCAGCGGCTGAGGAGAAGGTGCAAGATGCAGGGTTTTAGATTTTTGGATCATTGGAATCTCTTCTGGGGAAGTTGGGACCTGTACAGATTGGATGGGTTGCACCTGAACTCAAGGGGGAGCAATATCCTTGCAGGTAGGTTTGCTAGCATGGTTCGGGAGGGTTTAAACTAATTTGCAAGGGGGATGGGACCCGGAGTGATCAGAGCAGTGAAAGAAGTGCATGGAGTAAAGCTAGATCTAACATACAGAGAGGCTTTGAGGAAAGAGAATCAGAATAAAGGGTGTAAAGGTAGTAAGGTAGAAGGGCTAAAGTGTGTGTACTTCAATGTAAGAAGCATCAGGAACAAAGGTGATGAACTGAGAGCTTGGATACATACATGGAATTATGATGTAGTGGCCATTACAGAGACTTGGCTGGCACCAGGGCAGGAATTGATTCTCAATATTCCTGGATTTCAGTGCTTTAAAAGTGATAGAGAGGGGGGACAATGTGAGGAGGGGTGGCATTACTGGTCAGGGACACTATTACAGCTACAGAAAGGGTGGGTAATGTAGCAGGATCCTCTTTTGAGTCAGTCTGGGTGGAAATTAAGAACAGGAAGGGAGCAGTTACTCTGTTGGAGGTATTCTGTAGACCCCCTGGTAGCAGCAGAGATACCGAGGACCAGATTGGGAGGCAGATTTTGGAAAGCTGCAAAATTAACAGGGTTGTTATCATGGGTGACTTTAACTTGCATAATATTGATTGGCACCTGATTAGTTCCAAGGGTTTGGATGGAGCAGAGTTAAATGTTAAGTGTGTCCAGGACGGATTCCTGTCACAGTATGTTGACAGGCTGGCTAGGGAGAATACCATACTAGATCTAGTATTAGGTAACGAACCGGGTCAGGTCACAGATCTCTCAGTGGGTGAGCATCTTGGGGACAGTGATCACCACTCCCTAGCCTTTAGCATTATCATGTAAAAGGATAGAATCAGAGAGGACAGGAAAATTTTTAATTGGGGAAGGGCAAATTATGAGGGTATAAGGCTAGAACTTGCAGGTGTGAATTGGGATGATGTTTTTGCAGGGAAATGTACTATGGACATGTGGCCGATGTTTAAGGATCTCTTGTAGGATGTTAGGGATAAATTTGACCCGGTGAGGAAGATAAAGAATGGTAGGGTGAAGGAACCATGAGTGACAAGTGAGGTGGAAAATCTAGTCAGGTGGAAGAAGGCAGCATACATGAGGTTTAGGAAGCAAGGATCAGATGGGTCTATTGAGGAATATAGGGTAGCAAAAAAGGAGCTTAAGAAGGGGCTGAGAAGAGCAATAAGGGGGCATGAGAAGGCCTTGGCAAGTAGGGTAAGGGAAAACCCCAAGGCATTCTTCAGTTATGTGAAGAACAAAAGGATGACAGGAGTGAAGGTAGCACCAATTAGAGATAAAGGTGGGAAGATGTGCCTGGAGACTATGGAAGTGAGTGAGGTCCTCAATGAATACTTCTCTTCGGTATTCACCAATAAGAGGGAACTTGATGACAGTGAGGACAATATAAGTGAGGTTGATGTTCTGGAGCATGTTGATATTAAGGGAGAGGAGGTGTTGGAGTTGTTAAAATACATTAGGACGGATAAGTCCCCAGGGCCTGACAGAATATTCCCCCGGCTGCTCCACGAGGTGAGGGAAGAGATTGCTGAGCCTCTGGCTAGGATCTTTATGCCCTCGTTGTCCACGGGAATGGTACTGGAGGATTGGAGGGAGGTGTTTTTCTTTGTTCAGAAAAGGTAGTAGGGATAGTCCGGGTAATTATAGACCAGTGAGCCTTATGTCTGTGGTGGGAAAGCTGTTGGAAAAGATTCTTAGAGATAGGATCAGTGGGCATTTAGAGAATCATGGTCTGATCAGGGACAGTCAGCATAGCTTTGTGAAGGGCACATCTTGTCTAACAAGCCTGATAGAGTTCTTTGAGGAGGTGACCAGGCATACAGATGAGCATAGTGCAGTGGATGTGATCTAAATGGATTTTAGTAAAGCATTTGACAAGGTTCCACACAGTAGGCTTATTCAGAAAGTCAGAAGACATGGGATCCAGGGAAGTTTGGCCAGGTGGATTCAGAATTGGCTTGCCTGCAGAAGGCAGAGGGTCATGGTGGAGGGAGTACATTCAGATTGGAGGGTTGTGACTAGAGGTGTTCCACAAGGATCTGTTCTGGGACCTCTACTTTTCGTGATTTTTAACGACCTGGATGTGGGGGTAGAAGGGTGGGTTGGCAAGTTTGCAGATGACACAAAGGTTGGTTGTGGTGTGGATAGTGTAGAGGATTGTCGAAGATTGCAGAGAGACATTGATAGGATGCAGAAGTGGGCTGAGAAGTGGCAGATGGAGTTCAACCCGGAGAAGTGTGAGGTGGTACACTTTGGAAGGAAAAACTCCAAGGCAGAGTACAAAGTAAATGGCAGGATACTTGGTAGTGTGAAGGAGCAGAGGGATCTGGGGGTACATGTCCACAAATCCCTGAAAGTTGCCGCACAGGTAGATAGGGTAGTTAAGAAAGCTTATGGGGTGTTAGCTTTCATAAGTCGAGGGAATAGAGTTTAAGAGACGCGATGTAATGATGCAGCTCTATCAAACTCTGGTTGGGCCACACTTGGAGTACTGTGTCCAGTTCTGGTCACCTCACTATAGGAAGGATGTGGAAGCATTGGAAAGGGTACAGAGGAGATTTACCAGGATGCTGCCTGGTTTAGAGAGTATGGATTATGATCAGAGATTAAGGGAGCTAGGGCTTTAGTCTTTGGAGAGAAAGAGGATGAGAGGAGACATGATAGAGGTGTACAAGATATTAAGAGGAGTAGATAAGAGTGGATAGCCAACGCCTCTTCCCCAGGGCACCACTGCTCAGTACATGACTTTAAGGTAAGGGGAGGGAAATTCAAGGGGGATATTAGAGGAAGGTTTTTTTTACTCAGAGAGTGGTTGGTGCGTGGAATGCACTGCCTGAGTCAGTGGTGGAGGCAGATACACAAGTGAAGTTTAAGAGACTACTAGACAGGTATATGGAGGAATTTAAGGAGGGGAGGTTGTATGGGAGGCAGGGTTTGAGGGTCAGCACAACATTGTGAAACAAAGGGCCTGTAATGTGCTGTACTATTCTATGTTCTATGTTCTACTTGCTGCAGATTCACTACAGTCAAATATGACATGCAATGACAGTCTATTCCTCATTGTTAGCCACTTTATAGAAATCAAACAGTTCCAAGCTCATACACATTTGTACTGGGTCATTATTTCTAACTCTATTGAAATTATTACTTTTATTTCTACAGTGTTTATCTACTCCATGCCAGGGTATAAATGTGGTATTAAAGATCGAATGCTCTACTCCAGCTGTAAAGGACCTCTGTTGGATGTGGTAGAGCAGCAACTGCAGCTGAAAGTTGTCAAAAAGGTAGTCACCTGTGTGTATCTGTGAATACATGTTCGAGGGAATGTGGTGAGTTGTGAAACCCCTGACTGATCTTCCCTCTAGTTGGTGAAGGTTTGGAGGCCTATCTCTGTTCTGAGGTGAATTTGAGATTATAATGTGAGAATAATGCCTACTTCAGAAGGTTTATTCTACTTTTTCTTTGAAGGCTATTCAAACACATTACTAAGGACTTGTTCCCTTTCATTTCAACATATCTGTCCACAGCCACAATGAGGCCAAACTCAGGTTGGAGGTTCGACATTTCATATTCCTATAGGCTAGCCTCCAACCTGATGGCATGAACATCGAATTCTCTAATTTCAGGTAGTTTCTCCATTTTCCCACTATGCTCTTTTCCATTCCCCATTCTGGTTCATTTCTTACCCCTTCTCTTCACCTACCTATCACCTCCCTCTGTTGCCCCACCTCCTCCCCTTTCTCCCATGATTCACTGTCATCTTCTTCTTCTTCAGATTCCTTCTATACCTTTTCCTTTTCCACCTATCACATCCCAGATCCTTACTTCACTTTCCACCCACCTCTATCTTAAGCTGGCTTCACCTATCATCTGCCGGCTTGTTCTCTTTCCACTCCTCCCACTTTCCTATTCTATCCCCCTTTCTTTTCCAGTCCTGATGAAGGACCTCAGTCTGAAATGACATCTGTTTATTCCCCTCCATAGGTGCTGCCTGACCTGTTGCGTTCCTCCAGAATTTTGTCTCTGTTGTTCAGGATTGCCAGCATCTGCAGAATCTCTTCTGTTTGGTGCTGACAAGGGAACTGAAAGTTTCACATAATAGTGTTTACACCATTTGGATATGACTGTCACAGGCTCTGTTATTTAATGTGTTTAAGATATCTGTGTTTTTTAACTATTAATTTTAAGCTGGACATCTCCGACAAGGCACTTATTGGCTTTGATATAGTAGTCGTGAGCCAACTTCTCAAGTACTGCAGTTCTATTGGTGAAGATTCTCATGTAATGCAGTAGGGTGAGAGTTTCCGGGGTTTAGACTCAGCAATAGTAGGAACATGGCTAGACTACTTGAGTTTCTGCTCAGTGGTGTTCATGGTGGTGATCCAGTCAGTCATGGTTGTTCTACTAAACATCAAAAGTCGATGATTAGTCTCTCACTTGTTGGAGATGGCTATTGCTATTCACTTAAGAGCATGGGTCTGAATTTTGCATGGATCTGTCTGCATTTCAGCGTGGATTGCTTTGTACACTGAAAAATGGTGAACAAAGCAATAGGGCACAGCTCTGAGGAACTCATACAGTGATGTCCTGGGGCTATGGTGATTGAATTACAGCAGACACAAATATCCTCATTTCTGTAAGCTTGGACTCCAATTGTTGGAGTGGTTTCCCTTTATTACCCTTTCAGTTATACCAAGGCCCCTTGATGCCACATTCGGTTAACTGGACCAAAACTACATAGCTAGAAATTTGACTAGTTCAGAGCAGAGATACAGCTGGGATGTTACCTGCTGTTACAGCCTTTGCTACATCTAATACTGTCAGATATTTCTTGACAAGGTTTCTATGGATCAGATTGGCCTGAAGTTAGCTTATGTGATGATGGAGATCCTCAGAGAATGTAAAAATGGAATAAACTACTCAGCACCTCTGATTGAACAAAACTGCAAATACTTTAACCTTATCTTTCATGCACAAGCTGACATTGTGTGCAGTGATGTCTTTAAAATCTCAAATTTCAAAGTAAATCTACTATCAAATTATATATATGTCACCATTACAGTAGAATATAGTATTAATGGTAAGACTCTTGGCAGTGTGGAGGATCAGAGGGATCTTGGGGTCCGAATCCATAGGAAGCTCAAAGCAGCTGCGCAGGTTGACTCTGTGAATACACTGTTGGCAGAAACAATGTCTTGTCTTGTCCATACTGCACCAACCGCCGCCACTGGGCTATAAACGTGCAGGAGCAGTGTGTGGTTAAATGCCTTGCTCAAGGATACACATGCTGTCTCAGTTGAGGCTTGAACTAACAACCTTCAGATTGCCAGCCCAAACCCTTAACCACTTGGCCACGGTTAAGAAGGCATATAGTGTATTGGCCATCATCAATTGTGGAATTGAATTTAGAAGCCTAGAGGTAATGTTACAGCTATATAGGACCCTGGTCAGACCTCACTTGGAGTACTGTGTTCAGTTCTGGTTGCCTCTCTACAGGAAGGATGTGAAAACCAGATTATGAAAAACTATAAATAACAAAGACTGGTAAACAACCAATGTGCAAAAGAAGATAAATCATGCAACTAATAATAAAGTCATTATCGTCATTACATGCCATGTTGTATGATGTGAGCGATCATGGTCTTCCAACTGTTGACTATGTTTGTTCTTGGCAAATTTTTCAACAGTAAGTAATTTGCCATTGCAACGTACAACATGCTGGAGGAGCTCAGCAGGTCGGGCAGCATCCGTGGGCCGAGACCCTTCATCGGGACTGAAAAGGGAGGGGGCAGGGGCCCTATAAAGAAGGCGGCAGGAGGGTGGGAAGGAGAAGGCTGGTAGGTGCCAGGTGAAAAACCAATAAGAGATTAAGGGGTAGGGTGGGGAAGCAGGGAGGGGATAGGCAGGAGAGGTGAAGAAGGAATGTAAGGGGAAAGCACCATGTGTAGTAGAAGAAGGCAGAATCATGAGAGAGGTGATAGGCATCTGGAGGAAGAGGCAGAGTGAAACTGGGATGGGGAAGGGAGGGAGGGAATTATCGGAAGTTGGAGAATTAAATGTTCATGCCAAGCATCTGCAGTGAACTTTGTGTTTAGTAATTTGCCATTTCCTTCTTCGGGGCAGTATCTTTACAAGATACTGGTGACCCCAGCCATTATCAATACTCATCAGAGATTATCTGCCAGGTGTCAGTGATCACATAACCAGGACTTGTGATATGCTCCAGCTGTTCATATGACCATCACCTCTTGCTCCCATGGCTTCACATGACCCTGATCACGGGAGCTAAACAGGTGCTACACCTTGCTCAGGGGTGACCTGCAGGCTAGAGGAGAGAATGAGCACCTTGCATCTCCTTTGGTAGAGACATATCTCTATCCTGCCACCCAAAAAAAGGTAAGTAAATAATACTGAGTTGCAGAATCCTTGACAGTGAGTCTATAGGTTGTGGGGTCAGTTGAGCTTCAACAATCACTCAAATTCAGATTCCTCCTGCCACACAGTTGTTTGATTGTTCACTGTCATTCACAACTAGATTTGACAAGATTGCAGACCTTTGTCTATTGAATGCTGTTTTCCTTGCTTTGCATACTTAACGTCTGGTTATTGCAATTTCACCAGATTGGGATACTTGCCATTGCTCCTGTCAAGCTCTCTGGCATGCCTTATTGAAACAAGATTGGTTCACCTGCTAGATAATAACAGTGAAAGATTTACCAGACCATGAGAATACATGGTAATTGTTGACTGTCCACAGTGCCTGGTGAATATCCAGGTTTGATCTAAATGTAGTGCTACACTATATGATGGAGTATGTTTTCCGATCTGAAAATGGGACCAACTCCACAATGACTCCACATGGATAGATGCATCAGCCACTTGTAGATTGATGAGGACAAGATTAACTAAGTTTATCCCTTGGCCTGGTTCATTCAATACATACTGCAGACTGAATCTGCCAATTAGACTACCAATCTAGTCTAGAGCACAGATTTTATAGTCTCCCACCCAGAGTAAATTATATGCCCTTGCTATCTTCAGTGCTGCTTCCAAGTGTTTTTGGAAATGGAAAAGCACTGATGGCAGATACAGAACAGGATCATTGCTTCTTGTTAATGTTTGACCTGAGGTCTTAAGACATCATGAGATCTAGAATGAATGTCACTGTTAAAACTCCATTGGTAGGTCATTTTTCCAATGGAACTGAATATACACAGGGATATGCCTTACAAATTATGTCATATTGCAATTTGAGTCATCTATGAAACAGTTTAGATATCTTCTCCCGGATGTTTCAAAGAAGAAATTTGCAATGACAACTGGGCTCTGAGCATGTTTGTCATAACCAAATTCAGTACCAATTGGTGTGTCTGATTTATTTCTTCTGCTTGAATTTAGTGGTGTGATACAACTGAGTGTCTTGTTAAGCCATTGCAGAGAAATTTTTTAAATGAAACAACATTACATAAAAACATAGAGAAAACATAGAAAACCTTCAGCACAATACAGGCCCTTCAGCCCACAAAGCTGTGCCAAACATATCCTTACCTTAGAAATTACCTGAGGTTATGCATAGCACTCTATTTATCTAAGCTCCATGTACCTGTCCAGGAGTCTCTTAAAAGACCCTATCACATCTGCCTCCACCACTGTCACAGGCAGCCCATTCCTTACACTCACCATTCTCTGCGTAAAAAAAAACTTACCCCTGACATCTTCTCTGTACCTACTTCCAACCACTTTAAAACTGTGCCCTCTCGTGCTAGCCATTTCAGCCCTGGGAAGAAACCTCTGATTATCCACACAATCAATGGCTCTCATCAACTTATACACCTCTATCAGGTCACCTCTCATCCTCTGTTGCTCCAAGGAGAAAATGCCCAGTTCACTCAACCTGTTTTCATAAGGCATGCTCCCGAATCCAAGCAACATCCTTGTAATTCTCCTCTGCACCCTTTCTATGGTTTCCATGTCCTTCCTGTAGTGAGGCAACCAGAACTGAGCACAGTACTCCAAGTGGGGTCTGACCAGGGTCCTATATAGATGCAACATTAGCTCTCAGCAACTAAACTCAATCCCACAATTGATGAAGGCCAACGCACTGTATGCCTTCTTAACCACAGAGTCAACCTGCACAGCAGCTTTGAGTGTCCAATGCACTCCAACCCCAAGATCCCTCTGATCCTCCACACGGCCAAGAGTCTTACCATTAATACTATATTCTGCCATCATATTTGACCTACTAAAATGAACCACCTGACACTTACCTGGGTTCAACTCCATCTGCCACTTCTCAGCCCAGTTTTGCATCCTATCAATGTCCCGCTATAACCTCTGACAACCCTCCACACTATCCACAACACCCCCAACCTTTGTGTCATCAGCAAATTTACTAACCCATCCCTCCACTTTCTCATCCAGGTCATTTATAAAAATCACAAAGAGTAGGGGGTCCCAGAACAGATCCCTGAGGCACACCACTGGTCACCGACCTCCATGCAGAATATGACCCGTTTACAACCACTCTTTGCCTTCTGTGCACAAGCCAGTTCTAGATCCACAAATCAATGTCTCCTTGGATCCCATGTTTCCTTACTTTCTCAATAAGCCTTACATGGGATACCTTATCAAGTGCCTTGCTGAAATCCATATATACTACATCTGCTTCTCTACCTTCATCAATGTGTTTAGTCACATCCTCAAAAAATTCAATCAGGCTCGTAAGGCACGACCTGCCTTTGACAAAACCATGCTGACTATTCCTAATTATATTAAGCCTCTCCAAATGTTAATAAATCCTGCCTCTCAGGATCTTTTCCATCAACTTATCAACCACTGAAGTAAGACTCACTGGTCTATAATTTCCTGGGCTATATATCTACTCCCTTTCTTCAATAAGCGAACAACATCCGCAACCCTCCAATCCTCTGGATCCTCTACCTTCCCCATTGATGATGCAAAAACCATCACCAGAGTCTTAGCAATCTCCTCTCTTGCCTCCCACAGTAGCCTGAGGTATATCTTGTCCGGTCCCGGTGATTTATCCAATTTGATGCATTCCAAAAGCTCCAGCACATCCTCTTTCTTAATATCTACATGCTCAAGCTTTTCAGTCCACTGTAAGTCATCCCTACAACTGCCAAGATCTTTTTCCATAGTGAATACTGAAGCAAAGTATTCATTAGGTACGTCTGCTATCTCCTCCAGTTCCATGCACACTTTTCCACTGTCACACTTGGATGGTCCTATTCTCTCATGTCTTATCCTCTTGTTCTTCACATACTTGTAGTTTTCCTTCATCCTGTCTGCCAAGGCCACCTCATGGCCCTTTCTGGCTCTCCTAATTTCATTCTTAAGCTCCTTTCTTAAAATCTTCTAGATCTCTATCATTACCTAGTTTTTTGAACCTTTCGTAAGCACTTCTTCTTGACTAGATTTACAACAGCCTTTGTACACCAAGGTTCTTTCACCCTACCATCCTTTCCCTGTCTCATTGGAACGTACCTATGCAGAACTCCACGCAAATATCCCCTGAACATTTGCCACATTTCTTCCATACGTTTCCCTGAGACTACCTTTTTCCAATTTATGCTTCCAAGTTCCAGCCTGATAGCCTCATATTTCCCCTTCCTCCAATTAAACACTTTCCTAACTTGTCTGTTCCTATCCCTCTCCAATGCTATGGTAAAGGAGATAAAATTGTGATCACTATCTCCAAAATGCTCTCCCACTGAGAGATATGACACCTGACCAGGTTCATTTCCCAATGTCAGATCAAGTACAGCCTCTCCTCTTATAGGTATCTACATATTATGTCAGGAAACCTTCCTGAACATACTTAACAAACTCCACCCCATCTGAACCCCTCAGTCTAGGGACATGCCAATTGATATTTGGGAAATTAAAATCTCCCACCACTACAACCTTGTTATTATTAAACCTTTCCAGAATCTGTCTCCCTATCTGCTCCTGGATGTCCTTGTTACTATTGGGTGGTCTATAAAAAAACACCCAGTAGAGTTATTGACCCCATCCTATTCCTAACTTCCACCTCCAGAGACTCCGTAGACAATCCCTCCATGACTTCCTCCTTTTCTTCAGCCGTAACACTATCTTTAATCAACAGTGCCATGGCCCCACCTCATTTGCCTTCCTCCCTATCCTTTCTGAAACATGTAAAACCTGGCACTTGAAGTAACCATTCCTGCCCCTGAGCCATCTCTCTGTAATGGCCACCACAACATAGCTCCTAGTACTGATCCACACTCTAAGCTCATCCACTTTGTTCATAATACACCTTGCATTAAAATAGACACATCTCAAACCATCAGTCTGACGTGTCCCTTCTCTATCACCTGCCTATCCTCTCACTGTCTCCAAGCTTGCTCTATTTGTGAGTCAACCGGCTCATCCTTCATCTCTTCAGTTTGGTTCCCAACCCCCAGCAATTCTAGTTTAAATTCACCCCAAAGCCTTTGCAAACTTCCCCACCAGGATATTGGTCCCCCTGGGATTCAAGTGCAACCTGTCCTGTTTGTACAGGTCACATCTGCCCCAAAAGAGGTCCCAATGATCCAGAAATCTGAATCCCTGTCCCCTGCTCCAATCCCCCAACCACACATCTATCCTCCACCTCATTCTATTCCCATGCTTACTGTCACATGGCAGTATCTCTGTAGTCTCATAGAAATCAGACTAGTTGAGGATGGCATATTTCCTCTGTAGAGCATACAGTAAGTGAACCAGATGGGTTTTTATGATATTCCAATGGTTTCATCATTGCTAGGACTAGCTTGCTTTGTGCTTGGTTTCAAATTATTGTTAACAATATTCCACTGCTGACTCCAAAATGTCAACAGCAACCAAGCTTGTGTCTCATAATGATGATGAAAGATCCCAGCCTGAAACATTGACTGTTTATTCCCTCCATGCATCTGCAGAAACTCTTGTGTTTGCACCTTACAAACTTAATAGGTTTTTTTAAAAAAAGCAAAATTGTTTTCAAAAATAAGAAAATATGCAAATACTGGAAACATACATAAAATGCTGGAGGAACTCAGCAGACTGGGCAGCATCTATGGAAAAAAGGACAGATGACATTTTGGGCTAAGACCCTCAGCCAGACAGGACTCCATTGGATTTGGAGTAACAATCATTTAATTTTCTTTTAAACTTGTGTCCGACGAATGGCAATAAAGAATCTTGAACCAATGTTGTCACTCTCCCATGCACTAATACACTTATTCCCCATGGTCACTGCGCCCCCACCCCCATTTACCCAATCAGAGTTATCATCTCTCCCACTTGCAGTTTAACAATCTTCTTTCTGTTTCCAGTCTGATGAATGGTGATTGTCATCAGTCTGAAAATCAAAAGTTAACTGCTGATGCTAGAAGTCTAAACTGAAAACAGAAAATGCTGGAAATACTTAGCAGGCCAGGCTACATCTGTGGGAAGAGAAACAGAGTTAACACGCAGATCAAAGACCTTTATTCGCATCTGTTTCTATTAATGTCCTGACTAGTGGGAAGTTCACAACCACAGATGCACTGGGCTGTCTGCAACACTCTCTACAGAGCCCATACCAAGCAGCAATGCAGCCAGTCAGGATGCTGTCAATTGTGTCCCTGTTGAAAGTCCTTAGGATTTGGGGACTCATGCTGAAGTTCTTCAACAGTCTGAATTGAAAGATACACTATTGTGTTTTTTCCCCACACATTTGGTATTGTATAGACCAAGTGAGATCCTCGGTGATGTGTATACCGAGGAATCTGAAGCTGTTCACCCTCTCAACCCCAGATCCATTGATGTCAATTGATGTCTGTCTCCGTTCCTCCTGTAGTCCACAACCAGCTTCTTTGTTTTTGCGACATTCAGGGAGAGGTTGTTTACTTGACACCACTGCGTCAGAGAGATGACTTCTTCCCTGTAGGCTGCCTCATTATTATTTGAGATAAAGCCAATCAATGTCGAATCATCAGCAAATTTAATTAGCAGGTTGGAGCTGTGGGTAGCGACACAGTAGTGGGTATACAGACATTAAAGGAGGGGGCTGAGGACACAGCCCTGGAGGGGCTCCTGTGTTGAGGATCAGAGGGGCAGAGGTGAAGGGGCCCACTCTTAGCACATGCTGGTTATCTGACAGGAAGTCCGGGGCAAAAGGCAGGGTGAATGCCAAGGTCTCTGAGGTTCTTGTCAAGCTTAGAGGGAATTCTGGTGTTGAATGCTGAACTGTAGTCCAAGAACAGCATTCTCACATAACCATCCTTCCTCTCCAGGTGTGTAGGGACGGTGTGTAGAGCTGTGGCTATTGCATTATCTGTTGATCGGTTATGTCAGTAGGCGAATTGTAGGGGTCCAGTGTGGGTGGTGTCATGCTGCAGATGTAGTCCTTGACCAGCCTCTCAAAGCATTTGCCTATTATTGAGGTGAGTACGACAGGATGCTAGTTGTTCACCTTGAGGTATGAGATGTGGAATGTAATTGTAAAGTGACAGTGAATGGGGGATGAAGGTGGTGAGGGACTGTGGAGAGGAGTGTGTCAGTGTATGTATGTATGTATGAGGTGTGGAGTGCAGGTGTAAAGTGACAGCGAATGGGGGGGATGAAGGTGGTGAGGGACTGTGGAGAGGAGTCTGTCAGTGTATGTATGAGGTGTGGAGTGCAGGTGTAAAGTAACAGCAAATGGGAGGAATGAAGGGGGTGGGTGAGTGGCTGTGGAGAGATGTGGTTGATGTGGAAGAAGTGGTGGTGGGGTGAGTAAATGAGTGGAAGTGTTGATCACCTTGATGGATTGGGGGAAGTAACTGTTTTTGAGTATGGTAGCGTGGATGCTGTGTAGCCTTTTCAATGTAGAATGTAGGAGTGCGAAATGTAGAGAAAGAAGATGTCTGATGGATTAGGTTGGGCATGTCCTGCATTCCCAATGAAAACAGCATGCTCCACGAATGGAAGCTGGTACAGATAAATCAAGTTCTCTCAAGTTCTGTAATTCAGTATTGAGTCCAAAAGCCTTCTGTGTGCCCAGATACGTTGAAATACTGCTCACCAAGCTTGCATTTGGCCTCATTGTACAACAGTGCATGGGGCCACTCATGGTAGATCAGAAAGGGAATGAGGTAGAAAATTAAAGTGGCAGGTGTGGAAATTCAGGATTTCCCCTTTAGAGAAGGTGCTCCAAAATGCGATCACCCATTCCCCAAAATATCAATCAACCCTCTGCCTCTGTAGATGTAGCCCTTCCCACTGAATTCCTCCAGCAGTCTGATATTTGCTCCACATTTCATCAGAGAAACCCAGCATAAACTGGGTGATGGAGTTAGGAGATATCCAGATGTTGTAAAGATGACATTGTATGCCACTTCATATACATATGAGCTATGTATAAGCTCAACTCATTTGTATACAGCCACATTCAAAGGTATACATTTAATGTCAGAGAAATTTATACAATATACATCCTGAAATGCTTTTACTTTACAACCATCCATGAAAACAGGAATGCCCCAAAGGATGAATGACAGTTAAATGTTAGAACTCCAAAAGCCCCTAGCTTCACTCCCTCCCATGCCTAAAAGGCAGCAAGCACAATCCCCCTCCCCCCTCACTCCACCAGCAAAAACAAAAGCATCGGCACCGGTCACTGAGCACTGAAGCTTGCAGTAAAAGCAACAATAAAGACACAGACTTGCAGTACTGCAAAGGCTACATTGTTTGCCCAGCATTCAACATACCATGGGATGTGTGTGTGTGTCCCTCTCCCCCCCACATTCTCTCTCTCACCCCCCCTCTCCCTCTTCCCCCTCCCCCCACATTTCACAGCGAGATGGGAGACAACAAATTACTTGCTGGTTTACGATGTTAAAAGTTCGTTGCTTCACTTCTGTTGAGCTCTGTGCCCAAAAATCTCAGGTCTCTGGACACACAGCCAAAGATGTTCCAGCTCTCATGATACACCCGCCCAGGACACTGACCTTTGATCTACCTATCGCCAAAGCCCTGAGATCCTAGGCCTCCAAAGCTGATCCGAACTCTTAGGCTAAGCTCTTGGCATGCTGAACAATGTCCAGTTATGAAACCCCATTCCTACAAAGAACCGTGGTCAGCGTGTAATTCCAGGTCAGGGTCTTCAAAAGAACCCTGAAAGGAAAAAGATAGAGATATTAAAGATGAAAATAGAGCTGTTTCTGAAGAAGCAAGCAAAGGAGTCGCCATTTAGTGCCATCGTCACTTGCTCCGCCTCCACCTTCAAACAGCTGCTTGTACATTATGTTTTATACAGTTGCTTTTATTGTGTGTTTTTTTAGGTTCCATTGGATCCAGAGAAACAGAGTTCTCTTTTACACTTGTATTGAAGAATGACAATAAAATGACATTATGAACACAAGAATCTGCACATTAGATTGGAAGATATACAAATGAATTGCTGAGTCACCTGTAGTGCTTGAGTACCTGGATAGTGAGAGGGGACAGGGTGAAAGGTGTTGTATCACCTGCAGTTCCCAGGAAAGGTGTCCTAAGAAGTGGTTGTGGGGGAGGGGGAGTGAATGTTAGGAATACGACCATAAGAAGTATCAGGAAGTTGCAAAGGGAATTGTCTCTACAAAGTACTGTAAGGGGAGGAGAGAGGAAGATGCAGTGGAATGCCTTTAAAGGTGATGGATACTAGTGCGGTTAGATGGTAAGGGCTTTTGTGGTGCAGTGGTTAAATTATCAGACCTTTCATCCAGAGGCCTTGGCTGTCAAAGAGACTTCAGATCCCATGGTGACAGGTGTTGGAGTTGTTCTGTTTAATAGCTAATACAGAATATGTTAAAAAAATTAGTTTCCATAATGGTGACTAAGTATAGGCAATAAATACAGGCTTTGCTAGTCATGCCCCATCCACAAATTAATTGCAAGAAAACTGCATTCATGGGTTAGCCCTTCTAATCTAGTGAGCCACTACAGAAAACAGTTCAGTGAGTGAGTGTGGATTTAACAGTCCTTGGAATCACAAGATCAGTTTTCCTTTTGGAATCGAAGTGGTCAGCATATTTTAAACTAACATATTCCAGCAATCAGTACATTATTCTTCTTTTTCAGATCGAGATAGACAATGGTGAAGAGCTAACACCAGACTTTCTTTATGAAGAGGTCCACCCTAAACAGCATGCCTTCAAACAAGCCTTTGCAAAGCCCAAAGGGCCAGCAGGAAAACGTGGACAGAAACGAATTATTAAAGGAACTGCAGAGGCTGAAAATGGAGAGGACTTTTAAATTGCAGTCACCAATGAGCGACATTGAACTTTTTATTCTAACACTAAATTTAAAAATTATGACAGAATATTAATTTACATTGGTTAAACCTCTTAACATATACCTTTGTCTCCCAAAATACAATAAGCACCTTTTTGATTTTTTAAAAATGTGTATGCCCAAAGCTTGTTACAAATCTTTTGGGGAAGTTTTTTTTAATCTGTACAAAGACTATCATGTCATCATCTTACAAATGAGAAATTGATTAGCAATGTTTTCTACTATCACTGTGCAAACACTGCGTTGTTTACTCGGCAACAGAACTATTGGGCTATTTACCTACTGACACAAAATCCACTACCAACTACAATGACAGCTAACATAAAGGAAGAAACTTGCAAGTTATCAGATTCCCACAAAGCGCAGGTCAGTGTGATGTTTTCAAGATATGACCAAAAGCATCAAAACATAATGCTTAATTTGAAGGACTATGGGTGAAAAATGCAATTATTTCTTTCCCAACACTATGTGCTATCCACATTCAGAAGTGCTATCAAAATTTGCATTACTTGTTTTTATGCAACGTAATCAGATTTGAAAACTTTAAATATCAGAGTCCTGGGAAATGATTATCTGTAAGGTTGGTGTCCTGGCCAGAAGTAGACCACAGAGGGTCCAATTGCATACTGCCTTGACACTGCCACGGGGATCAGATATTTTATCCCTGCACCAGATTGATACCAAGTTATTCTGTAACACAGTGAATTAACCTCATACTCTTCCACAAGATAGTGAGGGAATTGGGATATATAACCATAATTGTTTACTGTAGAAAATAGCCACATAGACCCTCACCAGAATCCAAAATTTAATTCAGTGTCTGCTCTTTAGCTCTTCACAGCTCCCACTCTACCCTTCAACTTTGTATGTTTTGGCTACTTTTCTGATTTATTTCTGAAGGGACTGGTGCCCAATAAGCCAGTTTGGCTCGTCATTCTTATTTACATTTTGTATAGATATAGAACTCTCTGCACAAGGAAAACAAGAAATTGGATCACAACATTCACCTGAATTTGAACTCAAACCTAATTCCTAATTGAGAATCTGTGTTGTTTTTGTTGAAGTTCCTGTACTGTAAGTGAATACGCATAATGCACTTTGCTTTGGTGTAGCTGTGAACAGGGCAAGTGTCTGAACTTACAGCTGTAGTGTCTGTAGAACTAAAACCACGGTACATGTACAAGTGATTCAGATAGATCCAGAGATGAATTGAATTAACAGTAACTAGAGAGGCTTTTTTCTGCACCTGTCTCTGGCATTTCCTTTCAGTGGGAATTTTGATTATTTCTCAATGACAATAAATGAACTTTAACTTGCTTAAATTGCATCAGTTTTTAAATGCATAAAATTGTTGAAGGCAGAATCTCCATTTAGGTGTTCTTTATTCATTATTTAAATTTCTGCTTAATTCAGTGGCTTTGTAGATAGAGATCTCACAACAAGGAACAAATAGTAGGAAAAGGGAACCGTGGCTGATGAAACACTTGAGGCAACTCATCAAGACAAAAAAGGAAGCATATGTTAGATATAAGAAGCAGGAAGTAGGAGGGGCTCATGAGAAATATAGGGTAGCCAGGAAGGAGCTAAAGAAAGGACTTAGGAGAGCTCAAAGGGGGCACAAGAAGGCCTTGACATGTTGGATTAAGGCGAACCCTAAGGCATTCTATGCATATGTGAAGAACAGGAGGATGATGAGAATGAGAACATGTGCCTGGAGGCAGAGAAGGTTGGGGAGGTCCTAAATGAATACTTTGCTTCAGTATTCACAAGTGAAAAGGATCTTGATCAGGATGAGGTCGAAATAGAGCAGGCCTGTGTACTGGGCAATGTGGAAATTACGGAAGAAGTGCTGGATGTTCTTAAAAACATCAAGATTGATAAATCCCCAGGGCTGGATATGATACACCCCAGGTTGTTGTGGGAATTGAGAGAAGAGATCGCTGGAGCATTAGCTATGATCTTTGAATCCTTTTTGGCTACAGGGGAAGTGCCAGAGGACTGGAGAATGGCAAATGTAGATCCCTTGTTTAAAAAAGGTAATAGGGAGAAACCTGGGAACTATAGACCAGTGAGTCTTATGTCGGTGGTCTGCAAACTACTGGAAAGGATTCTTAAGGATAGGATCTACAAGCATTTGGAGAAGTACAGTCTACTCATGGATAGTCAACAAGGCTTTGTGAAGGGAAGATCATGCATCACGAGCCTGATGAGTTTTTTGAAGAGATAATAAAAGAAATTGATGAGGGTAGGGCAGTGGATGTGGTCTACATGGACTTTAGCAAGGCATTTGACAAGATCCCTCACAAGAGACTCATCCAGAAAGTCATGAGGCATGGGATAAGTGGAACCTTGGCTGTTTGGATAAAAAAATTGGCTTAAAGGAAGAAAGCAGAGGATAGTTGTGGAAGGAAAGTATTCTGCCTGGATGTCGGTGACTAGTGGAGTGCCGCAGGGATCTGTCCTGGGACCCCTGCTATTTGTGATTTTTATAAATGACCTGGGTATGGAGGCAGAAGGATGGGTGAGTAAGTTTGAGGATGACACGAAGATTGGAGGAGTTGTGGATGGAGCTGCAGGTTATCAAAGGTTACAAGAAGATATAGACAGGCTGCAGAGTTGGGCAGAAAAATGGCAGATGGAGTTCAATCTGGATAAGTGTGAGGTGATGCATTTTGGAAGGACAAACCAGAAGACTGAGTACAGGATTAATGGTCAGTTACTTAAGAGTGTGAATGAACAAAGGGACCTTGGGGTTCAAATCCATACATGCAGGTTGATAGGGTGGTTAAGAAGGCCTATGGGATGCTAGGCTTCATTAACAGAGGGACTGAATTCAAGAGTAGAGAGGTCATGTTGCAACTCTACAAATCTCTGGTGAAACCGCACTTAGAGTATTGTGTTCAATTCTGGTCACCTCAATATAGGAAGGATGTGGAAGCTATGGAGAGGGTGCAGAGGAGATTTACCAGGATGTTGCCTGGTTTGGAGAACAAGTCATATGAAGCAAGGTTAGCAGAGCTGGGACTTCTCTCTCTGGAGCATAGAAGAATGAGAGGGGACTTGATAGAGGTCTACAAGATTATGAGAGGCATAGATAGGGTGGATAGTCAGTTCCTGTTTCCCAGGGCACCAATAGCAAACACCAGAGGGCATATGTACAAAATTAAGGGAGGGAAGTTTAGGGGAGACATAAGGGGTAAGGTTTTTACTCAGAGGGTTATGAGTGCCTGGAATGACTTGCCAGGGATGGTGGTGGAGGCTAAAACAGGGGTATTTAAGAGCCTCTTGGACAGGCACATGGATGAAAGAAAAATAGAGGGTTATGGGGTAGTGTTGGTTTAAGTACTTCTTTTAAGGATTGTATGGGTCGGCTCAACATGGAAGACTGAAGGGCCTGTACTTTGCTGTAGTGTTCTATGGTTCAGTCAACTCCTTCAGAGAGTGGAAGAATGCTTAATTCTTTAGCATGTACTGCTTTTGAACAAATCAAATATATAATACTATCTGTACTGCAGCCATAAGCTATTCCCATTCACATTCTCTTACAAACAACCCCTTGACTCAGTAGATGTTTGAAAAAAACTCATCAGTAGCATTCTTCACTAACTCTTGCCTCTGGTTCTAAAATGTATGTTCGAGATCTACTCTGAGTGGCTTGAGCACACTTTGCAATCCACTGAAACAATGATGAAATACTACACTCTAGAGGTCCCATATACAACATAAAAACAGTACAGCATAGAGCCACTCCCTTTAGCCTACTCCAAGATCAATCTATATAACCATATAACAATTACAGCATGGAAATAGGCCATCTCGGCCCTTCTAGTCCGTGCCAAATGCTTAATCTCACCTAGTCCCACCAACCAGCACTCAGCCCATAACCCTCCATTACTTTCCTGTCCATATACCTATCCAATTTTTTTTTTAATGACAATATTGAACCTGCCTCTACCACTTCTACTGGAAGCTTATTCCACACAGCTTCCACTCTCTGAGTAAAGAAGTTCCCCCTCGTGTTTCCCCTAAACTTTTGCCCCTTAGCTCTCAACTCATGCCCTCTTGTTTGAATCTCCCCTACTCTCAATGGAAAAAGCCTATCCACGTCAACTCTATCTATCCCCCTCATAATTTTAAATACCTTTATCAAGTCCCCCCTCAACCTTCTATGCTCCAAAGAATAAAGACCTAACTTGTTCAACCTTTCTCTGTAGGTGCTGAAACCCAGGTAGCATTCTAGTAGCACACACAAAATGCTGGTGGAACACAGCAGGCCAGGCAGCATCTACAAGTAGAAGCACTGTTGACGTTTCGGGCTGAGACCCTTCTAGTAAATCTAGTAAAACATTCTAGTAAATCTTATCTGCACCCTCTCTATTTTGTTGACATCTTTCCTATATTCGGTGACCAGAACTGTACACAACACTCCAAATTTGGCCTCACCAATGCCTTGTACCATTTTAACATTACATCCCAACTCAATGCTCTGATTTATAAAGGCCAGCATACCAAAAGCTTTCTTCACCACCCTATGCACATGAGATTCCATCTTCAGGGAACTATGCACCATTATTCCTAGATCACTCTGTTCTACTGCATTCTTCAATGCCCTACCATTTACCATGTATGCCCTATTTTGATTAGACCTACCAAAATGTAGCACCTCACACTTATCAGCATTAAACTCCATCTGCCATCTTTCAGCCCACTCTTCTATCTGTCCTAAATCTCTCTGCAAGCTTTGAAAACCTACTTCATTATCCACAACGCCACCTATCTTGGTATCATCTGCATATTTACTAATCCAATTTACCACCCCATCATCCAGATCATTAATGTATATGACAAACAACATTGGGCCCAGTACAGATCCCTGAGGCACACCACTAGTCACTGGCCTCCCAATCTGACAAACAGTTTCCACCACTACTCTCTGGCATCTCCCAGCCAGCCACTGTTGAATCCATTTTACTACTTCAATATTAATACCTAACAATTGAACCTTCCTAACTAACCCTCTGTGTGGAACCCTGTCAAAGGCCTTACTGAAGTCCATATGGACAACATCCGCTGCTTTACCCTCATCAACTTTCCTAGTAACCTCTTCAAAAAATTCAATAAGATTCGTCAAACATGACCTTCCACGCACAAATCCATGTTGACTGTTCTTAATCTAACCACATAGACATCCATTTTTCTTTCAATCATGTGCATATCTAAGAATCTCTTAAATGTTCCTAATGTATCTGCCTCTACCACCACCAGTGACAGTGTATTCCATGCACCCACTACTTTGTATTTAAAAAATCCTACTTCTGACATCTTCCATAAGCTTTCCTGCACTCGCCTTAAATAGATGTGCCTTGTATAGGCCATTGCTGCCCTGGGGGAAAAAGTTCTCACTGTTCATTCTAATCTTATACACCTCTATCAAGTTGCCTTTCATCACCCTCTCCAAAGAGAAAAGCCTTGCTCGCTTAACCTGTCCTCATAAGGCATGCTCTCTAATCCAGGCAGCATCCTAGTAAATCTCCTTTACACCCTCTCTAAAGCTTCAATGTCCTTCCTATGATGAGGCAACCAGAACTAAGCACATTACTCTAAACAGGGTTTTGTAGAGCTGCAGCATTACCTCGCGGTTCTTGAATTCTGTCCCGCAGCTAATGAAGGTCATCACACCATATACCTTCTTAACAACCCAATCAACTTGTGCTGCAACTTCGAGGAATCTATGGTTGGGAACTGGAGGTGCAGCTCGATGACCTTAGGCTGGTCAGGGACAGTGAGGAGGAGATAGAGAGGAGCTATAGGCAGGTAGTCACACCAGGGCCTCAGGAGACAGAAGTGGGTAACATACGGGAGAGGGAAGGGCAGGAGTCAGATACTAGAGAGTACCCCTGTGGCTGTATCCCTTTACAATCTTTACAATAAGTACTACACACACAAAATGCTGGTGGAACACAGCAGGCCAGGCAGCATCTATAAGGAGAAGCACTGTCGACGTTTTGGGCCAAGACCCTTCATCGTTATAGATGCTGCCTGGCCTGCTATGTTCCACCAGCATTTTGTGTGTGTTGTTTGAATTTCCAGCATCTGCAGATTTCCTTGTGTTTGCTCCTTACAATAAGTACTCCTGCTTTGAGTACTGTTGGTGGGGGGGGGGGTGAAACGGCCTACCCGGGGGAAGCAACCGTGGCTGTGCCCCTGGCACAGAGTCTGGCCCTGTGGCTCAGAAGTATAAGGAAAGAAAGAGGATGACAGCAGTGATAGGGACCTCTGTAATTAGGGGGTCAGATCGGCGATTCTGTGAATGCAGTAAAGAAGCATGGATGGTGGTTTGCTGCCAGGGTCTGGGATGTTTCTTATTGTGTCCACGATATCCTGAAGTGTGAAGGTGAACTGCCAGAGGTCATGGTACATATTGGTACCAATGACATAGGTAGGGAAAGGGAGGAAGTCCTGAAGCAGACGACAGGGAATTAGGAAGTAAGTTCGGAAACAGGACCACATAGGTAGTGATCTCGGGATTACTGCCTGTGCCGTGCGACAGTGAGAATAAGAATAGGATGAGGTGGAGGATAAATGTGTGGGTAAGGGATTGGAGAAGGGGGCAGGGATTCAGATTTCTGGATCATTGGGACCTCTTTTGGGGCAGGTGTGACCTGTACAAAAAGGGCGGGTTGTACTTGAATCCCAGGGGGACCAATATCCTGGCGGGAAGGTTTGCTAAGTATATTGGGGAGAGTTTAAACTAGAATTGCTGGGGGTGAGAACCGATCTGAAAACAGAGGAAGAGGCGGTTAGCTCTCAAATAGAGAAAGCTTGAAGACAGTGTGAGAGGGAGGATAGACCAGTGATAGAGAAGGGACAAGCTCAGACCGATGGTTTGAGATGTGTCAATTTTACTGCAAGGAGTATTCTGAACAAAGCAGATGAACTTAGATTGTGCATCAGTACTTGGAGCTACGATGTTGTGGCCATTGCAGAGATTTAGATGGCTCAGGGGCAGGAATGGTTATTTTGAGTGCCAGGCTTTAGATGCTTCAGAAAGGACAGGGAGGGAGGCAAAAGAGGTGGGGCATGGCACTGTTGATCAGAGATAGTGTCACGGCTGCAGAAAAGGAGTAAGTCATGGAGGGATTGTCTATGGAGACTCTGTGGGTGGAAGTTAGGAACAGGACGGGGTCAATAACTCTACTGGGGGGTTTTTCTAGACCACCCAATAGTTTCAGGGACATTGAGGAGCAGATAGGGAGACAGATTCTGGAGAGGTGTAATAATAATAGGGTTGTCGAGGTGCGAGCTTTTAATTTCCCAAGTATCAATTAGCATCTCCCTAAAGCAGGGGGTTTAGATGGGGTGGAGTTTGTTAGATGTGTTCAGGAAGGTTTCTTGACACACTATGTAGATGAGCCTACAAGAGGAGATGGTCTGGAATCTGGAATTTGGAAATGAACCTAGTCAGGTGTCAGATCTCTCAGTGGGAGGGCATTTTGGAGATAGTGATCCCAATTCTATCTCCTTTACCATAGCATTGGAGAGGGATAGGAACAGTCAAGTTAGGAAAGCGTTTAATTGGAGTAAGGGGAAATATGAGGCTATCAGGCAGGAACTTGGAAGCATAAATTAGGAACAGATGTTCTCAGGAAAATGTACTGAAGAAACGGCAAAAGTTCAAGGGATATTTGCATGGAGTTCTGCATAGGTATGTTCCAATGAGACAAGGAAATGATCTGTAGTCTACAAAGGCTGTTGTAAATCTAGTCAAGAAGAGCTTACGAAAGGTTCAAAAAACTAGGTAATCATAAAGATCTAGAAGATTATAAGGCTAGCAGGAAGGAGTTTAAGAATGAAATTAGGAGAGCCAGAAGGGGCCATGAGAAGGAATTGGCGGACAAAATTAAGAAGAACCCCAAGGCATTCTGCAAGTATGTGAAGAGCAAGAGGATAAGGCATGAGAGAATAGGACCAATCAAGTGTGACAGTGGAGAAGTGTGTATAGAACCTGAGGAGATAGCAGAGATACATAATGAATACTTTACTTCAGTATTCACTTCAGAAAAGGATCTTGGCAACTGTAGGGTTGACTTACAGCAGACTGAAAAACTTGAGCATAGATATTAAGAAGGAGAATGTGCTGGAACTTTTGGAAAGCATCAAGTTGAATAAGTCACTGGGACTGGACAAGATGTACCCCAGGCTACTGTGGGAGGTGAAGGAGGAGATTGCTGAGCCTCTGGCAATATGGACGGGAGAGATTCTGGAGGGTTGGAGGGTGACGGATGTTCTTCCCTTATTCAAGAAAGGGAGTAGAGATAGCCCAGGGAATTATAGACCAGTGAGTCTTATTTCAGTGTTTGTGAATTGATGGAAAAGATCCTGAGAGGCAAGAATTGGGAATATTTGGAGAGGCATAATTTGATTAGAAATAGTCAGCTTGCCTTTGTCAGAGGCAGGTCATGCCTTACGAGCCTGACTGAAATTCTTGGAGATGTGACTAAACACATTGATGAAGGTAGAGCAGTAGATGTAGCGTATATGTGCACCCCCCTGTGTCGCCTCAGTTCGTTCTCGTTCTTGTCTAGGGGGAGCAGCCTTCGGCCCCGCCAAACTGGGTAACCAGCTTGTGTGGATGCTGTGTGATGTCCCTGCCTTGCCAAAAAACAGACAGGACTCCATATGTGATTAAATGATTACAATTTATAAAGATTACTATAACTAAGTGATTAATAATGATATATATGAAGGAAAAGAAAATAAAGAAAAGGCGCCAAACTTATCAAAGTCTAAACCACTTCGTGCGCAACCGTTGGAGCTCAATTACTGAAATCTTCTGGCCACCTTTCGATCCCCTCCGAAATCCTCGACTCGCAGCTCAGGACCACCCGAAATGGTCAATCAAGCACATCCATCTTCGTCTCCTCTCCTCAGGGTACCTCCTGGCCTCGGACCCCTGCTTGGGGTCCATTCGTCGCCCAGTTTACAGCATCGCATCCTCTCTCTCTCACCCCCTCGCACTGATCTCCCCAAAAGCCTGCCAACAATAGCTTACAGACCCAGAAGAAAGAACAACATTAATCCCAATTGATTTCCAAAGGAATACAATTCTCGTTATCAGTAAATTTTAACCCAAACAAGCTTCCAGCACTCTCTCGCAACAAAGAAGCATTCCTACTTTTAACAAAACAAAGAAGCCATTTTGATTAACATACGCAGTAACAAAGAAAATGAAGAAACCCCCTTTACATATGGATTTCAGCAAGGCATTTGATAAGGTACCCCATGCAAGGCTTATTGAGAAAGTAAGGAGGTATGGGATACAAGGGGATATTGCTTTGTGGATCCAGAAATGGCTTGCCCACAGAGACAAAGAGTGGTTGTAAACAGGTCATATTCTACGTGGAGGTCGGTGACCAGTGGTGTGCCTCAGGACCTGTTCTGGGACCCCTACTCTTTGTATTTTTATAAATGACCTGGATGAGGAAGTGGAGGGATGGGTTAGTAAATATGCTGATGACACAAAGGTTGGGGGTGTTGTGGATAGTGTGGAGGGCTGTCAGAGGTTACAGCAGGACATTGATAGGATGCAAAACTGGGCTGAGAAGTGGTAGATGGAATTCAACCCAGATAAGTGTGAAGTGGTTCATTTTAGTAGGTCAAATATGATGGCAGAATATAGTATTAATGGTAAGATTCTTGGCAGTGTGGAAGATCACAGGGATCTTGGGGTCTGAATCCATAGGACCCTGCTGCGCAGGTTGTCTGTGTGGTTAAGATGGCATATGGTGCATTGGCCTTCATCAATCGTCGTATTGAGTTTAGAAGCAGAGAGGTAATGTTGCAGCTATATAGGACCCTGCTCAGACCCCACTTGAAAGTCTGTGCTCAGTTCTAGTCGCCTCACTACAAGAAGGATGTGAAAACCATAGAAAGGGTGCGGAGGAGATTTACAAGGATGTTGGCTGGGTTGGGAAGCATGCCTTATGAGAATAGGTTAAGTGAACTCGGCGTTTCTTCTTTGGAGTGACGGAGGATGAGAGGTGACCTGATAGAGGTGTATAAGATGATGAGAGGCATTGAACATGTGGATCGTCAGAGGCTTTTTCCCAGGGCTGAAATGGCTAGAATGAAAGGGCACAGTTTTAAAGTAGTTGGAAGTAGGTACAGAGTAGATGTCAGGGGTAAGTTTTTTACGCAGAGTGTGGTGAGTGTGTGGAATGGGCTGCCAGTGACGGTGGTGGAGGCGGGTACAATAGGGTCTTTTAAGAGACTCCTGGATAGGTATATGGAGCTTGGAAAAATAGAGGGCTATCGGTAACTGTAGGTAATTTTTAAGGTAATAAGGTTCTAAGGCATGTTCAACGCTGCTTTGTGGACTGAGGGCCTGCATTGTGCTGTAGGTTTTCTATTGTTTCTATGTTTCTAACTCCAAGATCCCTCTGTTCCTATTTCCCTATTTTAAATGAGATACTAAAATAAGACCCTTTCTACTCTCCCAGGAGAATGTAGGTACAACCAGGGAGTCATCTATCTATCATCACCAGAACATTAGATATCTGACCATTATGCAAAGTGGTCAGTTCAAAGTTCCAAGTAAAATTTATTATCTGAGTACATACACATCACCACCTACAACCCTGAGATTCTTTTTCTGTGAGGATATTAGCAAATCTATAGAACAGTAACTGTAAACAATGGACAACAAACTGTGTAAATCCAGATATGAATAAACAGCAATAAAAAACAAACCTGAAATACCAAGATGAAAGAGTCCTTAAATTAGTGTAATGATCACTGTCTTGAAGCTGGTCATGTGAGTCCCGAGGTACTTGTACCTTTCTACCTGATGGCAGCAGCAAGAAAGGAGCATGGCCTGGATGGTGAGGATCTTTTATGATGGATGCTGCTTTTCTAGGGCAACGTTTCATGTTGATGTGCTCAATTATGTAACACTGTCCCAGGAACAGTCCTGATGAAGGGTCTCGGCCCAAAATGTCGACAGTGCTTCTTCCTATAGATGCTGCCTGGCCTGCTGCGTTCCACCAGCATTTTGTGTGTGTTGTTTGAATTTCCAGCATCTGCAGATTTCCTCGTGTTTGCCCCAGGAACAGCAACCTAGATTCAATTTCACCACTGTCTCTAAGGACTCTGAACATTCTCCTTGTGACCACTTGGGTTTCCTCCAGTTTCTTTGCACATTCCAAAGACGTATGGTTTAAGGTTCAAAGGTCAAGTTTAATATCAGAGAAATGTATACAATATACATCCTGAAATGCTTTTTCTTCACAAAACATCCACAAAAACAGAGGTGTCCCAAAGAATGAACGACAGTTAAATGTGAGAACCCCAAAGTACCCCCCCAGCTCCCCCCTCCTGCGCGTAAGCGGCAGCGAGCAACGATCCCCGCTCCCCACACCAGCAAAAATAAATGCGTATCAGTACAATCGGATCAAATGGTTGTAATTGGGTAGCTTGGTCTCATTGGGCCAGAAGGGCCCGTTACAGTGCTGTATCTCTAAATAAATAAAACTATCACATCACTGTGTTTCCAGCCTTATGACAATGGGCTTCTTTAAAATAGTTAATTGGCCATTAAGCAACACCATGAAGATATGAAAGGCATGACAAAATGCAAGTTTTTTGCGCCATTAGCATTATCCAAAGAAAAACTAAAGTTTACATTTGATACAGCAACAATTAAGATAGGTTAATTGTGAAGGACTTCCAGTCATTGTGAGGATATAAAAGTTCTCTGCAAGTTTAAAAAAAAGTTTTCTGTAAGGTACAAAGCCATAGATAGTATTTTACTAGAGCTCATAAAATTTTTAACATGTACATTTCCAATCTGAAACCAAATATTCATCAGATTGGAAATGTGGGAGCTGTTTTTCTATTTGTTGCTAATGATCATTTACAGCAATTTGTAACTCTTGCCAGAGTTGCTGTTCCCTTCTTTATTCATTGTGCAGTGATATATTAGATTTAAGTGAGTGCTCTGTCCTCTATACAAAGGTTGTATTTGACTTTTTTTTCCTTTATTGCCTTTTTCCTGAGAAATCTGCTGTTCCTTAAACATTCATTACTCATCGGTGCACGGATGTTAGAGCTATGACAACTTCTTGTTCCCATTTCTTAGAACAACTAACAGTTAAATGCAGACCATTCTATTTGCATCAGAAAATCTCATCCGTGATCCTGACCACCAGGATCATACCACGGGCAGCTGATAGCACTTGCGAAACTGCACGATGTTGTCTGTAAACAAGAAACAGTTCACCCTGATGTATTTCAAATTATAGTTGGTGACTAACTAGGCCAGTCCAATTATTATCAGCATGTAATCTGTTGCACCAGAGGACCTAACATACTGGATCACTGCTACACTACAATAAGGGATGCCTATCGTTCCTTCCTGAGACCACATTTGGGCAAGTCGGATCATTTGGCAGTACTCCTACTGCCCGCATACAGACAGAGCCAAAACAGCAAGGCTCCAGAGATCAAAACAGCCAAAAAGTGGTCGCGGGAGGCCGAGGAACAGGATTGCCTTGATTCAGTGGACTGGGCCATGTTCAAGAACTCATCTAAGGACCTGAATGAATCCACCAAGATCATTGCAAACCTTACTAAAACAGCTGTGGATGAATGTGTCCCCACAAAACTGTTCAGGATTTTCCCCAATCAAAAGCACTGGATGAACAAATGAAACCTGGAATCTGCTGAGAGCCAGATCAGAGTCATTCAAGTCTTGGGATCAAGCATGTTACAAGAGGTACAGGTACGATCTCCAGAAAGCCATCTCTCAGTCAAAGTGGAGATTCCGGACTAGACTGGAATCAACAAGGGACGTCCAACAGCCGTGGCAGGTTTGAAATACCATAACCTCCTACAAAATTAAATCTTGAGACATAGAGGACAGCAGAGCTTCACTTCCAGATGAGCTCAATGTCTTCAAAGCTTGCTTTGATCATCAGAACAGGGAGGAACCATCATGTCTCCCAATAATCATTTGGTCTTAGTATCTGAAGATGATGTGCCTTCAAGAGAGTGAATCCAAGGGAAGTATCAGGACAGTACGAAGTACCTGGTCGAGTACTAAAGACTTGTGCCAACCACCTGGCTGGTGTATTCACAGATATCTTCAGCCTCTTGCTCCAGCAGTGTGTGGTACCCAACTGCTTCAAGCAGGCTTCAGTCTTACTGGTGCCCAAGAAAAGTGTGGTAACCTGCCTCCATGACTATCATCCAGTGCCATTTACATCCACAGTGATGATGTAGCTTGAGAGGTTGGTGTTGAAGCATATCAGCTCCTGTCTGAGTGGCGAGTTAGATCTGCTCCAATTCGCCTACCAAAGCAATAGGTCAACAGCAGATGCTGTCTCAGCTCTTCATACAACCCTGGAACATCTGGACAACAAAGATGTTCGTCAAGATGTTCTTTATTGATTACAGCTCAGCATTTAACACCATCATCTATAAACTAATCAGTAAACTCCAAGACTTGGTCTTCAATATCTTCACTTTTAACACTTAAGAAAAACTTGGACAGGTACATGGATGAAAGGTGTATGGAGAGATATGGTCCAGGTGCAGATCGGTGGGACTAGGCAGAAAAATGGTTCGACACAGCCAAGAAGGGCCAAAAGGCCTGTTTCTGTGCTGTAATGTTATATGGTTCTATGGTTCTATCTCCTGGTGCAGATGAATCCTGAATTTCTTCACTTTTAGACCCCAGTCAGTTTAGATAGGCAAAAACATCTTCTCCACAATCTCCATCAACACAGGAGCACCACAGGGATGTGTACTTAACCCCCTTCTCTATTCACTTTACGTGTATGCACGTGTGGCGAAGTCCAACACCATATCAAGTTTGCCGATGACACCACTACTGTGGACTGTATCAAAGGTGGTGATGAATCAGCAAAAGGAGATTGAAATTGAGATTAAAATTGTGGTGTAATAACAATAAACTCTCACTCAATGTCAATAAGACCAAGGAACTGATAGTAGACATCAGGAGAGGGAAACCAGAGGACCATGAGACATCAGAGGATCAGAGGTGGAGAGGGTCAGTAATAAATTCCTCACTATCTCAGAGGACCTATCCTGGACCTATCATATAAATATAATTGCAAACAAAGCACAACAGCACCTCTACTTCCTCAGGAGTCTGTGGAGATTCGGCACTTTGGCAAACTTCTATAGATGTGTGGTGGAAAGTGTGCTGACTGGCTGCATTATGGCCTGGTGTGGGAACACCAATGCCTTTGAGTGAAAAATTCTACAAAAGGTAGTGGGTTTGGCCCAGTACATCACAAGTAAAGCCCTCCCAACCACTGAGCACATCAACATGAAATGTTGCTATAGAAAAGCAGCATCCATCATCAAAGATCCTCACCACCCAGACCATGCTCTTTTCTCACTGCTGCTATCAGGTAGAAGGCACATGTACCTTAGGACTTGCAGTACCCGGTTCAAGAACAGTTACTAACCCTCAACCATCAGGCACTTGAGCAAAAAGGGATAACTACATTCTTGTTATTATATCTTGTTATTTCATGCTCATTATTTATTGCTATTTATTTACTATCTGCATTTTGTACAGTTTGTTTACAGTTTACAGTTCCTGCTGTTTACAGTTTACAGATCCTGTTCACAGTTACTGTTCTATAGATTTGCTAAGTATGCCCACAGAAAAAGAATCACAGGGCTGTATATGGTGACATGTAGGTACTCTGATAATAAATTTTACATTAAACTTTGAACTTTAAAGAAATAGAACCAGAAAAGTACCAGAAAGCCATGCCATTCAGTTTTGGAACTGAATCACAGTAAGCAGGAAAAGATCTGCAACCAAATCATAAGCACAGGAAATTCTGCGGATGGTGGAAATCCACAGCAACACACACAAAATGCTGGAGGAACTCAGCAGGCCAAGCCTGCATCTATGGAGAGGAATTAAATAAATTGACTGTCTGACCTGCTGAGTTCCTCCAGTCCAGTATATTGTACATGTGTCGCAACAAAATCAGCCTCATGCTAACCCTCTTCCTTTAATGGGTAGCCTATCAACTTACAGAAATAGATTTGATATTTAAGTATGACAATGAGTCTGCTTGCCTTCATTTGAATAGGCATTCGATCTTTGTTCACAGCTGCCAGGTTTATCAGGTGTTGCTAACTACAGTATATTCACAAAGAGATGAAACACTGGGTGATGACGTGGAGTGTTAGGAACATTTCTTTGAAGCCAAACCATCTGTCCACCTATCTCACCATCATTTTGCCCCCTACCATCACCATAATCCTTCATGTGGTTGCATTATGATAAAGTTGACTCATTCTTGGCAGAAGCATTATGTCCAGCCTTTCTTCCAGATAGAATAGAAAAGATGTCAATACAAACTGAGGTCATAAATATGTTAACAGACTTAGGGAAAGAACACAACAATAAGAGGATATAAAACCTGATCAGTTGATGGAGTCAATTAACTGTGCATCCTGTAGAAAAGAATTTGTAAATTTACACAGAATCCAAGTTAATATTATAAATAAACTAATATATTTATAAATTAAGACAGCACACACAGCTAAGTCTACTGCAGATGATCAGGGTTCAATCGTGGCCTCCGTCGCAGTCCATTTTTCTCTCGGGTCCTCAAGTCAGATTAATTGGCTACTCTAAACTATCCCTAGTGTGTAGACAATTGGTGAAATCTGGGAGAAATTGATGGAAATGTGAAAAAAAAATAGAAAGAGTAGTGGGATTTAGTGGAATTTATAAATTGCTGCTTGATATCTTAAATGTATCTATTTTAATGCTAGGAGCATTGTAAGAAAGGTGGATGAGCTTAAAGCGTGGATTAATACCTGGAATTATGATGTTGTAGCTATTAGTGAAACATAGTTGCAGAAAGGGTGTGATTGGCAACTAAATATTCCTGGATTTAGTTGCTTCAGGTGTGATAGAGTAGGAGGGGCCAGAGGAGGAGGTGTTGCATTGCTTGTCCGAGAAAATCTTATGGCGGTGCTTTGGAAGGATAGATTAGAGAGCTCCTCTAGGGAGACTATTTGGGTGGAATTGAGGAATAGGAAAGGTGCAGTAACACTGATAGGAGTGTATTATGGGCCACCTAATGGGGAGCGTGAGTTGGAAGAGCAAATGTGTAAGGAGATAGCAGATATTTGTAGTAAACACACGGTGGTGATTGTGGAAGATTTTAATTTTCCACACGTAGTCTGGGAAGCTCATTCTGTAAAAGGGCAGGATGGTTTAGAGTTTGTGAAATGTGTGCAGGATAGTTTTTTGCAACAATACATAGAAGTACCGACTAGGGATGGGGCAGTGTTGGATCTCCTGTTAGGGAATGCGATAGGTCAGCTGACAGATGTATGTGTTGGGGAGCACTTCGGGTCCAGTGATCACAATAGCATTAGCTTCAATATAATTATGGAGAAGGACAGGACAGGACCTAGAGTTGAGATTTTTGATTGGAGAAAGGCTAACTTTGAGGAGATGCGAAGGGATTTAGAGAGAGTGGATTGGGTCAAGTTGTTTTATGGGAAGGATGTAATAGAGAAATGGAGATCATTTAAGGGTGAAATTATGAGGGTACAGAATCTTTATGTTCCTGTTAGATTGAAAGGAAAGGTTAAAGGTTTGAAAGCACCATGGTTTTCAAGGGATATTAGAAATTTGGTTCGGAAAAAGAGGGATGTCTACAATAGATATAGGCAGCATGGAGTAAAGGAATTGCTCGAGGAATATAAAGAATGTAAAAGGAATCTTAAGAAAGAGATTAGAAAAGCTAAAAGAAGATATGTGGTTGGTTTGGCAAATAAGGTGAAAGTAAATCCGAAAGGTTTCTACAGTTATATTAAAAGCAAGAGGATAGTGAGGGATAAAATTGGCCCCTTAGAGAATCAGAGTAGTCAGCTATGTGTGGAGCCGAGGGAGATGGGAGAGATTTTGAACGATTTCTTCTCTTCGGTATTCACTAAGGAGAAGGATATTGAATTGTGTAAGGTGTGGGAAACAAGTAAGGAAGTTATGGAACCTATGACAATTAAAGAGGTGGAAGTACTGGCGCTTTTAAGAAATTTAAAAGTGGATAAATCTCCAGGTCCTGACAGGATATTCCCCAGGACCTTGAGGGAAGTTTGTGTAGAAATAGCAGGAGCTCTGACGGAGATCTTTAAGATGTCATTAGAAACGGGGATTGTGCCGGAGGATTGGCGTATTGCTCATGTGGTTCCATTGTTTAAAAAGGGTTCTAGAAGTAAGCCTAGCAATTATAGGCCTGTCAGTTTGACATCAGTGGTGGGTAAATTAATGGAAGGTATTCTTAGAGATAGTATTTATAATTATCTGGATAGACAGGATCTGATTAGGAGTAGCCAGCATGGATTTGTGCGTGGAAGGTCATGTTTGACAAACCTTATTGAATTTTTTGAAGAAGTTACGAGGAATGTTGACGAGGGTAAGGCAGTGGATGTAGTCTATATGGACTTCAGCAAAGCCTTTGACAAAGTTCCACATGGAAGGTTAGTTAAGAAGGTTCAGTCGTTAGGTATTAATGGTGGAGTAATAAAATGGATTCAACAGTGGCTAGGTGGGAGATGCCAGAGAGTAGTGGTGGATAATTGTTTATCGGGATGGAGGCCGGTGACTAGCGGGGTGCCTCAGGGATCTGTTTTGGGCCCAATGTTGTTTGTAATATACATAAATGATCTGGATGATGGGGTGGTAAATTGGATTAGTAAGTATGCCGATGATACTAAGGTAGGAGGTGTTGTGGATAATGAGGTGGGTTTTCAAAGCTTGCAGGGAGATTTATGCCGTTCAGAAGAATGGGCTGAATGTTGGCAGATGGAGTTTAATGCTGAGAAGTGTGAGGTTCTACATTTTGGCAGGAATAATCCAAATAGAACATACAGGGTAAATGGTAGGGCATTGAGGAATGCAGAGGAACAGAGAGATCTAGGAATAACTGTGCATTGTTCCCTGAAGGTGGAGTCTCATGTAGATAGGGTGGTGAAGAAGGCTTTTGAAACGCTGGTCTTTATAAATCAAAGCATTGAGTACAGAAGTTGGGATGTAATGTTAAAATTGTACAAGGCATTGGTAAGGCCAAATTTGGAATATTGTGTACAGTTCTGGTCACCGAATTATAGGAAAGATATCAATAAATTAGAGAGAGTGCAGAGACGATTTACTAGGATGTTACCTGGGTTTCAGCAATTAAGTTACAGAGAAAGGTTGAACAAGTTAGGTCTCTATTCATTGGAGCGTAGAAGGTTGAGGGGGGATTTGATCAAAGTATTTATAATTTTGAGAGGGATAGATAGAGTTGACGTGAATAGGCTGTTTCCATTGAGAGTAGGGGAGATTCAAACGAGAGGACATGATTTGAGAGTTAGGGGGCAGAAGTTTAAGGGAAACACGAGGGGGTATTTCTTTACTCAGAGAGTGATAGCTGTGTGGAATGAGCTTCCTGTAGAAGTAGTAGAGGCCAGTTCAGTTGTGTCATTTAAGGTAAAATTGGATAGGTATATGGACAGGAAAGGAGTGGAGGGTTATGGGCTGAGTGCGGGTAGGTGGGACTAGGTGAGATTAAGAGTTTGGCACGGACTAGGAGGGCCGAGATGGCCTGTTTCCGTGCTGTGATTGTTATATGGTTATATGGCTATATGATAGCAGTGACTTGGTGAACCACAAGGGTGGGTTTTTGTGCCTATCATTCTGACAATTACACTTGGTAACTCAAATGATCAAATTGCAGAACATTATGTTGTGTGAAGTTCTACTGAAACACAAGTTCTCTACTGAATGACTATAGTAAACTGCAGTATGATTTTGGATACAGATCATTTAGGAGCTATCTTATAGTGGTTTCCTCATTTACTATGTTTGGCAGTTTTTCCAGTTTTCCAATCCAAATTAGCTCATTATCTCAACTGACCAGAATCAGAATCAGGTTTATTATCACTGATATATGTCATGAAATTTGTTTTCTGGCAGCAGTACTATGTGACAAAAATAAAAGAATAGTGCAAAAGAAATAATGAAGTAGAGTCAATGAACAGTTCAGAAATCGGATGATGGATGGGAGAAAACTTGTTAAAATTTGGAGTGTGGGTCTTCAGGTTCTTCTCCCTCTGTTACTGATTCATTGCCCTGGTGCTTTTCATTTCTCTGTTGCATTTAGAAGTGTAACAATGTAATTTTTATTTTTCTATCAATTGTCTTTCAATACATTTAGAATAGGGGGGGGATGACGATGCAGAGGAGATTTATCAGGATGTTGCCTGGATTAGAGATCATAACTTATGGGAAAAGCTTGACTGAGCTAGGGCTTTTCTCTTTGGAGTGAAGGAGAACACAGGTGTCTTGATTGAGATATATAAGATGATAAAAGCTATAGATCATGTGGACAGCCAGAGACTTTACCCCTGGATGGAAAAGGCTAATAGGAGGTGGCATAATTTTAAGGTGATTGGAGAAAATCGTAGGGGAATGTTTTTTACACAGAGAATGCTGGGTGTGTGAAACACCCTGCAGGGGCAATGGTAAAGATAGATACATTAGTGATATTTAAGAGAATCTTAGATAGACAGATGGATAAAAGAAAAAAATGGAGGGCTACGGGTTAGATTGATGTTAGAGTAAAAAGTTGCCACAACATTGTGGGCCAAAGGCCTGTGCTGTGCTGTACTGTTCAGTGTTCTATATGTTCAAAAGTTAAATAATGGCAAAGCAAACGTTTTTTATTGCAAACGTTTTTACCTATTGATGTAAAATAATTTAATATTTTCTGTCTTGTGACAACACAAGCTGCTTTGCACCACTTAACCATGTGTTTACTGGTTACACACAAAGCAGCAGATTCTTACAGGGGTTGTGTGGGGGGGTGGGGAGAGGCAAAATTAAAAAAAGATAGAAGCCAACAGTTTTTTTATGAAAAGATGAATATTTGCAACAAATGCAGGGACTATCTCAATTCTTCTTTATAACATCAGTGGAAGATTGATAGAATTCTTAAGTAAAACCATAAAATATATCACTTGTAACATTATATCGAAAGAAGTCTGCAGAAAGTCTGCAGAAATTCAAAGTGCTTCAGCATTTTACTGACATTTTGGGCTTGCATTAGCTCCATTGGTTGAATTGATCATTATACACTGCACCCACCCCACCCCCCACTGAATGAATGAGTGCAGCATTAGATTGCACAAATACAGGGTCTTCACTGTTGATATTGGTGGGTATATTATCACACTTCATCTGTCAGAGATCATCTGATATTAAATCTAAATATTAATTCCTCAGTTAGCTTTTCAAAATTCAAAGTAAATTTATTGTCTTAATCTATAAAGTAAAGAAGTATGAATTTATGAAATGATTTCAACTTCCTTCTGCTACCCATGAACACCAGCTCACTATTTTTGCTCGCTTTTTGCATTACTTATTTAATTCAACTTAGATATATTTCTTATTATAACTTATAGTATATTTTATGTATTACACTGTACTGTGCAACAAGACAATAAATTTTACAACATGTCAGTATTACAAACTTGAATCCGATACTGTCAAAGCCACTTTATGATCAACTTATAATTGTAAGTATGTGTGTATGTTTGTATGTATATATTACTGTGCAAACGTCTTGGGCACATATATATAGCAAGGGTGCCTGATACTTTTGCCAACATGGAGTGGAGAGCAAGTTGGTAAATGTGGTGCAAACAAAGAATGTTAGTAATGGTGAGGGTGGACCACCACAGGAGGGGTATGGAACAGGTGGCAGAGAAGGAGTGCCAGTGGTGTGGGTGATGCGAGTGCAGACACACTAAGCCCTGACACACCAGGAAAGGTCATTTGATTCCAAGCAATTGGTTTATTGATCAGTACAGAATGTCTCTCTAGCATTTCCTGCTCCCTCCCCTCTCCCTTTCTTTTTTCCAAACTATAATTCCCCTCTCCCTGCCCTCTTCCTACTCTCAGTCCACAATAGAGACCCATGTTAGAATCATGTCTGCGCATTTATACTCACATACATGTGCACACATATATATACACAGGAAGTCTTGCAGTTAAGTCTCCACATCTCTTCAAAAGGACCTCCTATTGGGTTGTGTCTATGTCCTTCCAAGCAGAGCCTGTTTGTTATGCTTCCAGTCTCATCAAACAGTAACCAGCTTTATGTATGGTGACCTCTGCAGTTCTCTGTATTTGTTCTTGCTTCTCTCACTTGGAGGGAGCTTAACTTACATTTTAAGCAAACTGAAACTTTAATATTATTCTCATGGCTCTCTGTAGCCTCCTGACCTTGTTTTAGTTGCTCTGCAACGAACATTCTGAAAAGTGCTCAAAGTGCTTTGAGACATTGCTCTGGCTGGCCTCAAGTTAAAAGATGTTTCTGTCATCCAGTTACATCAGGACACTTTCCAGGTAATGTTATCTGTGGCTTCACTTTAAGAACCATGACCTCACACTCTTGATGAATAACCTACATCGGCAAGAATTGCACAAGTTCATGTTTTAACAATGCTTCAGTTTTCTGCTGTTGTTAGTGGAACACTTCCATAAAATCACCACTTTTCAAAGAATGCTGACATCATTACTGAAAAACTCCAAAAGCTTTTTTTTTCTTTCTGAGCTCTATCATTATTACTTGTGGAAGGCTACCAAATGGTGTTCTATTACAGCAATCGTGAAAGCTCCTGAAAAATACTTTACTGGTTGTAAACCACAAAGTCCTTTTGGACTTTCTGAATAGAATGATAAACGTATTACATATCTGCAAGACTTCTTCATAGTACCAATGTTTGTTAGTTTATGGGATTACATTCCATGGGATACTTGTTTATTGAAGAACCTCTGTTCAAATTGCCATTGTTAATAGCAATGCCTAGACTTTTGGCTGAAGGCAATAAACCCAATGCAGATCTTACATAATGCAATTTCCACTAGGGATCATCAGAAAGCAAATCAAGGAATATAAAGATGGTCAATCACAACATGAGAAAGTCTGCAGATACTGGAAATCCAAAGTAATTCACACAAAAGGCTGGAGGAATTCGTCTATGGAAAAGAGTAAACAGTCGCTTTTTCAGACCGAGACCCTTCACATGGACTGAGAGGAGAGGGGGAAAATGCCAGAATAAAAAAGTGGGGGGAGAGCAAAGAGGTAGCTGGAAGTGATGTGTGAACCCAGGTGCGTGGTAAAGATCAAGAGAAGAAAAATCTGATAGGAAAGGAGAGTGGAGAAAGGGAAAGAGGAACAGACCCGGAGGAATACCACAACTCCCATCTTTTCTACTTCTCACCTGCCTAATAATTCCTTCTGGGTCCCCTCCTCCTTCCCTTTCTCCTGTAGCCCAATTTTGCCTCCTATCAGATTTTTCTACTCAGTCCTTGACCTTTCTCAACCACCTGGCTTCACTTACCACTTTCCAGCTAGCCCTCCTCCCCCTCCCCCACTTTTTTTATTCTGGCATCTTCCCCCTTCCTTTCCAGTCCTGCAGAAGAGTCTCTGTCAGAAATGTCTACTGTTTATTTATTTCCATAGACGCTGCCTGACCTGCTGAGTTCCTCCAGTGTTTTGTGTGTGTTGCTCTGGATTTCCAGGATCTGCAGAATCTCTTGTGTTTTCTGTTTTTGTTTCAAATTTCCAGAAATTGTGTTATGCTTTTATTTTCACAACCCCACCATATACCCATTAAAACATCTGGGTTAGGTTGAGGTGGACTGTGCTGTGTTTAATGTGGGTCAGGTTGAATTGCTTCCCATTACTGCACGCATCCCCTCTCTTTTTGATCCATAGCAACACCGTGCAGTGTAAATATTCCAATGGCTCAGTTTTTTGCAAATGCATCTTGCTCTAGTTAGGCAGGATTTGTACACTTGCTTTCAGATTATCAACGATCAGTATGGATTTCAAATTCATTTGTTTTATTTTAATATATATTTTATTCATAAAATATACACACTGGAAAAGCAATCATCTCTCCATCTGCCTTTCACCCACACACTCCTCCCACTGTTACGCCTCCCCTTCTCACTTCCACCTACCAGCTCCCAGTTCCTCACATCAATCCCACACTCTCCCCCCTCACACCCCTTGCCTCATCCACGTATCATCCCCACTCACCTATCTCTTCCCAGCTCCTGATCCACCCCATTCTCCACCTTTACAGACTGACCATCTCCCCTCATCCTTTCCAGTCCAGATAAAGGGTCTCAATCCGAAATGTTGACTGTTCATTTCCCTCTATAGATGCTGCCTGACCTGCTGAGATTATTTATTTCATTTGTTTAAGGCACCCTAATTGGCCCCTCCTGCTAAATAACCCCTCTCCGCACAATTACACCCATGTGACTAGTTAATGTACTAATCTGCGCATCTGTGGAGTGTGGGTGGAAACACAAGCAGTCAGAGAGAGGATATGCAAGCTGCTTGCAGACAGCGGCAGAACTGAACCCAGGTCAATTCTGTTATGCTAACCACTATGGCGCCATGCTGTTTTCTTGGGTGTTTCTGTGTGTAGCCATTCAATCACCTGGGTGTCTTTCTTTACATTCAATGTGTCACTTAATTGTCACTTAGTCGTACAGTGCATCAATGTCACTCAAATTAAAAGTACACCATAAAGTGTTAGAGAGGCTGTTAGACTGCAGGACCCTAGGCTGGCCTTCCCCACAGTAACTGTTGTGGCTGCACCAAACTCCTATACCCCGTAAAGTGCCATTTAGCAGCATTCTTTTACAAATCCTTTCTTACACCGAAAGACTCAACAAATTTCAGTCAGACCACAGTGAGTCTATTTGGTAGGTAGACCTCAATATAATGGGCACAGCCTCAGAATATAAAAACATCCTTTTAGAACTTAACACAAGGAAATCTGCAGATGCTGGAAATTCAAACAACAACACACACAAAATGATGAAGGGTCTTGGCCCGAAACGTCGACAGTGCTTCTCCCTATAGATGCTGTCTGGCCTGCTGTGTTCCACCAGCATTTTGTGTGTGTTGTTCTTTAGAACATAAGATGAGAATGGATTTCTTTAACCAGAGGTTAGTAAATCTATGGCCACAGATGCTTAGAGGCCAAGTCATTGGGAATATTTAAAGTGGAGGTTCTTGATTAGTATAAGTATCAAAGATTACTGGGAGAAGGCGGGAGAATGGGGTTGAGAGGGAAAATACCATGATGGAATGGTGGAGCAGACTCAGTTGGTTGAATTGTCTAATTCTGTTCCTATGTCCTATGGTCTCTCACCTAGTCAATGATGTACCAGCAGCAGCTGATTATTTTTCAGAATGCATTCTGGTAACAGACTGTAGATCAAAGAGTCAAGGAGGTCTTTACTCACCCGGTAATTTGCTTTCACTGAGGAAATGAATATGTATGCAGAGTTGAGTGAAATCAGAAACTCTTACAGCATTAGTGCACGTAGACAAATTTCTCCTGTTTCTCTTGACAGTAGACTTCCAAAAGTGTGGCGATGTTTACCTAAGGATGCAGTGAACTTTTGTAGGGAAACGTTAAACCCTGCTTCAAGTGTAAGAAAAGTTGTTATATATCTTTTTGTGATCTCAGCTGGTCCCATTCTTAAGATCTTGCTTGCGGAAATACAATGTTGTAATTACAACACAAATACAAACGTACTTTATTGTCACAAAACAATTGATACTAGAGCGTACCATCATCACAGTGATATTTGTTTCTGCGCTTCGCGCTCCCTGAAGTACAAATCGAAGTAAATATAATAAAAATTTAAATTATAAATCATAACCAGAAAATAGAAAAGGTAAAGTACAGTGGTGCAAGTCAGGTCCAGATATTTGGAAGGTACGACCCAGATCCGGGTCAGGATCCGTTCAACAGTCTTATCACAGTTGGAAAGAAGCTGTTCCCAAATCTGGCCAGACGTATCTTCATGCTCCTGAAGCTTCTCCCGGAGGGAGGTGGGACAAAAAGTGTGTTGGCTGGGTGGGACTTATCCTTGATTATTCTGGCAGCACTGCTCCGACAGCAAGTGGTGTAAAGTGAGTCCAAGGATGGAAGATTGGTTTGTGTGATGTGCTGGGCTGTTCACAATCTTCTGCAGCTTCTTCCGGTCTTGGACAGGACAACTTCCATACCAGGTTGTGATGCACCCTAGAAGAATGCTTTCTACAGTGCACCTATAAAAATTAGTGAGGGTTTTAGGGGACAGGCCAAATTTCTTCAGCTTTCTCAGGAAGTAAAGGTGCTGTTGGGCCTTCTTGGCAGTGGACTCTGCTTGGTTAGACCAAGTGAGGTCATTTGTGATATTCACCCCGAGGAACTTAAAGCTTTTGACCTGTTCCACATGCGCACCACAGATGTAGATGGGGTCATGCAGTCTGCTACTCCTTTTGAAATCAACAACCAATTCCTTCGTCTTGCCGACGTTGGGGGATAGGTTATTGTCTTCGCACCATGCCACCAGGTTCTTAATTTCCTCCCTGTACTCAGACTCATCATTATCCAAGATGCGGCCTACAATTGTGGTGTCATCAGCAAATTTATAAATTGAGTTTGATGGAAACTTGGCTACGCAATCATGGGTGTACAGTGGGTACAGCAGGGAGCCGAGTACAAAGCCTTGTGGGGCACCAGTGCTCAGAGTGATTGTAGAGGAGAGCTTGTCCCCTATTTTTACAGCCTGGGTCCTGTCTGTGAGGAAGTTGAAGATCCAGCTGCAGATCTGAGTGCTAAGACCCAGGTTCCGGAGCTTAGGAATCAGTTTATTTGGAATGATGGTATTAAAGGCAGAGCTGTAGTTGATGAAAAGGAGCCTTACATATCTGCCTTCATTCTCCAGGTGTTCTAAGGAGGAATGTAGTGCCATCTGCCATTGACCTGTTGCTCCGGTAGGCGAATTGCAAAGCGTCGAGGTTGACCAGTAGGTTATGGTTGATGTGTGTGTGCCATAACCAATCGCTCAAAGCACTTCATAGCAATTGATGTCAGAGACACAGGTCGATAGTCATTCAGTCATGCCACCTTGCTTTTCTTCGGCACCAGGATTATCATTGCCTTCTTAAAACACGAGGGGATCTTAGACTGAAGCAGGGAGCAGTTGAAGATGTCAGCAAACACTCCAGCTAGCTCGCTTGTACAAGCCCCGAGAACCTGTCCCGGGATGCCATCTTGGCCCGTCGCCTTCCTTGGATTTATCTTAAGGAAGGCTCTTCCAATGTCTTCCTCGGTGATGATCAATCTTGATGCCACCAGGTCCGGTTCATCCGGAGGGGACGGGACGCTCCTCTTCTGTTCGAATCTTGCGTAAAATACGTTAAGTTCGTCAGGAAGAGAAGTGCTACAGTTATTGTCATTAATTGTAAATTCTTAAAACAACTAACTGTGATATTAGCTATTTTAATGCAAATCACTGGCAAAGATCAATATGCAACCAAATCATAATTGGAGTCAAAATCAGGTTTAATATCACTGGTATATGTTGTGCAATTTGTTGTTTTGTGGCAGCAGTACCAATACGTAATAATTAAAAACTGTAAATTACAGTAAATAAATATATATAATAAATTAAATAATACATTTTCCATCTCCTGTTGTAAGTTGCAGACCACATACTTACTACCTCTGACTATGGAACCTCCTATCAACACAGCAGCACTCTTCATCTCTCTGCTCTTCTGAGTCACAGCTCTAGACTCAGTGCCAGAGACCTGGTCACTGTGGCATCCCCCAGTGTGTTGTCCCCCTCAACAGTATCTAAAGTTGTAAACTTACTATTGAGAAGAATAGCCACAGATGTACTCTGCACTAGCTATGCATTTCTCTTCCTTCTCCTGTTTTATCCTTCTCCAGTTACCTGTATCCTGCACCCTAGGAATGTCTACCTCCCTGTAATCCTTTATCCGAACAGACGATGAATGAACAAATACGAATAAAAAGAGAGAAACTTACTAAATACTTTGCCTTGCGGAAACCTGATTAAACCTGATTCTGATTCTGATGCTCTCTTCTCACTACTGCCATTACAAAGAAGATACAGGAGCCTCAAGACTCACACCACCAGGTTCAGGAACAGTTATTACCCCTCAGCCATCTTGAACTAGTGAGGAATAACTTCACTCAATTTCACTTGCCCCATTACTGAACTGTTCCCACTTTCAAGGGCTCTTCATCTCACATTTTTGATATTTATTGTTTAGTTATTTATTATTATTTCCTTTTTCTTTTGTATTTGCACAGTTTGTTGTCTTTTGCATATTGGTTGTTTGTCTGTCCTGTTGGGTGCAGTCTTACATTATTATGGCTCTTGGACGTACTGAGTATGCCCACAAGAAAGTTTTGTATATGGTAACATATATGTACTTTGAAAATAAATTTGCTCATCAGGTTCGGAGGCTGTGCCTGGTGGGGTGCTGCAGAAATTGGTGTTTACTCCACTGACCACCGATTTCAATACATCTTCCTATTCCCACAATGTGGTCAAACTCAGGATGGAGGAGCAATACCTCATGTTTTGATTGGTTAGTTTCCAACCTGATGGCATGAGCATTAATTTCTATACTTCCCAGTAATTACTCCCCTCCCCTCCCTTCTCTTTTTTTCCATTCCCCATTCTGGTCCCCACTCTCCCCTTCCTTTCTCCTCACCTGTCCATTGCCTCCCACTGCTGCTCTCCTCCTTCTCTTTCTTCCACAGTCCACCCTCCTCTCTGTTAGATTTCTTCTTCAGCCCTTTACATCTTCCACCTATCCCCTGTCAGCTTCTCACTTCATCATCTCTCCTTCACCTGGTCACACCTATCATTTTTACTCCTTTCCCTGCCCCCAACTTCTTATTCTGGCTTCTTCACCCTTTCCATTACAAGGAAGGATGTGGAGAGGGTGCAGAAGAGGTTCACCAGGTTGTTGCCTGGATTGGAGAGTGTTAGGTACAAGGGAAGTTTGGACAAACTTGGGTTGTTTTCTCTAGAGTATTGGAGGCTGAGGGGAGATCTGATCAAGGTTTATAAGATTATGAGGACAAGATAGACAGAGATTTCTTTCCTTTTGAAACGTCAAATACTAGAGGGCATCCATTTAAGGTAAGAGGGAGAGGAAGTTCAAAGATGATGTGGGTGATAGGTTTTTATACACACAAAGTGGTGGGTGCCTGGAACATGATGCCCAGGGAACAGACATGGAAGTGGTGTTTAAGAGGCACTTAAAAAGCACTTTAATATGTGGGGAATGGAGGGATGTGGATCATGTGCAGACAGAAGGGATTAGTTTATTTTGGCATCATGTACAGCACAGACATTGTGGGCCTATGGCATAAATGGTAGAACAGGCTCAAAGGATAAATGGCTACTCCAAAAGAGCTGCCTCTTGAGACGGTGGGACTGGAAATCCAGCCAGTATTAATTATAGGCAATTTGCATATCATACTGGAGGCTGTAAGGTTTTTAATTAACCAAAGGACCCAGAAAAGAAATAGGAAAAGATTTGGTTATGCACAAGAATTATTCATTTTGGAATCCTATGTTTAGTAGAGGTAGTTTATATATATATAGTTAATGATAAATTAATAACAGCTTTGACCTGGGGGTTAACATTCTTGCCCCTGAGTCAATAGATGACTTGCTTCCTTCAGAGGAGACCATCACTAAGCACTCCCACCACCCAGGACACATCGATTTCTCATTGCTACCATCAGAGAGGAGGTACAGGAGTCTGAAAATACACACTCATTGTTTCAGGACCAGCTTCTTCCCCCCCCCCCCCCCACCATCAGCTTTATGAACAGACAATAAGCCTATGAACTCCATATTCTGCTTTCTCTTTGCACTGCTTATTTAATTTTAATACATATTTATTATTGTAATGTATAGTTTTTATTACTGCATATTACACTGTACTGCTGCCACAAAACAACAAATTTCACAGCATATATCAGTGATATTGAACCTGATGCTGACTTTAACTTCAGTCCTCTCTGCTCTCTCAAATCACATACCTAGAGTCATAAAGATCTACATCACAGCCCTTTGGTTCAACAGATCCGAGCCGACCAAAGTTCTCTCCAAGTTGTTCCTATTTGGCTGCATTTGGTTCATATCCTCTTTATAATATGTGCTAATTGTACCCAACTCTACAACTTCCTCTGGCAACTTGCCCTTTTTAAAACACCCCTCTCACCTTAAACCCCCAGGATGCGTCCTGATTATAGACCCCCTACCCCTGGGAAAGGATCCATGTTTATACTCCCCTTCCTCAATTTACATACCTATCTTAAAGAACTGCGGAATTTGTGCCTGTCCCTTGATCAATATCATTAAGGATCCTCACCACATGTCCTCTTCTCAATGCTAATATCAAGGAGGAGGTACAGGAGCCTGAAGACACATGCTCAACGTTATAGGAGCACCTTCTTCCCGTCCGCCATCAGATTTCTGAATGGACAATAAAGCACCTCACTTTTTACTCTATTTTTGCTCTTCTGTTTTGATTTTTTATATATTTCTTATTGTAATTTTTAATGAATTGCTCTGTATTACTGCCACAAAACAACAGATTTCACAACATGTCAGTTATATAAAATCAGATTACCTAATGTGGGAGCTCGCTATCTACATTATTTACACTGGTGACTATACAAACGCATAATCGGCAGCGACAGTTCGTGGAACGGACGTGAAAGGTGCTATGCTAATTGCAATCCATCTTTTTAACATAAAAAGAAATTTCGGATTTTTTTTATTCCACTTCCTCATTTCCACTTGAAACACTAATTTTAAGAATCACTGAGAAATATTGAGTGTTTTTTTTTACAGTAAATGCTTTCTGACCACTGGTTGTGTCTTTTTTTTTTAAATCAAACCACGTCAAATTCAATGGTAACGTTAAGAATATAAGTGCTGGGGTGGGGGCGGGGGGAGTGTTCTGCAAGTTTTTTCCAGCGTGACTATGAAACGCCCTTTAACGTTCTCCGCTGGCTCACTGAATTAGATCTGTTCTGTGCGGACAGTTCAACCCCAGATTCAAAGTTACACAGTGACTATAGAACAACAAATGGTGTCTGTCAGGTTTAGTTGGGGCACGGAAACCTCCTCTTAATTTCGCGGGGCAGTTTGGCATCGAGTCTTGCTTACATTGAACGGTCCCGGAGTGCTTTCGTGTCCTGGGTTGGGTGAAGGCGAGGCTTTGGTTTCCTTGCAGCCGTTTGGACCATGTTCAAAAGACTAAAGGCTCGGAAGTCGTCTGTGAAGAGGAGCCCAGGTCTGGTCCACGATGAGCCGCCAGAGAACTTGTACTGCCGACCTCACTTTCTGCACCAGGCTCCGGGAGAAACAAGCCTGGACCAAACGGTCAGACCGGTCGTATTCCCTCCCAGAAACAAGAAGTTACCGTGGAGTACCGGCTATGCGGAGTAAGTTTGAATAGGAAAGTTTATGGATGTGTGTTTTAAAAAGTCTACTTCCAAACTTAGTATAGTTACTTAGAACAAAGCAAAAACTGAAGACGCTGTAAATCCGAAACAAAAAGCGGCAAATCTTTGTAAATCATTGCCACAGACAGCTGTGGATACCAAGTTATTTGGGTATACATTTCAAACAGGTTCCTGATTAGTCAGGGCGTCGCGGGCAGAAGGCACGAAATGGGACTGAAAGGAACAAGGTGGAAGGTGAAAGGCAAGGTGGAATGTCGGAGCAGACTCGATGAATGGTCTAAATGCTGTGCGGTTTCACTAGTGCTTGTCGCATACCGAAGACTGCCCAGCCTATTCGTACTTCCATCATTTCCTGGGGTTGCTTTCTTTTGGAGCGTTTGCTAATTGCAGCAAATGCTACGGAGTTACAAATCTTCTTATCAATGTTGTGATTTAACACAGAATGCGGGCACCGTTTAGTTTTCGCATTTAACACCCAACTTTAACATTGCGATCCCCCTCAGAGGTCGACTTGTGGCAACCGGAATGTTGTGGGGCTGGATGAACATCCGGGGATTCTGCCTTTTTTAAAGTTTCGTTTTGGGCTGTTATTAGTGCTGGCAAAACGATGAGAGGCATAGATGGTGTTTTTGTCCCAGGATCGAAATGGCTTGTGTCCAGAACGCAGTGTCAGCGATGGCGCTGGAGGAAGCAAATGAAGTATGGATTTATGAGAGCTTTTTCGACAGACAGGGATTGAAGGGAAATGTATTAGGGACAAATAGATACATTGTAACTTGTTGCACCACTACCTGGTACATCCCACAAAGAAATTGATTTGTTCATAAGTCAATGGTAGCATTTTGGAAAGCCTTACACTGACGTGTATTACTGGCACAAAGTTTTAGCAGTGAAATAAGTCGTGAAGGTTCCATTTGGAGTGTTCAAAGTTTAGTTTGTTATCACATCCAAGCCCACGTACACACCAGTGCATTGAACAACTTGCGACAGCATCACAGTGTTAGAAAAGCGCATTCACTAGAAAAAAACAAATTACATATTTTACAAGAAAAAGAATATGATTTAAAAACACAAAAATTAATTTTATTGATCAAAGTACTGTAAGTTTTCTGGTTAAAACAAAAACATTTGAATTTGACATCTATTTCAGATGGGTGCACTTTGATTATTTAACTCCAGAAATCGCACGGAATTTGTGATTCTACTGATCTTTAGAATGCTCTTCCATTTTTTCACTTTCCTGGTCTTTTTCCTAGAGGACTGTAAAGTTTTTCCTCTGTTCATTTATAAAGCTCCTCTTCGAAAATTCGAGACTGCTTCCTCCACCACTTCACCAAGCAGTCTATTCGAGATGATGATAACAGGCTGTACAGCGCCCGCCTTCTTCCGGTCTTCGCCCCTTTCTGCTCTGTTGTACTCCAATACTCAGCTGGACTTGGAGCAGCATGGTAGCGTCGTGGCTGGAACAGCGTTATTAGTAACGTGACCATTCAGGTCAAGTATGATGTTCCCCTCAGGGTTTGTTCACTTAAAGGAAAATGCCTGTGTATCACTTTGTTTAATATGGGTAGCCACCACACAGTTCTTGACAGGTCAGGCAGGCCTCTCCACTAACAAGGTGATAATCCTCAGGAGCAGCGACCGAATTCTCCTTGTGACCTCTGGGTCCAGTTTCCTCTCCCATTCCAACCACATACAGACAGGTTAGTAGGTTAACTGGTCGCATGGATGTAATTGGGTGGCACAGGGTCTTTGGGCCAGAAGAGCCTGTTACTATGTTGAATCTCTACACAAGTTAAAGCTAGAGTGTGCATTCTTCATTCTTGCTTTTAAAGTTAGCTTGGTTGCAATTCTAAGCAAAAATTCTTCCCGGTGGCCACTTTATTAGGTACACCTGTACAACTGCTCATTAACGCCAATGTCTAATCAGCCAGTCAGGTCAATGCATGAAAGTATGCAGACATGATCAAGTTCAGTTGTTCAGACCAAATATCAGATTGAGGAAGAAGTGTGATCTAAGAGATTTTGACTGTGAAATGATTGTAGGTGCCAGACAGGGTAGTTTGTGTAACTCAGAAACTGCTGATCTTCTGGGATTTTCACACAAAAGTCTCTAGGGTTTACAGTGAATTGTGTATGTTGCTTGAATTTCCAGCATCTGCAGATTTCCTCGTGTGAACCTTGAAGTGAATGGCATACAACAACAGAAACCACACCAGGTTTCACTCCTGTATCTAACAAAATAGTCACTGATAATATCTGTTGATTCTTGGTGGACAGAACAAAGCAGAATAATTTTATTCATTGTTAAGTGAAGGTCCAAGATTGATCCTGTATAATGTCAGTAAGGTTGCAATGGAAGAGAATAAAGAGATTATATTAACTGCAGGCATAGAATCTCCACCCACTTTCAACTAGGGGCGTACTAGCCAACACTGTGTTCAGCTTTTTGTTTCTCCCAGTTAGTGCCCAATACAGACTTGTCTTTCGTGCCCTCTACTTATCTCATTAGCACCACTTCCACTTTGCATTATCATTTTTTTAATTTTATCAACTCTGCCTCCCATCGGATCGCAGACCTTTCCGTTTGTTCTTCATTTCCAGCATCTACTAGACTTTTCGGGATAACTTGTTATCCTCAGCAGTTTGTCCTGGACATAGGTTCCTGCTTGTATGTCATGTCTCCATAGTCTTAGAACAGTACAGCCCACAATTTTGCTGTGACCTTTTACCCCAAGATCAATTTAACCCTTCCCTCCCACATAGTCCTCCATTTTTTCTTTCAACCATTTGCCTATCTAAGAATCTCTTAAATGTCCCTAATGTATCTGGCCCTACCAAGGTATTCCATTCTCTATGTTAAAAAAAAACTAACTCTTGACATTTCCCCTTCCCACTATATTTTCCTCCAGTCACCTTAAAATTATGCCCTCTTGAATTGATCACTCAGTTTTTAGCCTCTTTCTATCTTGTACACATCTATCAAGTCACCTCTCATTCTCTTTCACTCTAAAGAGAAAAGCCCTAGTTCACTCAGCCTTTCCTCATAAGACATGCCCTCTAATCTGGTAGATCTCCTCAGCATCCTCCCTGAAGCTTTGACATCCTTTCTATAATGAGGTGACCAAAAATAAACATAATATTCCAAATGTGATGTAACTAGAGTTTCATAGAGCTGCAACATTACATCTTGCCTCTTGAACTTGAATACCACAACTAATGAAGCTCTAAACTTGTTAAGCATCCCACAACAACTTTAAGGGATCTTTGGAAGTGAACACCTCTGTTCCTCCACACTGAATCAGAATTATTATTACTGATGTGTTGTGAAAGAATCCTGTTTACTCTGTGTAATCCTTCTGACATTCTTCAGTTTATTATTTGTGATGAAAATTCAACAAGCTAAACTGGTAACCATTTCAGCATCCACAGGTCCTACTGCCTAAGTGTAATATTGTCAGTTTATATTGGAGGTAATGCATGGGAGTTTTGCTCTTGCAGTTCTTCAGCATATTAATGTGTCCTCTCAGTAAGGTCAAGAAAGTTGACTTTAATCCCATAATAATTTTGAAAATCCTGCACTTGTGAATCAGATTGAAACTTTTATTGCCATTAGAGATGTTATATTAATACAAATTATGGTTGGCAAAAGGCGTAATCAGCTATCATAGGTAGCACAAGATTCACTGGGGAAAGAGATCTGAGAGGTAACTCCATTGCATGGAGATTAGTTGAGTGTCTAGAATGAGCTGCCAGTGGGAGTGGTTGAGGTGGGGACAAATGCAACATTTAAGAGGCATTTGGATAGGTATGTGGTGGGTTATGGGCTGAATGTGGGCAGCTGGGACTAGTAGTTGGAATGCTGTGGATTAGCTGGGTCAAAGGGCCAGAGTCTGTGTTCTTATTATCTTAGGACTCTGATTGAAATTTATAAAATTAAGAAGCATTGGTAGGGTAGTCACTTTCCCAGGATAGAAATGTCAAATACGAGAACGCATAGTTCTAAGAGTTGTGTATAGGGCAATATTTCTTTAAAAAGAGTGGTAGGTGCATGGAGTTTGCTGCCAAGGTTGGTGGTAGAAGCAGCCATGATAGTGAAGTTTAAGGCATTTTGGCAAGAGGGATGTTGATCATGTGCACAGATCTTATGGGCCAAAGGGCCTGTCTTTGTGCTATATTATTCTATATTCTATGTATTACAAACACAAATGTACAGCTGGCTTGTACACCTGCTGAAGACCCACAAACAGTGCAAGAGAAATGAATGTTGGTGTCAATTGTAGGATGAGATTTGAATAGACATCGGGGTTTTATTCTATTGACCTGGGTAAACATTAGCTACACTCACAACTAATTACAGAATAATGAATTCCTAAAAGGTAATTTGATTAGACTAGACCAGTTTAGTTATAATAATGTGCTGAGCTTTTCTCTGCCTGACCTGTTGATTTCCTCCAGCATTCTGTGTGTGTTGCTCTGGATTTCCAGCATCTGCAGAATCTCATGTCAGTGAAAATAACCCTGATTCTGATAGAACAGCCAAGAGAGGTCCAGTGAAGAGTCTGAGAGTTTGGCAGCAGCAATGGGAAGGAATGTGGAAGAGATGAGTGGTTTAGGAATCTGATACAAATGGGGAAGAAGCTGTTCCTGTGTCTTAAATATCTTGGCTTAATGCTACACTCTCTTCTCCCAGAGGCAGAAGAGAGAACAGCCAGCAGGCATCCTTGACATCACTATTAGGCTTCCTGAAGTAACTCACCATGAGGACTAGTTAGAAGGATGTGACAAATGTGTAAATGATAACGATAAAGATTAGCTTTTATCTGCAACATGTGCATTCAAATACACAGTGACTAGCAGAGGACATCAATTACCAGCACAATCTGCTGGGACCAGCCTGCCAATGTTGCTACATTTGTGTTTTCTCTTTGCCCGCACCCATCTCTCTCTTGTGTTGTATTAGTGAAAGTTCAAAGTAAATTTATTATAAAAATACATACCCTTGGGTAGCCACTTTATTAGATACAGTACACCTGCTCGTTGGTACAAATATCCATGTGGCAGCAACACAATGCATAAGATATGCAGACATGGTCAATTGTTGTTCAGACCAAATATCAGAATGGGGAAGAAATGTAATCTAGGTGACTTTGACCATGGAATTATTACTGGTGCTTTGAGAGTCTCAGAAACTGCTAATCTGGGATTTTCTCACACAGCCGTCTCTAGAGTCTACAAAGAATGGTGCGAAAACCAAAAAAAAACGTCCAGTAAGCAGCAGTTTTGTGGATGAAAATGCCTCGTTAATGAGAGAGGACAGAGAAGAATGGCCAAGCTGACTGTAACTCAACTGGCCATGCATTACAAAGTGGTGTGCAGAAGAGCATAATACATCGGACTACAGCAACAGAAGACCACGAGTGTGTAGAAATACACTCAGACACCACTTTATTGGTACTGCCTGTATCTAATAAAGTGGCCACTGAATTTATATGTTACCATACACTTCCTTGAGATTCATGTTCTTGAAGGCTTTCACAATAGATCAAAGAAATACCATAGAATCAATGAAAAATTACAGACAACAACAACTGCCAAAGAAGATGTAGACAAACAACGTTAAGTAAAGTTTTCATTGATAATAGGTTTCATGTTACACTTGGGACCAGGGACCATTAATAAGTAGTCTGTTGGTGTTATGAATCATCAACACCTATACACAGTACTTCATGTTTTCTTATTAATGAGGTCAACTGCCTCCATAGTGCAAAAAGAATAAGTAAGTCAATTTGGCCTTGGTTTGAAGGCAGGCCAGTTCTGCCTGGTGTCAGTGCTGGATTGGGAGAAAGTATCAGTCCTTGAAGCTGGTGCAGTGAACTGGACGGACAGCTCCCCCTTTATGATCAGACCGCATGGTAACAGATGGTGGGGGTGGCAACAGAGCATTCCCAACATGAACTTATTTCACTTATATTTATCACCATATACAACTTAAAATTCACTTTCTTGCAGGCATTATGGAAAAATAAATAAATACAATATAATTTATGAAAAGTTATAAAAATTATAAATAAAGAATGACAACCAATGAGCAAAAAAAGACAAATTGTATAAATAAGAAAATAAAGTCCCCATCTTGCTGTAAACTCTGGCCTAGTGTACAGCAGGTTTTTCTGAACAGCAAGTGAACTTCTTGACCATGTCTAAAATCTACAGAGAATGGTGTGAAAACCAAAATAAACCATCCAGTAAGCAGCAGTTTTGTGGATGAAAGTGCCTTGTTAATGAGAGAGGCCACATGGTTGTCTGATTAGATATTTACATTAATGAACAGGTGTATTTAATAAAGTGACTATGAGTGTAACTAGTTGTAGTCTGTGACGCCTTGAGAATTATCAAAGTGAATGACTTCCTTGGTACCAAAGCACAAACAGAAACTCAATCCCTTGCTTGAACATTAAACAAAAACTGTTTTTGAAGTGTGAGTTGTGTTTCATTTTGAGTCAAGGAAAATATTTGATCTGCTTTTCTGTTTATTAGGACCAAATTTTGGAAGGGGGTTGCAATGTTTTGAGGCTTTTTTAAAATTCTGCTGACTGTTAACTACAAGGTTGCCAAGAATTTGAATGTATTTAGAGAGAAAATTCAAAGGGAGGTACCTTGGCACTTAAAAACAAAAATCCATGGAAGATAAATGGTTGTAGCATGTGGGTGGAAAATTTGGTGCTGGTGGTGAATCTTTGGAAGGGTTAAACAAATCTAGGTATTTTACTAATAACAGAGACAAAGCTAAACAGTAGAACTTACAAGGTCTTGGGTAACTTGGCCAGGACTTCTTTAAACAGAAATCAAGACTCCCGAATAAACAACGAGTTAGCACTACCCCTTTAAATCCAGGCCAGAAAGGAATCTGTGCCCAGACGAATTACAAGTTAACAAGTAGTTATTCTGATCAGAGACATAAGTCCAAGGATACTTAACTGGATATCTGCAAAGTTTTGGAGAATTAATTGAAAGTAATCAATGACAATTGGAACTTGAATGTAAGCTAGAGAAGACCTAACAATAACACGTAAAAAACCTTAAGTGTAACATAGTAAGCAGCCGTCGATCCCAGGGGATCGTGGGTTTGCGCCACTGGAGGATTGTGTCATCTCCAGGGCGCAAGCCTGGGCAGGAAGATTTTGCTGTTGCCAATGCAGCAGGTTCCCTCTCTCCCTGTCACTAATGTCGTCCAAGGGAAGGGCAAACGCCAATACAGCTTGGCACCGGTGTCGTCACAGAGGTTGCCAGAGTGAAGTTGTAAACAACATCGAACTGCCTTAGGGACCCCACTCTGGATCTCTTCCTCAGGGTTTACTCCCGAAGCCTTTCCCATGGGTGGGTATGGCCACAAGGTAGTGGAGGTTTAAAATCAGAGTTTTCCTCCTAAGCAGGCTGCCATCCAAGGCTGACAAGCCCCACTTGCCTAAAGCAACTGGTTTTGAGGCACCAGTGGTCTGCCTTTATCCCTTCTCTTGTCAGTAGAAACAGTTCCGCCGGGCCTAATACCTAGGCCACGCACGAAGGCCAAGAGTTGGACTTGGTTGTCAGAGGCTGTGAGAGTCACTTGCCATTTGAAGCATTATAGATAGTCGGAGCTTATCCCCACCACCAACCCCAGCTATGACAATCTTAGGAACCAAATGTAACATAACAATACATTATAATTATAATTAATGAAATGCAGAGAATACAAAATAAATACCAACAGCAAAATACTCAGCCCTCAGAATACTGTACTGATGACCTTGGGTCATGACAATCACAGGAGCCAGCCTCCTCTCAATGGATTCTGTCTACGCTCTTGCTGTCTCACTCAAGCAGCCAGTGTAATCAAAGACTCCCACCCACCCTGGACATACTCTCTTTTTCCCCTCCCATCAGGCAGAACCATATATAACCATATAACAATTACAGCAAGGAAACAGTCCATCTTGGCCCTTCTAGTCCGTGCCGACATTTACACTCACCTAGTCCCACTGGCCCACACTCAGACAATAACATAGAACATAGAATAGTACAGCACATTTCAGGCCCTTCGGCCCACAATGTTGTGCCAACCCTCAAACCCTGCCTCCCATATAACCCCCCCACCTTAAATTCCTCCATATACCTGTCTAACAGTCTCTTAAACTTCACTTCAATAACCCTCCATTCCTTTCCTGTCCATATACCTATCCAATTTTACTTTAATTGACAATACCGAACCTGCCTCTACCACTTCTACAGGAAGCTCATTCCACACAGCTATCACTCTCTGAGTAAAGAAATTCCCCTCGTGTTACCCTTAAACTTCTGCCCCCTAACTCTCAAATCATGTCCTCTTGTTTGAATCTCCCCTACTCTCAATGGAAAAAGCCTATCCACGTCAACTCGATCTATCCCCCTCATTATTTTAAATACCTCTATCAACCTTCTACGCTCCAAAGAATAAAGACCTAACTTGTTCAGCCTTTCCCTGTAACTTAGGTGCTGAAACCCAGGTAACATTCTAGTAAATCTTCTCTTCACTCTCTCTATTCTGTTGACATCTTTCCTATAATTTGGTGACCAGAACTGTACACAATACTCCAAATTCGGCCTCTCCAATGCCTTGTACAATTTTCACATTACATCCCAACTCCTATACTCAATGCTCTGATTTATAAATGCCAGCATACAAAAGTCTGAAAGAATGTACCACCAGGCTCAAGGACAGCTTCTACCCACTGTTATCAGACTCTTGAAAGGACCACTTGTATGACTGAGTTGGACTCTTGGCCTCACAATCTGCCTTGTAATTTTCTTCCACTTCATTGTTTACCTTCGCTGCTCTTTCTGCATTGTTTTTGTTTACTATTTATTGAGTTACAGATGGAACAGGGCCTTCCGGCGCTTTGAACTGCACCACCCAGTAATCCCCTGATTTAATCCTAGCCTAATCACTGGATAATTTGCAACGCCCAATTAACCAACCAACCAGTATGTCTTTGGACTGTGGAAGCAAATCAGAGAACCCAGAGGAACCCCACACTTTCGTGAAATGAACGAACAAATTCCTTACAGACAGTGTTGGGAATTGAAACCGGGTCACTTGGTGCTGTAAAGCATTGTGCTAATCACTATGCTACCATACTGGCCCAATTGTTGTTGTACTTTGATCTACTTCAATGTACTCTGTAATGATTTGATCTGTATGCAAGACAAGCTTTTCACTATATCTGGACATGTGAATGTGACAATAATTAACCAATTCCAATATTAGTTTAGGCACATGAGTAATATGGTTGAAGATTAGCCATAGTCTCAGTGAAATCCAGAGCAGGTTCAAAGTTTGGATTACTTAATTTCTTATGTTGTTGCTTTTATTTGTGACTCCAACGTCAAACGGTAAAGTAAATGGTCCTTAACCACCCTCTGGAATAGCACTCCATGTCAGAGTTGGAGAGCAATTAGGCATGCTGACAGGACTACGTCATCAAATTTTAAGACATAGCAGCAGAATTACACCATTTGGTCCATTGAGTTTGTTCCACCATTCCATCATGGCTGATTTACTCTCCCTCTCATCCCCATTCTCCTGCCTTCACCCCATAACCTTTGATGCCCTGACTAATGAAAAATATATCAAACTCTGCTTTAAATCTATGCAGTAAGAGATATAGATAGGGTAAATGTAGGCAGTTTCTCTGTAGGCAGATATAGATAGGGTAAATGTAGGCAGGCTTTCTCCCCCTCAGTCTAGGTGAGACTAGGTATAGGTTAAAGGTAAAAGGTATTTAAGGCAAACATGAAGAGTAACTTCACTCAGAGAGTAGTGAGAGTGTGGAACAAGCTTCCAGGGGAAGTGGTGGATGCGGACTCAATTTCAACATTTAAGAGAAATTTGGGTAAGTAAATGGATGGGAGGTGTCTGGAGCGTTATGGTCCAGGTACAGGTCCAGGTCAATAAGATTATGCAGAATAATAGTTTGACATGGACATGGCTGAAGGACCTGTTTCTGTTATGTAATACTCTGATCTCAGTTTTTAAAATCTGGTCTCTTATTTTGTTTGTTTTTCACAAGTGGGTTCATGAATTGGGGGGAGGTGGGAAGAAAGGAGGGAAATATTCAGATCTGTAGTCTGCAGATTGAAGAGTCAGGATCAAAAAGAAAGCTGAGTCAAGTCCATAAAAAGAATAATGGAGGGTGTAAGGACAACTCCAGTGGGTGTATGTAGAAAGGTACCTCCATTGCCTGCAGTGAAGTGAAACGGTCTCCCTTGCTGACATTGCAATACTTTTTTCAGGGTTGTAAATGCAGGCAAAAGTATCTTCAATGAAGATCAAGCAACATGTAAACAGCTCATCCTCAAAAACAGAATTAATATTGATGAAGACTGGGTCTTTCTGTGCCCAAGTGAAGAACCAGTAAGTAGGGGATTAATTGATTCTTTTTGTATATTTCTATCTCAATCTGCGTGTTAATGTTGGGCAGCTGAATTAAAGGAAAGTAATCACATGTAAAGCTTGAGAAAACATTCAATGATACTAGCATTGCATAAACTTGTCAGCATTAAAGCAAAGAATGGGTTCGTGGTCGTATTCTGGAAAAGATTCAGGAAATTCCTCTTAGGCTAAACAAAATAATTGAAGAAGTTTCATTGTAGCCCTCGTAACTTAGTGGGTGCAGGTTCAAACTCAGGTTATTTCATTGTCATACACACGACAGTGTAGTTTCTTGCTCACACTTAGTGAACAGTATTGAATGGTGATAATAAGCATAGCAACAAGTACTGAACAACGGAATATAACCATATAACAATTACAACGCAGAAACAGGCCATCTCGACACTTCTAGTCCGTGCAGAACACTTACTCTCACCTAGTCCCACTGACCTGCAATATAACCATATAACAGTTACAGCACGGAAACAGGAACAGCATGGAATAGAAAGTAGAACTGCTCACAGATTGTTTGTCCCACTCCCGTCAGGGAGGAGGCTGCGTAAAATCCACACCAAGACCACCAGGCTCAAAAACACTTACTTTCCCCAAGCAGTAAGGCCAATCAACACTTATACCCACTAACTCCACCACTACTTTATTATTTCCCATCAGTCACCTCATGTACAGACTAGTCACTTTATGTACATACAATCAATCTATGTATATGTAAGTGATCTATGTATTTATTGTGTTTTCATTCTTTTTGTTTTCTATATTTATGTCTTCTTTGTGCTGAATTTGATCCAGAGTAACAAATATTTTATTCTCCTGTACTATCAGAAATTCAAATAGGGTTGGAGAAATCCTCCTGTATGTGTCTATTTTCATTCATCTAAAGAAACTTCCAAAACAATAGCAAGTTTAGCTAATGCTTGCTGTCACCAGAACAATCCTGTTGTACAAGGTAAATACACTCAGTGGCCACTTCATTAGGTACACATGTGTACCTCTTTATTGTAAATATCTAATCAGCCAATCATGTGCAAGCAACTCATGCACTAAAGCACACAGACATGGTCAAGAGGTTCAGTTGTTGTTCAGACCAAACATCAGAATGGGGAAGAAATGTTGTGTGACTTTGACTGTGGAATGATTGTTGGTGCCAGAACCCCCAACAGGACTTAACTAATAACGTGTTTACTGAGTGTAATTTGGAGTGGGTATATTGACAATGTAGGTTAGCAGTCTCCTGTTTCAACCTTCAGGAGAGTATTTAGCAAAAACTCTTATGGAGTCTTTTGTCATTTTAATGTTATGCAAAGGGTTTTTATGTCTTCTCTGGTTTGTTGCAAAATAAGATCGACTTTACCAGGATTTTTATTTTATTTATTTAGAGACACAACACAGTATAGGGTCTTACAGCCCTTTGAGTCACACCGCCCAGCAACCCCCAATTTTCCCCTACCTAATCAAAAGACAATTTATGATGATCAGTTAACCTACTAGCCAGTACATCTTTGGACTGTGGGAGAAAACAGCAGTGGCCAGAGAAAACCCACACATTCCACGAGGATGTACAAGTTTCTTACAGGGGACACTGGAATTCAGAGTTTGATTGTGGAAAAGGATTGTCACCCTTAGCACCTATGATTCTGTGTTGAGGTTATAACCTTTAAGGGCTGTTTGTCATTTAATAAGGTAGCAGGAATAAAAGGGGAAGAGAATTAAAAATGAGGTGAGGAATTGTTTAATTATGCAACTGGAATCTGGCTTGGGATACAAGGCTGTGGAGGAAGAGCTAATGGATCGAAGTGAAGACAAAAGATTAAAGTCTAAATTTGTTTGTCACAGGTACATGAAACATACAGGAGAATGAGTCTTTTGCATTAATAACCAACACAATCTGAGGATGTGCTGGGGGCAGTCACTGTGCTTCTGGTGCTAATATAGCATGCCCACACTACCAATAACTCATACCTCTTTAGAATGTGTTATGTATGCGCAGAACAAGAACAACAACCAACCAACATTAGGATTATACGTTTTTACTGAGTCAAGTTAGCCATGGGCAATTTACAGGACAGGAGTGACAAGCATGACCATCGAGATGAAAATGTGTGCTCTTGAAAGCCCCTGTGAAAAGAGAGCCTTTCTCCAGCTGGATGCCCGTTCAATTCACTGCACAATCAATCAGCCGTATGCACACTTCCCTTGCCATATTCTTGCAATCAATCTGAAGCAGTTAACGATGTGGGAGGAAACTGGAACACCCAGTTCTGGGAAGAATATACAGACAGTGGCAGGAATTGAACCCTGATTATTAGCATTGTAAAGTGTTGAGCTATCTGCTGCGCTACCACATCACCCAGATTTGCTCCGGTAGAGTCTGGTATGAGTGCAATTTGTCAAATGGCTTCCTTTGGTGCTGTAACAGAAGCATTGGCTGGACAGCAAAATATTTACAGATATCTTTTTTTCATCCTCAGCAAAACCAAGAGATTATGGCTACCTACTGGGGGTTATTTGATGGGCACAGTGGCCCTGTGGCTGCCATCCAGGCATCCAAACATCTGCATCACTGCATCAAGGAACAACTGGAGGAAATCTTTAATGTAATCAGCAAACCTTCAACAACCTCACCCCCAATCCACCTCATGGAACAGACAGGAAAGGAGAATGAGATGAGCTACTCAAGGGAGAAAGAGATCTGTATTGAGAATGTAGTGAGAGGAGCAGTGGAGGTCGCTTTCAAAAAATGTGTAAGTTCAAAGATTAGATTAAAGATTAGCTTTATTTGTCACATATACATCAAAACATACAATGAAAATTGTTGTTTGCATTGAGAGTGTGCTGGGCAAGTGTTGCCATGTTTTTGGTGACAACATAGAATGTCCACAACTTACTAATCCTAACTTCTACATCTCTGGAATGTGAGAGGAAACTGGAGGAAAACCACATCTCAGGGAGAATGTACAAACTCCTTACAAACAATGGTGGGAATTGATCCATGATCTTGTAGCTAGTGCTGAAAGCACAACTATGATGCCATTTATAGGTCATTTGCTCTCATTGCACGTATTTTCTTCCTCTGGTGTCAATTGTAACTTCTCATTAGCCACATGATGGTCTTTGTGGCTCTTGTATGCACAAATCTGTTATGCAGTTATGTAATCAGGTCCTTAAGCCCAACAAGTCAATGCCAACAACAAGGATTTGTGCTCAACTTTATTTACTGTATACCTTTACATGTATTAGGAATCTAGTGAAATGACATGACATGAAACAAAAAACAGCAACATTAGACAATTCTTTAAAAAAATAATTATATAAAAATAAAGTTAGAGGTGTGGTATAATATGTACATAACTACCAGTATGTTTTTACAATGTAAACAGCATTATAAAAAGTTTAAAATATTTGCATTGAAATGCAGTGACTGAGGTAATAGATAGAGGGGGTTGGGGTGCTAACTAGAATAGTTGATTAGATATTATTGATACCCATTTTGTTAAGTCAGGAGCTTAATTTTACAGCATTCTCAGATAATTGTGAGTTCAAGACACAGTAATAGGGTTAACTCTTACCTACTCAGTTTGGGGGCAATTGGGTACGAGCAATAAATGCTGGCTAGTGATAGATCCTCAATAATGTTTTTTCTCTGCGCGTGAGAAAGACTGTTTCCTCAGTCCTATTGACCCACACCTGGACCATGGCCTTCCGTACTGCTGCTATCCATGTATTTATCCAAACTTCTCTTAAATTTTGCAAACCCTCATTCATCACTTCTACTGGTAGCTCATTCCACACTTGCACCACCCTCTTAGTAAAGAAGATTCCTCCTCAAGTTCCTTTAAAGTATTTCACCATTCACCCTTGGCCTCTAGTTCTCATCTCATCCAACCTCAATGGAAAGAGCTTTCTTGCATTAACCCCATCTATCTCCCTCATAATTTTATAATCAAATCTTCCCTCATTCTCTTGTTCTCAGCAACATGCTAGTAATTTAAAACATATTTTTTATTACTTCACTTCCATCTTTGTTGGATGCAGAATTTGAAATGGCAGCAACACAGTACAATGCATATAAATACAGTAGATTCCTATCAATTGAGCCATCAGTTAATCGGGAAGACCTTTATTTGGAATAAATCTTAAAGAGCAAAAGCTAATCAAGAAAATAGCTGGTATTCCCTTTGTTTGTTTGGAACATTGGGACACAATGCCACTTAATTGTTACAGGAGATTGTTGCCAAACAGCTTCCATCTAGTTTCAGTCACATGCTTGCGTGGCCATTAGATACTACACCATGAAACTTTGGCATTAGCTTGGGCATCTACTTAATTGAGCCAAAATGTACTGGTCCAAATGTGTCTGATGCTATTTTATTAGTTGCATGTGCTTGTCCATTCAGAAATCTGATGGCAGAGGAAAAAGAGCTGTTCCTGAAACACTGAGTGTGTGTCTTCAGGCTCCTGTATCTCCTCATTGATGGTAGCAATGAGAAAAGGGCATGTCCTGGGTGATCATGGTCCTTAGTGATACATTTTGAGGCATTACCTTTTGAAGGTGTCCTCAATGCTAGGGAAGCTAGTTTACAAATTTCTGCAGTTTTTTTTTCTAATTCTGTGCAGTAGCCCCTTCAAACAGATGTTGATGCAACCAGTTAGAATGCTCTCTATGATACGTCTGTAGGAATTTGCTGTAGTCTTTGGTGACATACGAATTCTCCACAAACTCATAATGAAATATAGTCATTGTCATGCCTTTGTAATTGCATCAATATGTTGGTTCCAGGATAGATTTTCAGAGATGTTGACACCCAGGAACTTGAAACCGGCCAATATTTATATATTGCTCCATTGATATTAAGAGATGAAAGATCCTTATTAAACATTATCAAGGTGGATAGAAAAAAGATCTTTCAGGTATATAAAAAAGGGAGATGAGAGTGGATATAAGACTGCTAGAAAATGAGGCCAGAGAAATAATAATGGACAAGGAAATCACAGATGAAATAAATGAGTATTTGGCATTGGTCTTCACTGTGGAAGACACTCGCAGTGTGCCAAGTGTTGAAGGGTGTGGAAGAAGGGAAGTGATTGCAGTTACTATTACAAAGGAGAATGTGCTCAAAAAGCTGAAAGGCCTGAAGTTACATAAGTCACCCAGAACAGATGAACTGCACGCTAGGATTCTGGAAGAGGTAGCGGTAGAGATTGTGGAGGTATAAGTTATGATCTTGCAAAAATCAGAAGCATGGTGCCAGAGGACTGGAAAATTGCCAATGTCACTCCACTCTCTAAGAAAGGGGGAGGCCGTAGAAATGAAATTATTGACCAGTTAGCCAGTGGTTGTGAAGATGTTGGAGTAATTGCTAAGGATGAGGTTATCAAGTACTTGGTGACGTAGGACAAGTTAGGACAAAGTCAGCATGGTTTCCTTAAGGGAAAATCTTGCCTGATTAACCTGTTGGAATTCTTTGAGGAGATTACACACAGGATAAATAAAGGGTATAGAAACATAGAAAACCTACAGCACAATACAGGCTCGTTGGACCACAATGCTGTGCCGAACATGTACTTACTTCAGAAATTACCTAGGGTTACCCATAGCTCCCTATTTTTCTATGTACCTATCCAAGAGTCACTAAAAAGACCCTACCGTATCTGCCTCCACCACCATTGCTGACAGCCCATTCCACGCACTCACCACACTCTGCGTTTTTTTTTAAACTTACCCCTGACGTCTCCTCTGTGCCTACTTCCAAGCACCTTAAAACTGTGCCCTCTCCTGTTAACCATTTCTGCCCTGGAAAAAGCCTTTGACCATCCACACGATCAATGTCTCTCATCAACTTATACACCTCTATCAGGTCACCTCTCATCCTCCCCTGCTCTAAGGACAAAAGGCTGAGTTCACTCAACCTATTCTCATAAAGCATGCTCCCCAATCCAGGCAACATCCTTGTAAACTCCTCTGCACCCTTTCTATGGTTTCCACATCCATCCTGTAGTGAGGCGACCAGAACTTTCTTTCTTTTTCAATCTTTTTATTAAGTTTCAAATTAGTAAACATAACAATAATGATAATGATACAAAGAGATCAGGATTACATTAATAATAATTAACATATATAAACACAGATTCCAAGTAACAAATGTAGTTTAGCTTCCCAATCTCTTAGTAATTAACCATGAAAAAGTTATTTTATAAAGAGAGAAAAAAAACCCTAAACTAAAAAGAACTCAACTTAATGATCATTGAGAGTAGGGGAGATTCAAACAAGAGAACATGAGTCGAGAGTTAAGGGGCAAAAGTTTAAGGGTAACACAAAGGGGAACTTCTTTACTCAGAGAGTGGTGGCTGTGTGGAATGAGCTTCCAGTAGAAGTGGTAGAGGCAGGTTCGATTTTGTCATTTTAAAAAAAATTGGATAGGTATATGGACAGGAAAGGAATGGAGGGTTATGGGCTGAGTGCAGGTAGGTGGGACTAGGTGAGAGTAAGTGTTCGGCACAGACTGGAAGGGCTGAGATGGCCTGTTTCCGTGCTGTCATTGTTATATGGTTAAAAAAACAAACAAAGATTAGGCTGCCATATTTCATCTGCTAAAATTATAATTTGTTGTTAACTCCGCTGCTCTATGCCTGAGCAAAAAATTACTAAAAAAAAAGGATTCAGAAAGGGTCAACTTACATCATATGAAAATATTGAATAAGTGGCCTCCAAGTTTCTTCAAATTTAACCGAAGGGTCCATAGAACCGCTCCTAATTTTTTCCAAGTTTAAACATGCTATCATTTGGGAAAACAATTGAAATGTGGTAGGGGGATTGGAATCTTTTGATTTAAGTAAAATGGATCTTCTGGCTATTAATGTCACAAATGCAATTAAATGACAAGCTGATGAGGCAGTCCAAAAATTGCAGTAATAGGATGAGACTGTAAATCAACACGCAAAACTACTGAAATAATATCAAAAGTATCTTTCCAATATTTTCCTAGAACAGAACATGTGTGTCAAGGAAGCTACTTCAGAATTACATCTATCACAAACAGGATTTATATGTCAATAAAAATGAGTTAACTTATCCTTGGACATATGAGCCTTATGAACCACCTTAAATTGTATCAAAGCGTGTCTGGCACACATTGAAGAAGTATTAACTAGTTGAAGAATTTTCTCCCATTTCTTTGTAGATAAGGATATTTGAAGTTCTCTTTCTTACTCATTCTTAATTTTATCAGAAGTACCTAAGCATATTTTCATAATTAAATCATAAATAAATGCTATTAAACTCTTCTGATATGGATTTAAAATTTTTTCTGTAACTTCAATTTGATGCAAAATTGGAAAGGTAACTAAAGTAGCGTTCAGAAAGTTTCTAATCTGTAAATATCTAAAAAAGTGTGATCCAGGCAAATTATATTTATTAGACAACTGTACAAAAGACATGAAACAGTCATCCACGAATAAATCACAAAAACATGTTATTCCCTTTATTTTCCATAAAAGGAAAGCTTGATCAATTCTAGATGGTTGAAAGAAAAAATTAGATATAATAGAACTTGACAGGATAAATTCATTCAATCCAAAAAATTTACAAAATTGAAACCATATTCGTATTTCATGGTTCTTTTATCATTTGTTTATTCAATTTAGTAAGTGCAAAGGGAAGCGCAGCCCCTAAAATAAAAGCCAGTGAAAACCCTTGTACAGACTCCCGCTCGAGGTTCATCCATCATGGACATTGAGTTTCATCTAGCTCTTGTGACCAAAACGTTAAATGTCACATATTAATTGCCCAATAATAAAAACTAAGATTTGGCAAAGTCAAACCGCCTTCCTTTTTTTGATTTCTGTAGATATTTCTTACTTAACCTGGGATTTCTATTCTGCCATATATAGGAAGAAATTTTAGAATCAATAATATCAAAAAAAGATTTAGGGATGAAAATTGATACCACCTGAAATAGATACAGAAATTTAGGTAAAATAATCATCTTAATAGCATTAATTCAACCAATCAAAGATAAGGATATCAGGGACCATTTAGTAAACAGTTGTTTAACATGATCAATTAAGGGTAAAAAATTAATTTTAAATAGATCCTTATGCTTCTTAGTAATTTTAACACTCAAATAAATAAAATAATCAGTAACCAATCTAAATGGTGATTGTCTATAAATTGGAACTTGCATATTTAATGGGAAAAGCACACTCTTATTAAACTTGCAAGCTCAAACAATGTTCCTCGAGAAATTGTTGTACGTCATCCACAGATTTAAACCATTTAAACTATTTATCAGGTAGAACAACTCTTAAGTGAACAGGGTATAGCAGAGCCGGTCGTTCCGACATCACCGACTTAAAACGCAATCTTTCTTGCATTATCCCAGGACAATAATCTTCAACCAGGCAAAAGTTAAGATTTTGATGTTCAGTAATTCCTTTCTGTTGAGCAATTTGAATTAAGTGCTCCTTAGTACTCACGTAATGAAATCAAAGAATCATAGGTGCAGTTTTAACTCTTTCGATGATTTTGGTCTTAATGCCCAATGCACACGGTCGAGTACCGGAGGCTATGAGAAGACCTCCGAACCAAAGACTTCCATTAAGAATTGAGAAAAAAGTTTAGTAAGGTCCCCGCTGTCAATGTCTTCACTGAGTTTATTCGCAAATTCGCAAATTCTGTTTGTGATTACAACTCTCCAAATCAATAATCTTGGCTTTATACTGCTCCAATGTATGAGTAGTCGAATTTAATTTCTTATCCAAAGAATTCAGTCTGGAATCTCTGTTTCCCAGCTTCAGTAAGCTGTGAAATTTGCCATTGCTGTTTCTCGTTCTCTTTTTCAAGTGCTACCAGTTTACCTTCGTTCTCCTTTAACACTACTTCCACAGCAGCAAATTTCTTGTTGAGTTTTTCATCCAATAAATTCGAGATAGCCTGCAAAGTGAGTTCAGGCTGTTTAGGTTGTTCGAAAACATCTTTCTTCCCGTTTCCATTACCGGTTTCCTTGCCTTCAGCTAATGCCTTTCTTCCTCTGGTAGTCATTTCCATTGATTAAAATTCAGAATTCAAACATGCAAAGGTATTAAAGACACTTTGATATATATAATAAAAAGGTGGTAAGGAATTTGAAAAATAACCAGAGCAGAGCCAAAATGTGACCTACTCCATCTAGCGCTGCCAAGAGAATCTGAGGCAACCAGAACTGAGCACAGTACTCCAAGTGGAGTCTGACCAGGGTCCTATGTAGCTGTAACATTACCTCTTGGCTCTTGAATTCAGTCTCATGGTTGATGAAGGCCAATACACTGTATGCCTTCTTAACCACAGAGTCAACCTGCTCAGCAGCTTTGAGTGTGCTAAGGACTCGGACACCAAGATCCCTCTGATCCTCCACACTGCCAAGAGTCTTACCATTAATACTATATTCTGCCATCTTATTTGACCTACCAAAATGAACCACCTCACACTTTTCTGGGTTGAACTCCATCTGCCACTTCTCAGCCCAGTTTTGCATCCTATCGATGTCCCACTGTAACCTTTGACAGCCCTCCACACTATCCACAAGACACCCAACCTTTGTGTCATCAGCAAACTTATTAACCCATCCCTCCACTTTCTCATCCAAGCCATTTATATAAATCACAAAGAGAAGGGGTCCCAGAATAGATCCCTGCAGAACACCACTGGTCACTGACCTCCATGTAGAAGAATATGACTCATCTACAACCACTCTTTGCCTTCTGTGGGCAAGCCAGTTCTGGATCTACGAAGCAAGGTCCCCTTGGATGCAGTGTATGTTGTATATTTGGACTTTCAGAAGGCCCTTGATTGACAAAGTGTCACACATGAGGCTGCTTACCAAGTTAAGAGCTGTAATAAGTATTACAGGAAGGTTACTAACATGGTTAGAGCATTGGCTAATTAGTGGGAAGCAGTGAGTGGGAATAAAAGAATCTTTTTCTGGTTGGCTGCCAGTGACTAGTGGTGTTCTGCAGGGTTCAGTGTTAGGACTGTTTCATTTGTGCCTTATATCAATAAATTAGATGGAATAGATGGCTTTGTTGCCAAGTTTGCATATGATATAAAGTTCTGGGGAGGGGCAGGTAATGTTGAGGAAACAGGAAGACTGCAGAAGGACTTAGATGAAGAGAATGGGCAAGAAAGTGGCAAATGAAACACAGTGTAGGGTATTGGTACACTTTAATAGAAGAAATAGACGTGCAGACAATTTTATAAACGGGGAGAAAATCCAAAAATCTGAGACGCAAAAGGACTTGGGAATCCTTGTGTAGAACATCCTGAAGGTTAACTTGCAGGTCAAGTTAAGGATGAGGAAGGCAAATGCAATTCAAGAATATAGAGCTGGCATGTGATGCTGAGGCTTTATAAGGCACTGGTGAGGCCTCACTTTCAGTATTGTGAGCAGTTTTGTGCTCCTTATCTAAGAAAAGATGTGCTGGCTTTGGAGAGGAGGTTCACATGAATGAAAAGGTTCTCATACGAGGAACATTTGATGGCTCTTGGTCTGTACTTACTGGAATTTAGAAGGATGGCAGGGGGATCTCATTGAAACTTTTGAATGTTGAAAGGCCTACAAAGAGTTGATGTAGGAAGGATGTTTCCCATGGTGGGGAGTCTAGGACAAGAGGCACAGATAGAGGGGTATCTATTTAGAACAGAGATGCTGAGAAATTTCTTTAGCCAGATGGTGGTGAATTTGTGGAATGTATCACCACAGACTGCTCTGGAGGCCTGGTTGTTAGGTGCATTTAAGGCGGAGATTAGTAGGTTCTTGATTGGTCATGGCATCAAAGGTTATGAAGAGAAGGCTGGGGAGTGGGGCTGAGGAGCAGAGAAAAAGGATCAGCTATGATTGAATGGTGAAGCAGACTTGATGGGCCAAATAGCCTAATTCTGCAAGCTTGGTAGCTCGGTTATGTGCAAATTGGTTGCTGCAATTTCAACTTTGCAACAATGTACTCTTAAAAAGGAAGCAGTGTCAGTGTGTCCTGAGGATTTTTTAGCTGCATTCTGAATGGAGGAAGAAGTCGCCTCCTCTGGACAGTCGGCTTGTGCATATAAAGCTCATTATTTAAAACAGCACACGACAACATGTATGGCACAGGCATTGCCAATACTCTGCTAAAGTGCTTCAACAATGCATCTATCTCCTCAGTGGCAAGCCTGAGATCCTGTTTTGCAACTTTAGAAAGAATGCTTTTATGGACACCTGTGTAGGAGCAGACTGAGAGGCCACATGTTGGTGTTGGAAATAATAGGTGAATTATTAAAACTGGTGTGCCCCAGGAAACCAGTGAAAGCTGATCTGAGTATGAATTTGATACATTTTTTGCATTCTCATTTGAACAGGTTACACAGAGACAGTAGTGTAATACTAGGTTTTGATAGCAGTGGTGGTTACGGAAAGAGTAAAAGACTTTATATAAACCGACTAGATCGTGATTACAGAATAAACTGATGAATCACAACTCTGACCAAGTTAACAGTAAATCCAATTTTCTATTACAACTGCGGGTGCAACTATACATAATTAATGAAGCTTCTGAGATGTGGGTGTCATTGCTGCTGCATTCCATGTCTCTACTTCTGGACTATGTGGTTCCCTGTTCTACATTAGCACATTGCACATCCCTATTTACTCATTGTTAGTCCTCACTATTCTTGCCACTGTAACAACCTGTATACTTGTTAATACATATTAAACTGAAAAGGACCTGCCTTTAGTTGAGAAAGAATTTACTGAAGACTCAATAATACAAATCGTTACAGATCTGCCAAACCTAACATTTCCTATCAGATTGCATTGTTCACACATCAAAGAATGAAAACTCAAGGTTATGATGCACAAAAAAACAAGATTCAAAAGAATTGATAAACCTTCTATTCAGTACAACTTTCCTCCAAGAGGGCCACAACCATGTTATTGGGTTTAGAGGCTCTCCTGCCTCAATGACCTGGAGAGTTATATTGGCTGGAGTTGGGGCTTTATGCTTTGGTTCTTGGTAGGGTCACCTATGCCTCCACAGCCGCTTGTGGTAACAAATTCCACAGATTTCCCACCCTTTGACTAAAGAAATGTCTCTGCATCTCATTTCTAAAAGGATGTCCTTCAATCCTGAAGTCATGCCCTCTTTTCCTAGAATCCCCTACCATGGGAAATAATTTTGCCATATCTAATCAGTTCAGGCCTTTTAACATTCGGAATGTTTCTATGAGATTCCCCACTATTTTCCTGAACTCCAGGGAATACAGCTGAAGAGATGCTAGACATTCCTCATACAGTAACTCTTTCATGGGCTCTTAACTTGCTAAACAGCCTCATGTGCAGTACCTTGTCAAAGGCCTTCTGAAAATCCAAATACACCTCGTCTACTGCATCCTCTTTGTCTAACCTCCTTATAATTTCCTCAAAGAATTGCAGTAGGTTTGTCAGACATGATTTTCCTTCAGGAAACCAAGCTGGCTTTGTCACGTGCATCTAGCTACTCCAATCTCATCCCTAACAATCAATTCCTGCAACTTCCCAACCACTGATGTCAGGATAACAGGTCTATAGTTTCCTTTCTGCTACCCTCCACCATTCTTAAATAGCAGAGTAACATCTGCAATTTTCCAGTCATCTGGTACAATGCTGGAATCTATCGATTCTTGAAAGATCATTATTATTGCCTCTGCAATCTCTCCAGCTACTTTTTTTAGAACCCGAGGGTGCATTCCATCAGGTCCAGGAGATTTATCCACCTTCAGACCATTAAGCTTCCTGAACACCTTCTCAGTCGTAATTTTCACTACACAAACTTCACTTCCCTGATACCTTTGAATGTCCAGTATACTGCAGACATCTTCCACTATGAAGACTGATGCAAAATACGCATTCAGTTCCTCTGCCATCTCTGCATCTCTCATTACACTATCTCCAGCATCTTTTTCTGTTGGTCCTATATCTACCCTCGACTCTTTTTTACCTTTTATATACTTAAAAAGCTTTTAGTATCTTCTTTGGTATTTATCGCCAGCTTCCTCTCATAATTCATCTTTTCCTTCCTAATGGCCTTCTTACTTTTCTTCTACAAGTTTTTAAAAGCTCCCCAATCCTCTATCTTCATACTAGCTCTGGCTTCCTTGTATGCCCTCTCTTTTGCTTTTGCATTGGCTCTAACTTCACTTATCAGCCACGGTAGTGTCCTTCTTCCCTTTGAAAATTTCTTCTTATTTGGAATATATCTGTCTTGCATTTCCCTCATTTTTTGCAGAAACTCCGTTCATTGCTGCTCCGCTGTCCTTCCTGCAAATGTCCCTTTCCAGTCAACTTCAGCCAGTTCCTCTCTCATGCAATTGTCATTTCCTTTATTCCACTGAAATACCAATGCATTGGATTTTAATTTTTTCCCTCTCAAATTTCAGTGTGAACTGGATCATTTTGTGATTACGGTTCCCTAAGGATTCCTTAACCTTAAGCTGTCTTATCACTTCCGGATCATTGCACAACACCCAATCCAGCACAGCCGATCCACGAGTGAGCTCAACAACAAGAAGTTCTAAGAAGTCATCCATATAGAACCATGAACATTACAGCACAGAAATAGCCCTTCTTGGCTGTGCTGAACCATTTTTCTGCCTAGTTCCACTGACCTGCACCTGGACCATATCCCTCCATACACCTCTCATCCATATACCTGTCCAAGTTTTTCTTCAATTCTTAGAACCCTTTGACATTCTACAAATACTTTCTCTTGAGGTCCAGTACTGAGACTCTGCATTTGGGATTTGTAGATTGCAGAAGGCAGGTAGTAGAGGGGTAGTAAATGGCAGAATATTTGAAAAATGTTTGTGTCCTGTTTTTCCACAGGATGAACTGATTGGCCAGTACCAGATATCGGATAATAAAACTGGAGGATGTACTGTCCTCGTGGTTCTTCACTTGCAGGGCAAGCTCTATGTGGCCAGTGCTGGAGACAGCAGGTTAGTGCATGAATGAACAGATCTTCATCTTGTTATTACCTGCAAGTACATTCTGTTTGGACATAGAAGCAGGCATTTTAGAATGAAATTCTGTGGCCCTGTTGCTCACGTCCAACCATCCAAACATTTCCAAAAAGAATGTTCTTGGAAACAGGCAAATGCTCCATTATTACATTTTGTACACCATTCCACAGTCAAGATCAGTCATCCTCTTACCCAAGTTAGTTTTCAGCTGCCCTGTACAGTTGGAAGACATCTTTTAATTATATTAGTTTTTTTTTCATTTTAGAGAAGCATAATGCTTGCTTTTTGCACTATATATATTGTAATTTATAGAATATTTTATGTATTGCAGTGTACTGCTGACACAAAACAACAAATTTCACAACATATGTCAGTGATAGTAAACCTGATTCTGAGTCTAATATATATTCTAATATCCTTTATAGTCCATTGAGCTAAATACACCCATGTGACCAATTAATCCGCTAACTTCGGAACATGGGAGGAAACCAATGCAACTAGTATATGTGGCTGAATTGAAGAGATTGTCTGAACATTTTCAGTTCAGTGATGGGCTTAATGATGCACTGAGAGATCATTTAGTTTGTAGAATCTTACAAGAAAGTATTCAAAAATGGTTCCTAACTGAAGCACAACCTGCATTTAAAAGAACAGTTCAAATTGCTGTATGAATGGAAGCAGCAGACAGATGCAATTGAGTTGCACTCAGCAAGGGGCGTATCTACAGAAAATAGCACCTAGCCACTAAAATAGCCACTGAAATTGTGCTCCTGTCCAAACATGTGACACTCATCTTTTAGATAACTTTACCATAATATCAGCTCAAAAATACAAGTCAAGCTCATTAATCTTTTAATTAATGAATTACGGCACTACATGAAAATTATAACTGCACCTTCCTTGCTTTCACTGATGCAAATTGGTCTATGATGTGATCAAAGTCAGTTTTTACAGTTTCTTCTTTCTACACTCAACAGAGCAAGATCACAGAGTCTGCCTTGACCCATGGAGGCTCTCAAATATGAAAGTATTAGTCTTAACTTGCTGAATGATCTCTCACAGTTGGCGATGGAAACTGTGATGGTTAGCATTATCTGAATAGCAATGCGAAGGTTGGGGAAGATGCTCTCATCTCCATACTGAACAATAAATTCAAGAAGCTCTTCAGGTCTAGATATTTTCATGTTGACCCGCCTTGATAGCAGCATTCTGCAATCCAAAATTTCTTCATATAGCTGCTGTCCATCAAAATCAGAGCTGTACAATTCGCCCAAATTTTCGCACTTCTTCTTTAGGTTGTTACTGTCAGCACCGTAACACAGTCTCTCAACATTGAGAAGGAACCGAAACTTGGTGTCAATGTCATGCAAACAAGCGAACTTTTCGCCCATTTCTCTGTGAAGGTGGAGTGTTCCCTTCATGACTCTTTCCATTTCCTCCTTAGCTGTTAACCCAGCATCTCTCGAGTTCCCATCAGCAATTCGTTTCTTTCGTCTCTGACGTCTTTCAACTTCAATATTCCATTCTTGACAGTGACTCACTGACCAACACTTCTCTTTCATCATAAAAATGATCTCGGCGGGCTTTCAAATCCAGGGCAGCACCATGGAAGTTCATGCTAGGATCCTGCAGCCTCTTTTGAATACGGTCAATGCGAATGAGTACTTTGTTCCAAAATCCTAGCAAAATCAGAAAATCGTAACTCAACATCGTACTTCTGCTTTTCCTTCTCAATCTGTGACTGAAATACAGTGTCAATAACTCCTCTGTTTCCGGCTAAATTTCTTTCCATTTCATTCCACTGTGTGAAGTATTCCCTATGATTCTTGGCATTTTCATGAAAACTAATCCTTTCAGGTGCTTTCCACTGGTTGAATCCACTTTCCTGTTCCAATGAGGATTGATGTGTGAACGAGAACAGATACAAAATGCAGACCTTTTGGAAGGGGAATAGACCAGCCATGAGCGAGTCACTTCCTCATCATGACATCAAGATTTCCTCTTGAACCAAGTTTTGTTCATTTAGCAGTTATTTGTTGGCAGGAAAGGGCCCTCACTATTCTGGAAATAGTTCAAACCCAGCTTTATTATTTCTGTTCAGGCAGAATTGCTTTTCCAATATCCTTGTCGAACTTCAAGGTCCAATGTCATGCTGTTCAATCACTTCTGGTATGACAGTCTGAGGCTCTTTGACACCATCCAGTTCTCATCAATAAACTCAATACCACCACCACCACCATTGTCTTCCCCTCCTGTCATGTCCACGTTCTCTGTGGCAGACTCACTCTTAATCTTGTCATACTTGGATTTATCTGACTTGACTTCCTCCTTGGCTTGTGACGCATTTATACTTGATCCACCTTCAGATTCTAACAAACTTGTAGCAGGTGCAGACGACTCCATGGAACGTGTCAAGCTACTTGTTCCGGGCTTTCCAAAGAAGGGGATGTAGAACTTGCTCGACTTCTTGGCTTCCTCTGCCTCCAACTTTCGTCTCTTCTGTCCTTCAGCTCCACTTTCCTCCTTCTTCGTGAAGAAATGTTTCATGGTCTTCTTACACAATGCTCTGAAATAAGGCCATCCTAGAGCTTCTCACCCATGATAATCAAAGACAGATCATACAGCTGAAGCAAGTTCTTTTTTCACTATCCGAGGATGGCTTGTCTGACTTTAATAGAAACTGCTCAGTGGCGTCCCCCTCAAGTGGCACCCGGGGCACGTGCCATACCTTCCACACCTTAGATACGCCACTGGCGCTCAAGAATGAAAGTGAGCAGAATGAAATAGCAACAGACTTGACTGAACAAATTGTATTGCCTTTGTGGCAGGGGCTTGTATATACCAGACCCATGAAAGTTTAAAGGCAAAACTTGCAGAAAATGCAACAAAGTAGAACACGTACTAATAGCAAGTCAGGAAGACATGTTGCAGCTATATAGGACCCTGGTCAGACCCCACTTGGAGTACTGTGCTCACTACAGGAAGGATGTGGAAGCCATAGAAAGGGTGCAGAGGAGATTTATAAGGATGTTGTCTGGATTGGGGAGCATGCCTTATGAGAATAGGTTGAGTGAACTCGGCCTTTTCTCCTTGGAGCGATGGAGGATGAGAGGTGACCTGATAGAGGTGTATAAGACGATGAGAGGCATTGATCGTGTGGATAGTCAGAGGCCTTTTCCCAGGGCTGAAATGGTTGCCACAAGAAGACACAGGTTTAAGGTGCTGGAGTGTAGGTACAGAGGTGATATCGGGGTAAGTTTTTTACTCAGAGATTGGTGAGTACGTGGAATGGGATGCTGGCAACAGTGGTGGAGGCGGATATGATAGGGTCTTTTAAGAGACTTTTGGATAGGTACAAGGAGCTTAGTAAAATAGAGGGCTATAGGTAAGCCTAGTAATTTCTAAGGTAGGGATATGTTCAGCACAACTTTGTGGGCCAAAGGGCCTGTATTGTGTTGTAGGTTTTCTATGTTTCTGTGAAGACAAAAATAAATGGACTGCACAGGTAAAAGAAAGAGAAAAACATCAAGTTGCAGTTTTAAAAAGAGCACTAATCTGCAAACTGTTGTTGAAAAATTTGACAAAAATGAGCGTGACACAGGACTAATTAGCCTTAAGATTTAAAATGTGAAAATTAATGAGAGAAGTAATATGGCTTACATCAGAAGTGAGCAGCAAATTTATTAAAATGGAATTGGACACTGGCTTGTCTGTTTCAGTCATTACACAAAATAAATTTGAACAGCATTTGAAAGACATTGAACCGAAGCCTGAAGATATCCAACTATAAACTTGTACGGGAGAAAAGATGACCCCTGTGGGAATGACATTCATAACAGTGAAATACAACAACCAACAAGCCGTATTGGATGCTAATATGGTAAAAACAGGAGGGCCAGCATTGCGTGGCTGTGATTGGCTGAGAAAATAACAATTTTATTGGAGATCCATTGACATTTGCATGCCACATCCCCTGCAATAGAACCAACTGAAACTGAATTAAAAAAGGTACTGGATGATGTCACAGCAGTGTTCAAGGATAGCTTTGGACAACTTAAAAATATCAAAGGTAAAATACTGTAAAATGAAAATACCACACCCAGGTTTAACAAATCCCTGTCCAGTTCCTTACACCATCCGTGATAAAGTAGATTGCATGGAAGCTGTAGGAGTTCTTTCCGAGGTTAAGTAGAGCTTAACTAGTAATCCCAGTTACCAAGAAGGATGGGCCTGTTAGGATCTGTGGTGATCTTAAGGTCACTATCAACCCAGTACTGAAAGTAGATCAATGCCCTTTGCTCAGGATGGAAGATATCTTTACAAAACTTTCTGGGGGAAATCACCAGCAAAGTGGATTTAGCTGAGGCCTATCTACAGATGGAGATGGAAGAAGAGTCCAATATGTTTCTCACCAAAAAGACTCACAAAGAAAGGGCTTTATTGCTATGATAGGTTTATTTTTCGAGTAGCATCTGCAAGGCTGCCCAGGCACTCAGTGTTACCTGGATGACATCATTATTACCGGTAAACATGACAAGGAACATCTCCAAAGTGTCATGACAATGTTAAAAAGATTAGAAGATTACGGGCTCGGAGTATGACTCAACAAGTGTGAACAAGTTGTTGCCAAACTTGGCTACTCTGCCCCATCTCTTAAAGTCATTGCTACAGATCGGGAAAAAAATGGCAATGGACAAAGCAGTGTGAGGTGGCTTTCCAAAAGACAAAGGAAATTGTGACGTCAGACGCTGTACTCACACATTATGATCCACATCATCCAGCGACGCTTGAATGCAACACCTTGCCTTATGGTATAGGTGCAGTCATGTCACATGTTATAAGACCATTAGACCACAAGATTAATGAGTAATGGAAGTGAACATTCCATAGCCTTTACGTCACATTCCCTCACCATTGTAGAGAAAAATTATGTACAGGTTGACAAAGGCCTTGAGACTGGTTTGGGGTGTAAAAGAGTTCAACCAGTACTTGTATAGGAGAGAGTTTACCTTTGTTACTGATCATCGGTCACTAGTGTCCATTTTCAATAGCTAAAAGGTTTACAAATGAGGATACTCATAGAAAAATAGAAAATCTACAGCACAATACATGCCCTTCAGCCCACAAAGTTGTGCCGAACATGTCCCTACCTTAGAAATTACTAGGGTTACCCATAGCCCTCTATTTTTCTAAGCTCCATGTCCCTATCCAAAAGTTTCTTTAAAGACCCTATCGTATCTGCCTCCACCACCATTGCTGGCAGCCCATTCCACGCATTCACCACTCTGCATAAAAAAAACTTATCCCTGACATCTCCTCTGTACCTGCATTCCAGCACCTTAAACCTGTGCCCTCGTGTGGCAGCCATTTCAGCCCTGGGAAGAAGCCTCTGACTATCCACACGATCAATGCCTCTCATCATCTTATACACCTCTATCAGGTCACCTCTCATCTTCAGTCGCTTCAAGGAGAAAAGGCCGAGTTCACTCAACCTGTTTTCATAAGGCATGCTCCCCAATCCAGACAACATCCTCGTAAATCTCCTCTGCACCCTTTCTATGGCTTTCACATCCTTCCTGTAGTGAGGTGACTAGAACAGAGCACAGTACTCCAAGTGGGGTTTGACCAGGGTCCTATATAGCTGCAACATTACCTGATGAAGGCTAATACACTGTATGCCTTCTTAACCACAGTCAACCTGCACAACTGCTTTGAGAGTCCTGTGAACTCAGACTCCAAGATCCCTCTGACCTTCCACACTTCCAAGGGTCTTACCATTAATACTATATTCTGCCATCATATTTGACCTAATGCAAATTGAAAATCTCCCTATTACTGCAAAGGGAAACCAGAAAAGACAGTCTCAGGTCTACATGGCCATGCAAAATGACTGGAAGGTGCAGCAGAAATTCTGGTTCCCCCATTTTTACCAGAACCAGCAATAACTTGCCATTGATAAAGGTTGCCTTTTGTGGAGATTGAGAGTTCTTGTACCATCCAAGCTGAGAGCTAAAGTGTTAGAGGAGCCGGTCATGTGTTGCATTGCAGTCATCTGGTATGGTCAAAATGAAAACATTGGCTTGAAGCTTTCTCTGGTGGCCTGGGATGTATCAGTAGATCAGGCAGTTTGCTGTGCTGTACAGGATGCCGACATGTCCGGAAGAAAGTCCAGAGCACTTCATGCAGTCCCAGAGTCAACTCCTGCGACCACCCAGAATCTAAAATCGTTTCACAGCCACAAGTGTCATCTGCCAAGCAAAGTACTTTCCCCCACCCTTGTCAGGAAAAACGATATTCCACAAGAGTAAGAAATCCTCCACAATGATTAAGTCTTTAGGCCTGAATGAGACTATTTAAAATTTAACATGTTGTACATGTCTATACTGTGTATATAGCTAAGTATGATTAATATTTAAGTAATTTTTGAGTAATATTGTGACTATTGTTTCATTATGCTCTCTTTGTTTACATAATGCATTATGGGTTGTATGTAAATTATATGAATGGCATACATCATCATGCCACTACGTCATACATGCACGCATCTCACTAAAAGTAAAAATGAAACTAGACACGGCACCTGTCTTTTTCTTGCAATTAGTTTTATGCTTTGAAGTTGTAAAACATAACATTATCCCCTCTGGTTCATTAACATGGCGGTTGAAGGGTAATAACTGTTCCTGAACCTGCTAGTGTGGGTCCTGAGGATCCTGTACCAACTTCTTGATGGCAACAGCGAGAAGCGTACATGCCCTAGGGGTGGGAGCCCCCGATGATGGATTCTGCTTTCCTGTGACAGCACCTCTTGTAGATGTGCTCAGTGGTGTGGAGGGCTTTACCTGTGATGGATCCAATACTTTTAATGGGATTTTTCACTCAAAGGCATTGGTGTTTCAATACCAGGCAGTAATGCATGCAGTCAATATACTCTCCACCACACATCCAAGGAAGTTTGCAGAAGTTTTAGATGTCATGCCAGATCATCGCAAATTCCTAAATAAACAGAGGTGCTGCCCTCCTTTCTTTGTAATTGTACTTGCTTGCTGGGCCCAGGACAGGTTCTCTGAAATGATAAAACTGATCAAATATAAAATGACACTCTCCACTTGTGATTTCCCTCGATGACGACTGTTTCCTCTTCCTGATCTGATGATGTGTCCTCAGCACAAGTTTCCACTTGTTGATCTTTAATCTCTACCTTGTTGATGTGCAGAGATGAGGAGCTGGTGTCATCACCACGTTTCTACTCACCATGTTGTGCATGGTGTTAAATAGGGAATACCCTATTCAATCCCCATTTGAATTTGTATATTATCACAATGCCCCCCTCATATTGCAATTACTAAATGTTCTTGGACTAACTCATGGATCCCCAAGTTTCCTTCTCCTGAAGTGAATAATCACTGCTTATATGATATTCTCTATAGGACACTGTTTGTTTGGTAAATACCAATGGTTTCTTTGTTTTTCCTTTTAAGAGCCATTGCAGTGCAGAAGAATGATGTTATCCCTCTCTCCAATGAGTTCACAGCTGTCACTGAGAGGCAAAGGATTCAACATCTGGTAAAATTTAAATTCTCGTAATGTCTGAGGAGTGTTTGTGGGCTTGTACTCTCTGGAGTTGAGAAGAATGAGTAGTCTTCTAAAGAAATAATTATTGAAAGGCATAGATAGAGTGGATGTTGCCAGCATGTTTCAGTAGTTGGGGGAGTCATAGGACCAAAGGGCATGGCTTCACAATATAAGGACATTTCTTTAGAACAGAGATGAGGAGGAATTTCTTTAGAAAGGTGGTGGTGAATCTGTGGAATTCATTTCCACTGATGGTTGTAAAGAACAAGTCATTGGGTATATTTAAAGTAGAAGTTGATAGGTTCTTGATTAGTTGGGGCATCAAAGGTCACGGGGAAATGGCATGAGAATGGTGTTGAGAGGGATAATAGATCAGGCATGATAGAAAGATGGAACAGATTTAATGGGCCAAATGGCTTAATTCTGCTCTTGGCCTTACCCCTTGAAAATTTGACACTTGTACATCGAGAAATCAATGATTAGATTGTATAAACTTGTATTTTCAAATGAAGTACAGTAAATGTGATAATGGTTCAGGACACTACCAACACTGAGAATTTTTAAGTTGGCTAAATGGAGGGCAGCAGCTGAGGAAGCACTGAGAGGCTGCACTGCCTGCACAGAGCATTTTCTACATTCAGAATTAAAACACTGATTACTTCTTTCCAGATGTTTTAAGGCAAGGTCAAAATTTATTTAATTCCATCTGAAGTTTTGACTGATTACTTGCTAACCTTTGTACTGTTTTGGTTCTGCAAAAATCAAAAGACACTGGCAACTTGTATTTCTCTACACTCAGTGGTTACTTTATTAGGAACAGCAGTGGAACCCAGTGTAGTCTTCTGCTGTTATAGGTCATCCACTTCAAAGTTTCATGTTTTGTACATTCAGAGATGCTCTTCTGCACACAACTGTTGTAACTGTTTGAGTTACTGTTGTCTTCCTGTCAGCTTCAACCAATCTGGCCATTCTCCTCTGGCCCCTAAGGTGTTCTCACCCACAGAGCTGCACTCACTGGATTTTTTTTTGTTTCTGTGTCATTCTTTGTAAACTCTAGAGGCTGCTGTGTGAAAATCACAGGAGATCAGCAGTTTCTGAGATACTAAACCACCCTATCTGGCACCAGCAACCATTCCATGGTCAAAATCACTTGGATCACATTTTTCCCCATTCTGATCTTTGGTCTGAACAACAACCGAACCTTTTGACCATGTCTGTATGCTATAATGTGTTGAGTTGCTGCCACATGATTAGCTGATTAGATACTTGAAATAATGAGCATGCATACCTAATAAGTAGCCACTGAGTGTGTGTTTTCTTTTACATGGAAGGTGGCATTTGACTGCAGTGGACTGCTAGGGCAGTGGTGACAGCAAATATGATAGTGGTATTTGAGGATTTTGGGTAGATACATGAACGTTGTATGGAATGGCCCTTTAGCTCATGGTATCTGCACTAAATGAAACCAAACATCAGGCAGTAGAGATTTAATTCAATTTGTTGTCATTGTCAGCTTGTACATTATGGGCTGAAGGGCCTGTTCCTCTAAAGCCATATAAAATTAGTGGAAGGTTGAGTACTAAGGAGTATCCTGGGAAGAGGAGTAGTGAGATTTGAGGGCTGGTTGGCAGATCAGGAATGCCCTCAGAATTTAGAGAAAATTCACTGGGGCTGCCAGTGTTACAGGAAATCAAATTCTAGACACCTCTTGAGTAATTTAATGTACTTTACAGGCATTCCTTAAGCCTAAGTTACTAGGTGAAGAGTTTTCAAGGTATGAGTTTCCTCGCAGAGTGAAAAGAAGTGACATTGGAAAGAAGATATTGTACAGGGATTACTTCATGTCTGGCTGGTAAGTACATAACAATCCCACTGTGTATCCCAGAAAGTCACCATGGATGTTGACACTGACCTGAGTCCTCTCTTTGCCAGTACAAACTATGTTGATTATTCCTACCCTCTGCTTCAGATTCAGAATCAAGTTTATTATTACTGATTTTTATGATGTGAAATTTGGTGTTTTGCTATCTCAGTAAAAACCATAAGACATAGGAGCAGAATTTAAGCCATTCAGCCATTCAACTCTACCTTTTCATCATGGCTGACTCATTTCCCTCTTGACACTATTCTTCTGCATTCTCACATAACCTTTCACACCCTGACTTATCAAGAATCTATCAACCTCCGCCTTAAATGTACCCAATGGCCTGGCTTCCACAGCTGCCTGTGGCAACAAATTCCAAATATACCACCCTATGCTGAAACAAATTCCTTCTCATTTCTTTTCTAAATGGACAACTCCCTATTTTGAGGCTGTACCCTCTGGTCCTAACCAGAAGAAACATGCACATCCGCTCTATCTAGTCCTTTCAATATTCAATTGGTTTCAATGAGATCCCCCCCACCCTCATTCTTCAAAATTCCAGTGAGTACAGGCCCAGAGCCTTTAATTGCTGCCCATTCTCATGAACGTCCTCTGAACCTTCGCCAATGTCAACATATCCTTTCTTAAATAAGGACACCAAAACTGCTCAATATTCCAAGTAGGCTTCACCGGTGCCTTATACAGCTGCAGCACTGCATCCTTGTTTTTATATTCTAGACCACTCAAAATAAATGCTAACATTGTATTCATTTCCTCACCACTGATTCAACCTGCAAATTAATCTTAAGGGAATTCTGCACAAAGAATAGTCTATGTATTTATTCCTTCTACCAAGGTACCATACCCTTCCCAACACTGTATTCCATCTGCCACCTCTACCCATTCTCCTAGTCTTTGTCTAGCCTTTGACTATCCTGCTTGTTAATTCTTCAAAGAATTCCAACAGATTTGTCAGGCAAGATTTTCCCTTGAGGAAACCACACTGACTTTGGCCTATTTTGTCATGTGCCGTTGAGTACCTCGAAACCACATCCTTAACAATTGACTCCAACTTCACTCAACCACTGAGGTCAGGCTAACTGGCCTGTAATTTCCTTTCCTCTGCCTATCTCATTTCTTGAAGAGTAGAGTGGAATTCTGGAACCATACCAGAAGCTATTGATTCTTGAAGGATCATTACTAATGCCTCCATAATCTCTTTAGCTACCTCTTTTAGAACTCTTGGGTGCAGTCGATCTGGTCCAGGTGACTTATCTTAACTTCTGATCTTCCAGTTTCCCAAGCACTTGCTCCCTAGTAATAACAATTGCACTCACTTCTTCGTCTTGACACTCTCAAACCTCCAGCGTACTGTTACTGTCTTCCACACTGATACTAAATACTTATACTGTCTGCCATTTCCTTGTCTCCTATTACTATCTCTCTGATGGTCCAGTATCTATTCTTGCCTTTCTCTTACTCTTTATATATCTGAAAAAAACTTCTGGTGTCAATTTTGATATTATTGGCTAGCTCACCTTCATCTTTTCCCCTCTTATGGTTCCTTCTTTTTTTTTGGTGCCTTCTGTTGGTTTTTTTTAAAAATTCCTATCTTCTAACTTACCTCTAAATTTTGCTCCATTATGTGCCCTCTCATAGAACATAGAAAACCTACAGCACAATATAAGCCCTTCATCCCACAAAGCTGTGCCAAACATGCCCTTGCCTTAGAACTACCTAGGCTTACCCATTGCCCTCTATTTTTCTAAGCTCCATGTCCCTATCCAGGAGCCTCTTAAAAGACCCTATCATTTCCACCTCCATCACTACCGCCGGCAGCCCATTCCACGCACTCACCACTCACTGCGTTTTTTAAAAAAACAGAATTTACTCCTGACATCTCCTCTGTACCTACTTCAAAGCACCTTAAAACTATGCCCTCTCGTATTTCAACACTGGGTAAAAGCCTCTGACTATCCACACAATTGATGCCTCTCATTATCTTGTACACCTCTATCAGGTCACTTCTCATCCTTCATCACTCCAAGAAGAAAAGGCCCAGTTCACTCAACCTATTCTCATAAGACATGCTTCCCAATCCGGGCAACATTCTTGTAAATCTCCTCTGCACCCCTTCTATGGTTTCCACATCCTTCCTGTAGTGAGGCGACCAGAATTGAGCACAGTACTCAAAGTGGGGTCTGACCAGGATCCTATATAGCTGCAACATTACCTCTCAGCTCTTAAACTCAATCCCACGATTGATGAAGGCCAATGCATCGTATACCTTCTCAACCACAGAGTCAACCTGCGTAGCAGCTTTGAGCTTTGACAACAAGATCCCTTTGACCCTCCACAATGCCAAGAGTCTTACCATTAATGCTATATTCTGCCATCATATTTAAAATACCAAAATGAGCCACCTCACACTTATCTGGGTTAAACTCCATCTGCCACTTCTCAGCCCAGTTTGGCATCTTACTAATGTCCCGATGTAACCTTTGACAGCCCTCCATACTATCCACAGCACCCCCAACCTTTGTGTCATCAGCAAATTTACTAACCCATCCCTCCACTTCCTCATCCAGGTTATTTATAAAAATCATGAAGAGTAACGGTCCCAGAACAGATCCCTGAGGCACATCACTGATCACAGACCTCCATGCAGAATATGACCCATCTACAACTACTCTTTGCCTTCTGTGGGCAAGCCAGTTCTGGATCCAGAAAGCAATGTCCCCTTGGATCCCATGCCTCCTTACTTTCTTAATAAGCCTTGCATGGAGTACCTTATCAATTGCCTTGCTGAAATCCATATACACTACTTCTACTGTTCAAATATGTTTAGTCACATCCTCAAAAAATTCAATCAGGCTCATAAGGCATGATCAGCCTTTGACAAAGTCATGCTGACTATTCTTAATCATATTATGCCTCTCCAGATGTTCGTAAATCCTGCCTCTCAGTATTTTCTCCATCAACTTGCCAACCACTGAAGTAAGACTCACTGGCCTATAATTTCCTGGTCTATCTCTATTCCCTTTCTTGAATAAGGGAACAACACCCGCAACCTTCCAATCCTCTGGAGCCTCTCCCATCCTCATTGAGGCTCATCATCACCAGAGGCTCAGCAGTCTCCTCCCTCGCTTCCCATAGTAGCTTGAGGTACATCCCATCCCATCCCCGTGACTTATACAACTTGATACTTTCCAAAAGCTCCAGCACATCCTCTTCCTCAGTATCTATATGTTCAAGCTTTTCAGTCCACTGCAAGTTATCTTTACAATCATCAAGATCCTTTTCCGTAGTGAATACTGAAGCAATGTATTCATTAAGTACCTCTGCTGTCTCCTCCGGTTCCATACACACTTTTTTACTGTCACACTTGATTGGTCCTATTCTCTCACAACTTATCATCTTGCTCTTCACATATTCTTTGGCTTTTATGTTGGTTTTGACTTCCCTTGTTAGGGAAGTCATCCTTTGCATCATTCTGCCTTTAGAATATTTCCTCTTCTTTGGGATGGATCTATCCTTCACCTTCCGAATTGCTCCCAAAAAATCCAGCCATTAATGCTCTACCATCATACCTGCAGGTGTTCCCTTCCAATCAACTTTTACTCATGCCTCTGTAATTCCCTTTACTCCACTGTAAAACTGATACATCTGACTTTAGCTTCTCCCTCTCAAATTGCGGGGTGATTTATATCACATTATGATCACTATTTCTTAAGGGTTCCTTTACCTTAAGCTCCCTAATCAAATTCATTTCATTACACAATACCCAGTCCAGAACTGCTGATCCCTGGTTTGCTCAACCTTAAGCTCCTCAAAAAAAGCCATCTCAGAGGTGTTCAAGAAATTCTCTGTCTAGGGATTCAGCATCAACTTGATTATCCCAATGTATCTGAATGAATGAAATTAATTTATTTCGGCCAGTACAAACATAACAAAAAGCATCATTTACAACGATGATTTCATAGGACAAAATTACAACAAAAAACATAGATATTCTTGAAAACAGACCGAAAGGGTGTAAGCTGAAGCTACAACTTATTATGCCTACCCCTTTTACTTATACAACAACATATTTGGCATCAATCATCACATCAAAAACAAAAAATTTCATAATCTTTTAACACAAAATCCAATTCCAAATATCATTTATTTACATTACTCCCATTCATTTTAAATCATGTATTTTATATTTGTTCATTAAATAATTTTTAAATAATTTATTAAACTTATTAAGTGTAGTGCATGTTTTTAAATTCTTACTACAACTGTTCCATAGATTCACCTCTCTGACTGAAATACAATGATTTTTTACATTTGTTCTTATCCTTTGTTTTTGAAATATACACGTTCCTCTCAAATCACGTTGACTTTCTCTCATTTTAAACAACCTTTGGATACTTTGTGGTAGCTGTCCATTTTTTACTTTACACATAATTTGTATTATTTTAAAATCTACAAAATCTCTGAATTTTAAAGTATTTAGTTGAATAAATAGTAGATTGATTGGTTCATAATAACTGTCTTATTTACAACTTGTACAACTTTCTTTTGTAGTATCTGCATATTGAAATCCCCCATCACTAATGTAGCATTGCCTTTTTGCCATGTTTTTTAGATTACTCCTATTGTAATCTGTAAACCACATCCTGGCTACTGTTTGGTGGCCTTGTAAATAACTCCCATCAGGGTCTTTTTGCCCTTGGAGTTTCTTATCTCTACCCACAAGGATTTTATGTCTTCCAATCCTATGTCCCCTCTTTCTAAATATTTGATATTATTTTTACCAGCAGGTCCACTACCCCCACCCCACCCCCCACCGTAAGTACTCCTGTTTGAGTACTGTTGGGGGGGACAGCCTACCTGGGGGATGCAACAGTGGCCGTGCCTCCGGCACAGAGTCTGGCCCTGTGGCTCAGAAGGGTAGGGAAAGGACGAGGAAGGCAGTAGTAATAGGGGACTCGATAGTTGGGAGGTCAGATAGGCGATTCTGTGGATGCGATCTGGAGACCCAAATGGTAGTTTGCCTCCCTGGTGCCAGGGTTTGGGATGTTTCTGATCGCGTCCAAGATATCCTAAAGTGGGAGGGTGAGGAGCCAGAGGTCGTGGTACATATAGGTACCAATGACGTAGGTAGGAAAAGGGAAGAGGTCCTGAAAGGAGAATATAGGGAGTTGGGAAAGCAGTTGAGAAGAAGGACCACAAAAGTAGTAATCTTGGGATTACTGCCTGTGCCACGCGACAGTGAGAGTAGGAATGGAATGAGGTGGAGGATAAATGTGTGGCTGAGGGATTGGAGCGGGGGCAGGGATTCAAGTTTCTGGATCATTGGGACCTCTTTTGGGGCAGGTGTGACCTGTACAAAAAGGACGGGTTACACTTGAATCCTAGAGGGACCAATAACCTGGTGGGGAGATCTGCTAAGGCTACTGGGGAGACTTCTGTTACGTACCCCGTAACTGGGTCACTTACCAGCAAAGATAGAGAGGTCCGTTGGAGTCTGATGGTACTATTTTTTAAAGTCTTTATTTATAAAGGGGCACAAAAATAAGATTAATACAAACATTCAGGTAATATACGTCGTCACTACTCAATCTAAAAGCGTGGGTATAATAATAACCATCAATAAGAAACAGCTCGATCATTTGTCTAGGGGATAATATATTGTCCGATGGTAATACAAAAGTCACTCAGTTCCTGCAGGCTTCAGCCTTTTGGGGACCGCTAGGTTTTCACTTGTTGGAGAGAGAGAGATTTGTGAGAAAAGAAACTTGCCCAGGTCTTTTATGGAGCAAATCTGCTGAATTGGGAAAGTTGGTTCCCCGTTGTTAGTTCAAGGAAATCGTTTCTGTGGTACCCGCCACCGGCTCCCAGGCGAGGGAACCGAATGCACGTGGCTTCCTTCAAATGGCTTTCCGCTACTACGGGATAGTTAGCGTTTCTTCTGGTGCGTCTGAAGGGGTTGTTCTCCCAGACCCTCTTTTATACTTCCTCACGGGGTCTCAGATGTCAATCAGGTTGGGATGATGCAATCTCTCTCTCAACCAGCCCACTTTGCCCGAGGGCTTGCACGTAGTATAGTTCCCAATCCACAAACGTGGTCTGCAGGAGACAATGGTCCATGTCGCGTTAATTTGTATCACCGGGGAGTGAGGCATCTGGCACATCTCTCTCCCATTTCCTGGGTCTACAAAGGAGGGGGCTGCGGGCATAACACTTCAAACTAGAATGGTTGGGGGGTGGGAATCAGTTTAAAGAGACTAGGGGAGAGAAGGTTAGTTCACAAATAGAGAAAACTAGTGGACAGTGTGTGACGGAGGATAAGCAGGTGATAGAGAAGTGGAGCGCTCAGACCGAAGATGTGGGGGAGAAGGAAGAGAAAGATAATAAAGTTGATTGCATCATTAGGGATAAACGGAGAGGAAGAGGTGGAAAGTTTCTTAAATGCATCTATTTTAATGCTAGGAGCATTGTAAGAAAGGTGGATGAGCTTAGAGCATGGATTGATACCTGGAAATATGATGTTTTAGCTATTAGTGAAACATGGTTGCAGGAGGGGTGTGATTGACAACAAAATATTCCTGGATTTTGTTGCTTCAGGTGTGATAGAATCGGAGGGGCAAGAGGGGGAGGTGTTGCATTGCTTGTCAGAGAAAATATTACAGCGGTACGTTGGCAGCATAGATTAGAGGGCTCATCTAGGGAGGCTATTTGGATGGAAATGAAGAATAGGAAAGGTGTAGTAACACTTATAGGGGTGTTTATAGACCACCTATTGGGGAGCGAGAATTGGAGGAGCAAATTTGTAAGGAGATAGAAGATATTTGTAGTAAGCACAAGGTTGTGATTGTGGAAGATTTTAATTTTCCAAACATAGACTGGGAAGCCCATTCTGTAAAAGGGCTGGATGGTTTGGAGTTTGTAAAATATGTGCAGGATAGTTTTTTGCAGCAATACATAAAGGTACCGACTAGAGAAGGGGCAGTGTTGGATCTCCTGTTAGGGAATGAGATAGGTCAGGTAACGGACGTATGTGTTGGGGAGCACTTCGGGTCCAGTGATCACAATGCCATTAGTTTCAATATAATTATGGAGAAGGATAGGACTGGACCCAGGGTTGAGATTTTTGATTGGAGAAAGGCTAACTTTGAGGAGATGCGAAAGGATTTAGAAGGAGTGGATTGGGACAATTTGTTTCATGGGAAGGATGTAATAGAGAAATGGAGGTCATTTAAAGGTGAAATTTTGAGGGTACAGAATATTTATGTACCTGTTAGTTTGAAAGGAAAGGTTAAAAGTTTGAGAGTGGCATGGTTTTCAAGGGATATTGGAAACTTGGTTCGGAAAAAGTGGGAGATTTATAGTAAATATAGGCAGCATGGAGTAAATGAGGTGTTCGAGGAATATAAAGAATGTAAAAAGAATCTTAAGAAAGAAATTAGAAAAGCTAAGAGAAGATACAAGGTTGCTTTGGCAAGTAAGGTGAAAATAAATCCGAAGGGTTTCTACAGTTATGTTAATAGCAAAATGATAGTGAGGGATAAAATTGGTCCCTTAGAGAATCAGCGTGGACAGCTATGTGTGGAGCTGAAAGAGATGGGGGAAATTTTGAACAATTTATTTTCTTTGGTATTCACTAAGGAGAAGGATATTGAATTGTGTAAGGTAAGGGAAACAAGTAGGGAAGTTATGGAATCTATGGCAATTAAAGAGGAGGAAGTACTGGCACTTTTAAGGAATATAAAAGTGGATAAATCTCCGGATCCTGACAGGATATTCCCTAGGACCTTGAGGGAAGTTGGTGTAGAAATAGCAGGGGCTCTGACAGAAATATTTCAAATGTCATTAGAAACAGGGATGGTGCCAGAAGATTGGCGTATTGCTCATGTGGTTCCATTGTTTAAAAAGGGTTCTAAGAGTAAGCCTAGCAATTATAGGCCTGTCAGTTTGATGTCAGTGGTGGGTAAATTAATGAAAAGTATTCTTAGAGATGGTATATATAATTACCTGGATAGACAGGGTCTGATTAGGAATAATCAGCATGGATTTGTGTGTGGAAGGTCATGTCTGACAAATTATATTGAATTTTTTGAAGAGGTTACTAGGAAAGTTGACGAGGGTAAAGCAGTGGATGTTGTCTATATGGACTTCAGTAAGGCCTTTGACAAGGTTCCGCACGGAAGGTTAGTTAGGAAAGTTTGATTGTTAGGTATTAATATTGAAGTAGTAAAATGGATTCAACAGTGGCTGGATGGGAGATGCCAGAGAGTAGTGATGGATAACTGTTTGTCAGGTTGAAGGCCAGTGACTAGTGGTGTGCCTCAGGGATCTGTACTGGGTCCAATGTTGTTTGTCATATACGTTAATGATCTGGATGATGGGGTGGTAAATTGGATTAATAAGTCTGCCGATGATACTAAGATAGGTGGCGTTGTGGTTTTCAAAGAAGTAGGTTTTCAAAGCTTGCAGAGAGATTTAGGCCAGTTAGAAGAGTGGGCTGAACGATGGCAGATGGAGTTTAATGCTAATAAGTGTGAGGTGCTACATTTTGGTAGGACTAATCAAAATAGGACATATATGGTAAATGGTAGGGCATTGAAGAATGCAGGAGAACAGAGTGATCTAGGAATAATGGTGCATAGTTCCCTGAAGGTGGAATCTCATGTGGATAGGGTGGTGAAGAAAGCTTTTGGGATGCTGGTCTTTATAAATCAGAGCATTGAGTATAGGAGTTGGGATGTAATGTTAAAATTATACAAGGCATTGGTAAGGCCAAATTTGGAGTGTTGTGTACAGTTCTGGTCACCGAATTATAGGAAAGGTATCAACAAAATAGAGAGAGTACAGCGAAGATTTACTAGAATGTTACCTGGATTTCAGCACCTAAGTTACAGGGAAAGGCTGAACAAGTTAGGTCTTTATTCTTTGGAGCGTAGAAGGTTGAGGGGGGACTTGATAGAGGTATTTAAAATAATGAGGGGGGATAGATCGAGTTGACGAGTTTCCATTGAGAGTAGGGGAGATTCAAGCAAGAGGACATGATTTGAGAGTTAGGGGGCAAAAGTTTAAGGGTATCTCAAGGGAGAGTTTCTTTACTCAGAGAGTGGTAGCTGTGTGGAATGAGCTTCCAGTAGAAGTGGTAGAGGCAGGTTCGGTATTGTCATTTAAAGTAAAATTGGATAGGTATATGGACAGGTAAGGGATGGAGGGTTATGGGCTGAGTGCGGGCCAGTGGGACTAGGTGAGTGTAAGCGTCGGCACGGACTAGAAGGCCAAAATGGCCTGTTTATGTGCTGTAATTGTTATATGGTTATACGGTTAATCAGTATGCATTGGCGAGAATGCCAGCGGTGTCTCGGGGTCGACCACCCTCTGCTCTGCTGCCCTCTAGTGTTCACTCCATTTGAAGCATGCCCTGGATAACATTCAACACACACAAAATGCTGGTGAAACACAGCAGGCCAGGCAGCATCTATAAGGAGAAGCACTGTCGACATTTCGGGCCGAGACCCTTCGTCAGGACTAACTGAAAGGAACGATAGTAAGAGATTTGGAAGTAGAAGGGGGAGGGGAAGATGCAAAATGATAGGAGAAGACCGGAGGGGGTGGGGTGAAGTTGAGAGCCAGAAAGGTGATGGGCAAAAGGGATACAGAGCTGGAAAAGGGGAAGGATCATGGGACGGGAGGCCTAGGGAGAAAGAAAGGGGGACGGGAGTACCAGAGGGAGCTGGAGAACAGGCAGAGTGATGGGTAGTAAGAGAGAGAAAAAAAAGGAGGAAAAAGGAGGGAGGAGCTTCCAGTAGAAGTGGTAGAGGCAGGTTCGGTATTGTCATTTAAAGTAAAATTGGATAGGTATATGGACAGGAAAGGAACGGAGAGTTATGGGCTGAGTGCAGGTCAGTGGGACTAGGTGAGAGTAAGCGTTCAGCACGGACTAGAAGGGCCGAGATGGCCTGTTTCTGTGCTGTAATTGTTATATGGTTATTTGACCTCCTTTCCACTGGTGATAATAAGAAGAAGGCATATCCCAGATGGCGAGGGCCCTTAATGATGGATGCTGCCTTCTTTAGGCACTGCCTTGTGAAGATGTCTCCACTGTTGTGAAGATTTCTTGGCAGGGGCATGGGAACTAGTTTGATAGATCTGAAGGTGATCCCGCAGGTTTACAAGTAGATGATGGGTATAACATGAATGTAAGGAAGAACAAGCCAAAGACTGGGTATAAATGCAGATAGATCAAAGAGCTAAATTGTACCACAAATGCAAAATTCAGAAGGGTGAAGAGTACAGGACTGAAGCTGTATTTAAATGTGCATAGCATTCAGAATAAAGTGGATGAACACATGGCACAACTAGAGATTGGCTGGTATGACATTGTTTTCATCACTGAGTTGTAGCTGAAAGAAGGTCATAGTTGGGAACTTAACATCAAAGGATCTACTTTGTATCAAAAGGACAGGCAGGAAGGCATAGGTAAGGGATAGAATTACATCTTTAGAAAGAGGTGACATAGGGTCAGAGAATGTTGAATCTTTGTGGGTGGAGTTAAGAAACCATTATGGGAATCATAGCTAGGCTATGATTCCAAATAGTAGTCAAGATGTAGGGTTAAGATTGCAAAGGGAACTGGAAAAGGCATGTGATAAGGGTAATGTCACAATTATAATGGGGCCTTCAATATGCAAAGGGATTAGGAAAATCAGGTTGGTATTGGATTGCAAGAGAAGGAATTCGTTGAATGCCTATGAGATGACTTTTTAGAACAGCTTGTGTTTGAGTCTACTTGGGAAAGGCAATGTATAATAACCAGTTTCTTATTGGAGAGCTTAATATAAAGGAACCCTGAGGAGGCTGTGATCATAATATGATAGATTTCGTACTGCAATTTGAGAGGGAGAAGCAGAAGTCACATATATCAGAATCACAATAGAATAAAGGGAATTACAGAGGTGTGAGAGACGAGCTTGGCTAGGTGGATTGGAGGGGGATACTGGCAGGGATGTTGGTAGAACAGAGGTGGCTGAAGATTTTAGGAATAGTTAACAAGGAGCAGAATAGATATGTCTCACAGAGTTGTTCTCAAATGGCAGGGCGAGGCAACCATGGCTGACAAGGGAATTAAGGACTGCATAAAAGCCGAGGAAAGGGCATATAATGTAGCAAAACTGAGTGGGAAGTTGGATGATTGGGAAGCTTTTAACCTGTGACTAGTGGTGTGCCCCAGGGATCAGTGCTGGGTCCATTGTTATTTGTCATCTATATCAATGGATGATAATGTGATAAATTGGATCAGCAAATTTGCTGATGATACAAAGATTGGAGGTGTAGTGGACAGTGAGGAAGGTTTTCAAACCTTGCAGAGGGATTTGGACTAGCTGGAAAAATGGGCTGGAAAATGGCAGATGGAGTTTAATACAGACAAGTGCACTTTGGAAGGAAAAACCAAGGTAGAACATACAAGGTAAATGGTAGGGCACTGAGGAGTGCAATAGAACAGAGGGATCTGGGAATACAGATACATAATTCCCTAAAAGTGGCGTCAGAGTTAGATAGGGTCATAAAGAGAGCTTTTGGTACATTGGCCTTTAGAAATCAAAGTATTGATTATAAGAGTTGGAATGTTATGGTGAGGTTGTATAAGACATTGGTGAGGCTGAATTAGGAGTATGGTGTGCAGTTTTAGTCACCTAATTACAGGAAGGATATAATAAGGTTGAGAGAGTACAGAGAAGGTTTACAAAGATGTTGCCGGGACTTGAGAAACTGAGTTACAGAGAAAGGTTGAATAGGTTAGGACTTTATTCCCTGGAGCGTAAAAGAATGAGGGGAGATTTGATAGAGGTATTTAAAATTATGGTGGGTATAAACAGAGTGAATGCAAGCATGTGTTTTCCACTGAGGCTAGGGGAGAAGAAAACCAGAGGACATGGGTTAAGGGTGAAGGGGGAAAAGTTTAAAGGGAACATTGGGGGGGGGGACATCTTCACACAGAGAGTGGTGGGAGTGTGGAATGAGCTGCCAGATGAAGTGGTCAATGCAGGCTCACTTTTAACATTTAGGAAAAATTTGGACAGGTATATGGATGAGAGGTTTATGGAGGGATATGGTCCAGGTGCAGGTCAGTGGGACTAGGCAGAAAAATGGTTTGGCACAGCCAAGAAGGGCCAAAGGGCCTGTTTCTGTGCTATAATGTTATATGGTTCTATCCGACAAAAGGAAACGAAAAAAGTTATAAGAAGAGAAAAGCTGAACTATGAGGATAAACCAGCCAATAATGTAGAGCAGGATACTAAAAGTTTTTCAGTTATATAAAGAGTAAAAGAGAGATGAGAGTTGATACTGGGCCACTGGAAAATGGTGCTGGTCAGGTAGTAAAGGGGGACAAAAAATGACAGATGAACTGAATGAGTATTTTGCATCAGTCTTCACTGTGGAAGACACCAGCAGTGCACCAGAGGTCCATGAGTGTCAGGAAGCAGGAGTTAATAATGTTGCCATTACAATTATATTATAGTAATGTGCTAGGTAAACTCAAAGGTCTTATGGTAGATAAGTCATCTGGACCAGTTGTACTACATCCCAGAGTCCTGAGAGAAGTTGCTGAAGAGATAATGGGTGCATTGGTCAAGATCTTTCAAGAATCACTTGATCCCGGCATGGTCTCAGAGGACTGAAAATTTCTTTAAGAAAGAAGGAAGGCAAAAGAAAGAAAATTATGTGGTTAGGCTAACAGACCTAGTGGTTGGGAAAGTTAAGGATGGGGTTTTCGGGTACTTGGAAATTAAACATAGAATGAGCGAAAGTCAACATGGTTTCTGTAAAGGGAAATCTTGCCTGACAAATCTGTTAGAGTCTTCGAGGAAGTAACAAACAGGATGGACAAGTGGATGACATTTTCTTGGATTTTCAAAAGGTATTTGATAAGGTGTAGCACAAGATAAAAATCCAGTGGCATTACAGGAAAGCTGCTGGTATGGATGGAGGAATGGCTGGCAGGCAGGATGCAGTGAATGGGAATAAAAGGGATCCTTTCTGGTTGGCTGCCAGTGACTGATTGTATTCCTCAGGAGTCAGTATTGGGACTGCTACCTTTCACGTTGTTTGTCAGTGATTTTGGTAATGGAATTGATGGCTTTGCAGCAACATTTGTGGATGATACAAAGATAAGCAAAGGGGGTAGGTAGTGCCGAGGAAGCATTGTGATTGCTGCAGAACTTAGACAAATTGGAAGAATGGGCAAAAATGGAACACAGTGTTGGGAAATTTATGATCATGCATTTTGGTAAAAGGAACAATAGTGCAGACTGTTATCTAAATGGGGAGAAAATTCAAACATCAGAGGTGCAGAGGACTTTGGACTCCTTGTGCAAAACTCCCAGAAGGTTAATTTATAGGTTGAGTCTGTGATAAAGAAGGCAAATGCAATGTTGGCATTGCTGTCAAGGGGAATAGAATATAAAGGCAAGGAGATCTGAGCCTTTATAAGACACTAGTTAGGGCACACTTGGAATATTGTCAACAGTTTTAGGCCCCATATCTCATAAAGGATGTTTTGTCATTGGAGAAAGTCCAGAGCAGGTTCTTGAGGTTGATTCTGGGAAGGAAAGGGTTAACATGAGGAGCATTAGGTAGCTTTGGGCTTGTACTCGCAGGAATTTAGAAGAATGCAGGGGGATCTCATTGAAATCTACTAAATGTTGAAATGACTAGGTTAGGTGGAATGTGAAGAGGATATTTCCTATGGTGGGGGTATCCAGAACTAGAGGGTACAGCCTCCAAATTGAGTGGTGACCTTTTTAGAACCACTAAAGGAGGAATTTCTGTGGTGGAGGCCAAGATCAAGGGTATATCAAAAGATTCATGACAAAGGAAATAAAATGGCTTAAAGGAACTGACCTTTTTGCTGGAGAGTGAACACTGCACAAACCTTCCTGATCTTGCAGGGGCTATCTCAGATGCAGGTCACTATTCCTGAACAAAGACTCAATAAGGTCGATCCTTTACAAAACCGGTGAATGACACCAACTTTACTCAATCCTTCGGGTTCCCGTACTTTGGTAAAGTCTTCACTCTCCAATACTAGACTGTGGTGCAACAAGTAAAACAAAGGTGCAACAAACAAGATCTGGCAGCGATCGGTGAAACTGCCAGCACAACAGTTTTGTACCTTACAATAGAAAGTAAAAACTCCACTTTAAAACTAAAGTGCGTCATGAGACGAATATGCAGTAAAACTAACGAACTAACAGCATGACAACAGGGGTTTCCCTTTATATACCTGTTGGAACATGCCATCACATGACCTCACACCGGTGGGAAAACTCCATCATGTGACCTCACACTGGTGGGAAAATTAAATCACCCCACTATCACAAGACAATTACATCTTAAGACAGTCACAAGATACCCACAAGGTATGTAACAATATTTAAAGCAGAAGTTGTTAGTTTGCTGATTGATCAGTCAGGGCATCAAATGGATATGGCGAGAAGGCTGGTGTATGCGGTTTGAGTGGGATCCGGGATCAGCCATGATAAAATGGCAGAGCAGATTCAATGGGCTAAATGGCCTAATTCTGCTCCTATGTCTTATGGTCCTATGGTTATCAGACTCTTGAATGGACCTCTTGTACAATAAGATGGACTATTGACCTCAAATCTACCTCACTATGATCTTGCAGTTTATTGTTTATTTATACTGCAATTTCTTGGTTCCTTTTACCTTTTATTCTGCATTGTTATTGATTTTTCCTTGTTTTAGCATAATGCACGGTGCAATTATTTGATCTGTATGAACAGTGTGCAAGACAGGCTTTTCAATGTATCTTGATGCATGTGCCAATAATAAACCAATTCCAATTCTAATGTTTTCCACCACTAACCCTTTGACGAGGAATGGTGTATGCTCTCCCAATTTCTCCTTCCTCGAGTCCACAGTCAATTCCTTGGACTTGTTGACATTGAGGGTGAGGTTGTTGTGACGCCACTCGACTAGCAGATATTATCTCACTGCTGTAGACCTCCTGATCCCTAAGATTCTAGGAGCAACAACCGTGAGCTCAGAAAATATATAGTTGGTGTTTGAGCTGTGCTTCGCCACAGATGCTAGTGTAGAGAGAGAAGTTGATGGTGATCTTTTGGTATTGACAACTCTCCGCCAGTCTGGCTTCAGTGACCAGAATGAACATTAGTTGACAACTGCAATCTCTTCCTTCCACTTTCAGATACTTCATTTACAGTGAATTATACTGAATGTACAGCCTAATTAGTCCTTGCCTTTGTTTTACATTAGAATCAGCCTTCCTCCTCAACATTGTCTGCGTAGCTCCCTCTATTCTCCCTTATGCACTAAGCTAGCAGACCATTCTCCCACTGAAGCATCCATACAACTGACCTCAAACATCTTCTGGATTTCATTTCATCTTTTACTTGTCTGTTTTATAATCCAGTCTATTGCCAACAGGAACAGAAAAGAAGCCATCAACCATCCCTGTTTCATCCCAGTGTTGAAATTGAAGCTTTCTGCCAGTTTTCTCGGATGTATGAAGTTCCATGATATGTTGTTGTTGGCGTTTCTGATGATACTGATAAATTTCTCCAGTATTCCATAATGTTTTATACATTTCCTTAGGGTGTGTCTGTCTAAGCTATCGAAAGCTTTCTTGTTGATGTAGTTGATGTAGAGAGAAGTATTCCAATTGATTGGATGTTCTATAATTATCCTTATGGTAGCTCTCTGGTCTGTACAGGAACAATCTTTCCTAAAGCTTGCTTGCTGGTCCCTTAATTTTGTGTCAACAGCTTGTTGAAAGCATTGCAGACCACAGATATTAAGGATATACTTTTGTAGTACTGCAGGAGGAATGGAGACAGGCTAACCCCTAATGACATGAATGAATCTGGGGTTGAGGGTGAACAGCTTTAAGTTCCTTGGCATACACATCACTGAGGACCTCATGTGATCTGTACATACTGCCTGTGTGATGAAAAAAGCTCAACAGCGCCTTGTTCACCTCAGACGGTGGAAGAGGTTTGGCATGAGCCCCCAAATCCTAAGGACTTTCTACAGGGGCACAGTTAAGAGCATGGCTGCATCACTGTTTGGTATGGGAACTGTACTTCCCTCAATTGCAGTACTCTGCTGAGAGTGGTGCAAACAGACCAGCGCATCTATAAATGTGAACTTCCCACTATTCAGGACACTTACAGAGACAGGTGCATAAAAAGGGCCCGAAGGATCATTGAGGACCTGAGTCACGCCAACCACAAACTGTTCCAGCTGCTACCATATAGGAAACGACACCGCAGGATAAAAGTCAGGACCAACAGGCCCCGGAACAGCTTCTTCCACTAAGCTATCAGACTGATTAATGCACGCTGATACAATTGTATTTCTATGTTATATTCACTGTCCAGTTGTTCATATTATTTATTACAAATTACTATAAATTGCATATTTAGATGGAGACGTAATGTAAGATTTTTACTCATGTATATGAAGAATATAAGAAATAAGTTTGTCAATAGTTTTAGAGTTTCATAGGTCTCTTTCTTTGGAAGTATGATTATGTGACTTTCCCTCCATGTTTTCTTTGTCCCAGATGTTGCAGAAGAAAGTGTATATGATATCTGCTGAAAGTTTAGAGTCTGCTTTCAATGCCTCTGGTGGTGCACTGTCAGGACCAGCTGCTTTACCTGGCTTTAGCCTCTTGATTACCTGCATGATTTCCCCCTTTGGGATGGTACAGTTGACATCCAAGTACTTCTGGAATTAAAGGAGATTCTGTTCAGAAGCTCACTGAAGTACTGTGCCCAATGTTGGAGCTATTTGTCTTCTTTAGTTAGGATTTTTCCATCTTTATCCTTCACTTGGGTGTTGGTCTGGTTGAATTTGTCAGTTTCTTGATAGTACCATATAGTTCTTTCATATTCTCATTTGCCAAGGCTTCTTCTACTTGGGACTCAAGGGTGTTGATGCGCTCTCTGCTGTTCCTCTTGATGTTTCTCCTTCCTTCCTTGTGCACATTGTCATATTCCCTCTGTACCTCCACTTTCTGGTTCCTAGTTGCTGGTGTTATCCACTCCTTATGCTCAAATAACACTCAGAATGCTGGAGGAACTCAACAGGCCAGGCAGCATCTGTGGAAAAAAAAGTACAGTCAACAATTTGGGCCAAGATCCTTCGGCAGAATGACTCCAGTCCTGCCAAAGGGCCTCAGCCCAAAATGTCAACTGTACTTTTTTCCATAGATGTTGCCTGGCCTGCTGAGTTCCTCCAGCATTTTGTGTGTGTTGCTTGGATTTCCAGCATCTACAGATGTTTTCTTATGCTCAAATGACCTTTTTCCCAGCACTTTCTCACAAGTTTATTTTATTGCCTCTTCAACAGCAGTCAATGTGTCTTTGATATCAAATGCCTGGAACCTGTTGGCAAATGTGAGGGCCATTCTCTGAGCTGCTCCTTTGTCTGTCAGGTAGCTCACATTCTACTTCAGTTGCTGATTGGCTGTTGTGTTGCTTCTTTTTAGCCTCATCTACACTTTAGCAATCGAAGATGGTGGTCTGATCCGGCATCTGCACCATGTTGCTACATTATCTGCTACAATATGGAGTGATCTTCCAAAGTTCTTCGAGATGCACACATGGTCCATCTGGTTCTCTTTTAACTTGTTTGGTGACATCCATGTTGCCTTGTGTATTTGCTTCTGTGGGAATAAGCTTCCTCCAATAACTAGCTTGAAGTTAGCCCAAGTTTCAGCAAATCACTTCCCTTTTTTAAAGAAAGGAGCTTCCCTTCTTCCACCATCGACTCTGCTCTCAAACGCTTCTCACCCATTTCACGCACATCTGCTCTTACCCCATCCTCCCACCACCCCACTCGGGTTAGGGTTCCCCTTGTCCTCACCTACGGGTCCAACATATATTTCTCCATAACTTCCACCACCCCCAACGGGATCGCACTACCAAGCACATCTTTCCCTCCCCCCCTTTCTGCTTTCCGCAGGGATCGCTCCCTACGCGACTCCCTTGTCCATTCATTCCCCCCCCCCCCCCCCATCCCTTCCCACCGATCTCCCTCCTGGCACTTACCCTTGTAAGCGGAACAAGTGCTGCACCTGCCCTTACACTTCCTCCCTCACCACCATTCAGGGCCCCAGACAGTCCTTCCAGGTGAGGTGACACTTCACCTGTGAGTCGGCTGGTGTGGTATACTGCGTCTGGTGATCCCGGTGTGGCCTTTTATATATTGGTGAGACCCGACGCAGACTGGGAGACTGTTTCGCTGAACACCTACGCTCTGTCCGCCAGAGAAAGCAGGATCGACCAGTGGCCACACATTTTAATTCCATGTCCCATTCCCATTCTGATATGTCTATCCATGGCTTCCTGTACTGTCAAGATGAAGCCACACTCAGGTGGAGGAATAACACCTTATATTCTGTCTGGGTAGCCTCTAATCTGATGGCATGAACACTGATTTCTCTAACTTCCATTAACGTCCCTCCTCTCCTTCTTATTCCATCCCTTATTTATTTATCCTCCTCCTCTCCCCCTTTTTTCTCTTTTTTCACTCTCTGCCCCTCTCACAATCTCTCCTTGCCTGTTCTCCATCTTCCTCTGCTGCTCCCCTCCCCCTTTCTTTCTCCCTAGGCCTCCCGTCCCATGATCCTTTCCCTTCTCCATCTGTGTACCCCTCTTGCCAATCAAATGAAGCCCTCCCCCTCCTGTCTTCTATCATTTTGGATTTCCCCCTCCCCCTCCCACTTTCAAATCTCTTACTATCTTTTCTTTCAGTTAGTCCTGACGAAGGGTCTCGGCCTGAAACGTCGACTGTACTTCTTCCTATAGATGCTGCCTGACCTGCTGCGTTCCACCAGCATTTTGTGTGTGTTGCTTGAATTTCCAGCATCTGCAGATTTCCTCGCAGTTCCCATTTTTGTTTATTTCTCCAAGACTGTGTTTTCCCATCACCTGTTCTTATCCTGCAATATTCTTACCTATTTTTGGCATTAAAATCTCTCTGGACAATGGTGAAATGTTTTTCCTTCCCCTGCTGATGATTTCACTGAGTGTGTTGTAGAACTTGTCTGTCTTCTTCATTAGTGTTTTTTGTTGCTGCATAACACTGGATAACTTGCTGTTACCTTCTTGTGCTTGAGGAGCATCTGTTAAAAAGATGAAGATGACAGATAGGGTAGGTAAGGCTGCGTTTCTTCACAAAATGAAGAAACTGAGTACTGTATGAGCCTAGAAGTTGAGGCCCGAACATCAAATGCATGATTGGTGAACCCTGGGGTTAATGTCCAAAGGTCAGTAAAGTCCAAAGTTGGAGGCCCATTGTCTGAGAGTCTGGGACCAAGAGGCATCTGTCCTGGAGTTGGGGGCCTGACTGGGAGATGGGAAGGGGACTTATTTTATTGTTTGTTTATTGTGTTCTGTGTTGTTCTGCTGAGCATTGTGGGCATGCTAAATGGTGCCAAAATGTGTGGCATCCTTCAGTTCTGTTGTTTGTTAGCACAAACGACACATTTCACTGTATGTTTCGATGTATATGCAAAAAATAAATCTTAATTGGAATCAAAAGGAAATTAGTGAGCCACTTTGCTGGATGAGACATAATCGCTTTGTTCTTACAAACCTATTATCAAGGCATTTAGACCAATCAGTTTGAACTACAATTTGCACCTAACACCAACATAATTTCTTCATATTTACTGATCATTATGACAGAACTGATGTGTGCAACACCCATAACTGAATCATGAAAGCAGCCAAATGTTCTGATTTATGATGTTCCTTGACCCCTCTGTTGGTTGGGGTGGAACATAATGTTCCGTCCTAGTACACAAGGCTAGGCAGTATGATATGGAGAGCAAGCTGTTGCCCGTGCAGCAGGCTCCTCCTCTCCATGCAGCTGACGAATCCAAAGGAACGGCAAAGACTGATACAGAGTAGCTCTAGAGTGATCATAGGAGTTACTAGTCAGCATTGAACTCATTGTAGGACTTAGGGTCTCCAGCTCCTGATTTTTACCTCAGGGTTTACTCCCAAATTCTTCCCCATGAATTATTATAGCAGTAAGTCAGTGAAATTTGAGTTTTCCTTCTCCTAGATGAGTTGCCAACTATGGCTGATGAGGTCCATCTGCCTAAAGCAACTTGGTTTAAGGAGCCAGGAAGCAGCTTTTGTCCCTTCTCCTCGGAGTAAAAACCGTTCTGCCAGGCTTAGTTGCTAAGCCACACGAAGGTCGAGAGCTAGACTTGGTTGTCAGAGGCTCTTAGAGACACACAACATTGGGAGCATTTAATAGGTAGTGAGAGCTTATTCCACTCACATTTTCCCCACCCTTCTACTGCCCACAGCTAAAACAGCTTTAAGCATCTTTACTATCTTCATTAATGCATAATTCTATAAGAATGCCAAACTGACGACAGTAAAATGGGTGCTCATTAAAGCAATAAATGCAAGTGTTACTGTTTTTGAGCTCACAGCCTTCGGACACTGAAGTAACAATATCTGCATCTCCCACAAGTAGATATATTTTTAGTGGAGCTTCTGTCTGATAACATTAGTACTGAACAATTTTGCTGTGGGTTACATTGGGTATAATCTCTGTTCATGAACTCACCTGGTTTGGGATTATTATCCTCAGACTTGTTATGTATTTTCTAGGGGATATAAGACTGCAGAAGAAGATGACCTCAAATACCCTCTTGTGCATGGAGATGGCAAACAGGTAGAAACCTAAACAGTTATTGTGGATATTCCTCTTGACTATAAAGAGAGAATTTTGGCATCTCATTTTTCTCAAACTTTCTTGTGATATACTGTAGGGTACGCTGCCCATCTGTTTCATTTTGGTTCTCAGAATATTCCATTAATCCCATGCTTTCTGCCACAACCGATTCTTTCCCTGTAACCTATCTCGCCTACTGCCTCCCCTGTATTTCCCTACCGGGGTAGTTTACTGTAGGTAGCTATCAGAATCAAGTTTATCACCGTTGTCTTTTATGACATTAAATCTATCATATTGTGACAACAGTAAAACAAAAAAATTTGCTATAAAATAGTGCAAAAACAATTAATGAGGTAGTGATCATAGACCATTCAGAGGGGAAGAAGCTGTTCCTGAATCATTGAGTGTGTGTCTTAAGGCTTTTGTATCTCCTTTATGGTAGCAATGATAAGAGGGCAGGTCCTGGATGGTGAGGGTCCTTTAATGATGGATGTGGTCATCCTGTGTGAAATCTGATGGTGGAGGAGGAGCTGCTCTTAAAGCATTTACTGGAGTTAAACCTGACTCCGGTAGTTAAGAAAGCATTTGGTGTGTTGGCCTTCATTAGACCAGAGATTGAGTTCAAGAGCTGTGAGGTGATTTTGCAGCTCTATAAAACCCTGATTAGACCATGCTTGGAGTAATATGTTTGGTTCTTGTTGCCTTAATATAGGAAAGATATGGAAGCTTCAGAGAGGATACAGAGATTTACCAGGATGCTGCCTGGACTAGATAGCATGTCTTTTGAAGAAAGGTTGAATGAGCAGGGCTTTACTCTTTAGAGCAAAAGTGGATACGAGGTAACTTGATAGAGGTGCATACGTTTGGAGAGCCTGAGATTTTTTTCCTAGGGTCAAAACGGTTAATCTAGGGACCATAATTTTAAGGTGATTGGAGGAAAATATAGGGGGGATTTTTCACTGAGTAGTAGGTGTGTGGAACACACTGCTGGGGGTGGGGTTGGTGGAGGGACTTGCATTAAGGATATTTAAGAGATTCTTAGATAGTACATAGATGAAAGAAAACTATAGGGTTATGTTGATCACTAACACTGTGAGACAGCAGCACTATATACTGCAACATTATGGTACGATGCTTGGTAGTCATCACTTCCAGTAAAAGAAGTCTGTCACCCTGAATGGATTAAATATGTTGAAAACATCTCAGCAGGCTGGGTATCATCTGTGGAGAAAGAAGCAATGTTTACTGCTCAGGTCCTGTGTGATCAGTTCCACTGTACTCAGCTGCTGGCTGACTGCTAACAATCTTTTCAGCTTCAGAATCAGAATCAGACTTTAATCGTCAAGTACCTGTGCACATACAAGGAATTTTACTTCCGGCAGATGTTGTCTCTCTGCTCATAACAATAATAATGATAAATATAAATGAAAATATAGATTATACATACAAGTAGTGCAATCCAAGTAATAGCCGACAGTTAACCGGCAGTTAACTGTTCAGCAAAGTGACTGCAGTAGGGAAAAAACTTCTCCAGTGCCTATTAGTCTTAGTCTGGAGGGATCTGAAGCGCCTACCAGATGGAAGCAGTTCAAACAGTCCGTGCGCAGGATGGAAGGAGTCCTTTATGATGTTTCCCGCCTTCTTCTTCAACCTGGAAGAGTACAGTGCCTTTTTGCTTTTGATATTTTATTTATTTAGATACATTACGGAACTTGCCCTTCAAGCTGGGCCACTTGGCAACACTTCTCCCCCCAATTTATCCGAGCCTAATCACGGAACAATTTACAATGAACAATCAACCTACCAAACAATACGCCTTTGGACAGTGGGAGGAAACCCACATGCACATGGGAAGAATATACAGGCTGCTTACAGAGGATGCCAGACTCCTCCACCCTGAGCTGTAGTAGCATCACACTAACCTTTACACTACATTGGTGCCCCTACACTACTATATTCTTCATTCTAATGTGACTGGAGTAGCAGCCAACAACTCTGGATTGTGACTTTGCTCCCATGAGGAGAAGATAAAGCCTCTGGAGGCAGAAGTAGAATTTTCCCAACATTCAAGCTGTTGTTCAGCTGATTGTGATGGATCTTCTCCTGAACTCCATTTCCCCTGATAACGTTTGCCTAGCTCTGACCTCTCACCATGTGAGAACAGTGTTCATGGGTAGAAAGTTGGGACTTGCATTGGTTTTGATTTTCCCCAGTGATCAAGTACCCTATTTCAGAGTGAATAGAAACCAGGCTGTTGACTTAGAGCAATAGCTATCTGCTCAGTAATTCTGCAGGTTTTGTGTCAAAGGCTTTGTTACCCATTTCAGACTCGTGTGATGGGGACTATCGTGGTCACACGTGGACTGGGAGACCATAAGTTAAAGGTTTATGACACGGATCTCTGCATAAAACCATTTCTATCTTGCATTCCTGAGGTAGGCCAAGTGTTTTGGTGTATATTTTGATTTGTGTATTGTTAATGTTGTTGGATTGAAATGGAATCAAACTGCCCTTGGAAAGTTCTTCTGTGAAGTTGCATCTGCTGACAAGTTCAATTCATTATCATCAAACCCCTGGAGGACTCTGTCAGCAGCCTAATGGCAGATAGTCACTCAGAGAAATGTTGGCACAGAAAGAGCCTATTCGGCCCATCACTTCTAGATCAGCTTGAACAATACATATCTAGCCTAGTTCCACTTTCCACCTCCATAAGCCCATCGAGTCTGCTCTGCTATTTCATCATGGATAATTTATTAACTCTCTCAATTCCATTCTCCTGCTTTCTTCCCATAACCTTTAATGCCCTTACTAATCAAGAACCTATCAACCTCTACTTTAAATCTACCCAGTGATTTAGCCTGTACAGCCATTTGTGGCAATGAATTCCACAGATTCACCATCAAGCTAAAGAAATTCCTCCACATCCCTGTTCTACAGGGGTGTCCTGGTGTTCCGAGGCTGTGCCCTCTGGTCCTAGACTCTCCCACTACGGAAAAGTGAAGAACAAGAATTTCAGGTTGTATATTGTATCCCAAACCCCTTTGCACCTGATTTCTGAATTTGTTCCCCACTTAACCTGCTTCTACTTTCCATCTCTTAGTCAATGGCCTGCACATTATAGCCATTGAACTACTCTCAGAAGCTTCTTCCTCCAGTTTTCGTATTAGCATACAATGTGGAGCAAGGCTACTTAGTCCTCAACCTATTCCTCAAGGCAATCTCATTTGCTTTGCAAAACAAGAGTCCTGATGAAGGGTCTTGGTCCAAAACAGTGATTACTTCTTCTTATAGATGCTGCCTGGCCTGCTGAGTTCCTCCAGCATTTTGTGTGTAATCTCATTTACAGTACTTGCTTCTTCTCTTGGTAGCTATTCTTTCACATCTCCCCATTGGTACCTGATTCTGCCACCAGCCACCTACACTAGAGATGAGTGAGTTCAAAGGCCAATTAACCTAATAACTAGCACAGTGTTGCGATGTGGGAGGAAACTGGAGCATTTAGGGGTGGGAGAAAGAGTCCCATCTAGTTACAAGATTGTGTAAAACTCTACAAAGATGGGTCAGAACCAAATCTTAGTCACTAGAGCAGTAAGAGACCTATATTACCCGCTACACCACAGTGCTGCTCATAGGCAGAGCTTACCGAATTTTCTCCATTCTACGCATGAACAAATTTCTCATCTCCTGTTTGAGTCTCTGCCACTTGTTTTCAGTCTGTCACTTGGCTATTCATCTTTTGAATTAATCTTTCAATATCCATTTTGTAGGCCTTTTAATTTTCCTCTTAGCCTCTTCTGTTTTAAAGGGAAGAGGCTAGAGAAAGAGTCTCTCCTGCATATGAGATTGAGTAGCTCAACATACTCAAGTTTACTTTGAAACATAAGATTGCTTTGAAACATAAAATTTGCATAGAGTTGAGAGTGGATGCAAAGATATTTCTGACAGGTGGGGAGTTTGTTTTGAGGCCATTTTGAGCTGGAAAATGCCCTGTTAGGCAGCAAATCTTTGGAATTTACCACCAGAAAAGACAGTTGGTAGTTATTTGCTGAGTATATTCAATGCATAGTGTTACAAAATCCCGTAACCGGATCACCTACCAGCAAAGATAGAGAGGTCCGTTGAAGTCTGATGGTACTATTTTTAAAAGTCTTTATTTATGAAGGGGCACAAAAGTAAGATTAATACAAACATTCAGATAATATACGTCATCACTACTCAATCTAAAAGCGCAGGTCTAATAATAACCATCAATAAGAAACAGCTCGATTGTTTGTCTAGGGGATAATATATTGTCCAAAGGAAATATAAAAGTCACTCAGTTCTTGCAGGCTTCAGCCTTTTGGGGGGACCGCTGGGTTTTCACTTGTTGGAGAGAGAGAGAGATTGGTGAGAAAAGAAACTTGCCCAGGTCTTTTATGAAGCAAATCCGTTGAATCAGGGGAGCGGGCTTCCCCGTTGTTAGCTAAAAGCTGGTTTCCGTGGTTCCAGTCACCGATTCCAGCCATGGAATCGAACGCACGTGACTTCCTTCAAATGACTTCCCGCTACTACGAGACCGTTAGCGTTTCTTCTGGTGCGTCTGGAGGGGGTGTTCCCCCAGACCCTCTTTTATACTTCCTCACGGGGTCTCAGATGTCAATCAGGTTGGGATGATGCAATCTCTCTCTCAACCAGCCCACTTTGCCTGAGGGCTTGCACATAGTATAGCTCCCAATCCACAAACGTGGTCTCCAGGAGACAATGGTCAATGCCACGTTATTTTGCATCGCTGTGGAACGAGGCATTTGACACGTCTCTCTCTCCCATTTCCTGGGTCTCCTGAATGGACTCAATAGTGATCTTGCGATTCTCACAAAGGAGGGGGCTACCCCGCACCCTTCGGCCCCTCAGAGCTGTGGTACATTCATAACAATAGATATTAAGGGAATCAAGGCTAATGAAGTCTGGGTTGCCTCCAACCTGATGGCATGAACATTGATATCTCTAACTTCCATTAATGCCCCCTCCCCTTTTTATCCCATCCCTTATTTATTATCCCACCCCTTTTTCTCTCTCTGACCCTCGCACTATCACTCCTTGCCTGCTCTCCATCTTCCTCTGGTGCCCCCCTTCCCTTTCTTTCTCCCTAGGCCTCCCATCCCATAATCCTTTCCGTTTTCCAGCTCTGTATCCCTTTTACCAATCAACTTTTAAGCACTTGGCTTCATCCCTCCCCCTCCTGTCTTCTCCTATCATTTCAGATCTCCCCCTTCCTTTTTAAATCTCTTACTATCTCTTCTTTGTAAATCTCCTGTGCACCCTTTCTAATGGCTTCCACATCCTTCCTGTAGTGAAGCAACCAGAACTGAGCACAGTACTCCAAGTGGGGTCTGACCAGGGTCCCATATAGCTGTAACATTACCTCTCAGCTCCTAAATTCAATTCCACAATTGATGAAGGCTAATGCACCGTATGGTTTATTACTTATGGTACAATACACTTAAGGTTTTTGTATATATTTTTAATCGCCTGTTTCTTTTCCAATTTGTTGTGCAAGGGGAGAGAGTTTGAGTGTTGATGTTCTGTTAGTTATTTGTGCAGGGGAGGGGATGTTGGTCTCTCGTTTTGTATTCTGATATGTTCTGATTTCCCTTATTTATGCATTTTTACCATTCTCATTATTTACTACTTTTCTATATTCTTCCCACTTCACTCCTAAGTAGCCAATGCTACTTATTGTTAATTTTAAAATGTCTTCGTGGAGCACATGTTCAGTAAGATTATAGTGAGATGTTCAAGCCATTTTCTTTAGCTCAGGTTAAACAGTTTCTCTCCTGTGTTTGTGTGCCACCCTGAATATAACAATTGCTTCTGTTACGAACCCTGTAACTGGGTCACTTACCAGCAAAGATAGAGAGGTCCGTTGAAGTCTAATTGTGCTATTTTTAACATTATTTATTAGTAAATATACACAAAAATAATATCAATGCAACCATACAGATAATGTACATTGTCAATACTAAATCTAAAAGTGCAGATATAATAATAATAATAATCAATAAGAAATAGCTCTATCGTTGTCTAGGGGCTAATGTATTGTCTGATGGAAATATAAAAGTCACTCAGTTCATTCAGGCTGCAGCCTTTGTTGGAGATGAGAGATTTTTAGAAACTTGCCGGCTTTCCTTTTTATGATTTCGATCCATCGGGAGTCTCGTTGGGGTGGCTGTTCACTCTCCTTTAGCTAAAGCCGTTCTTCCGTGGCGAGGCCGCCAATCCCAGGCAAGGGAAGGACACACGCGAGCCCCACACCGGCTGTCGCTATTAAACAATGTCACAGGATTTCTAGCGTTTCTCCTGGTGCGTCTAAAGGGGTTGTTCCCCAGACCCTCTATTATCCTTACTCACGGGGTCTCAGATGTCAGTCAGGTTGGGATGATGCAATCCCTCAACCAGACAACTCTGGTTGTCCCCTGAGGGGTTTCAATGAATAGTACAGTACTTAATACACAATTCCATCTCCAAGAGACAATGGCCGTTATCCGTGGCTATGTCTCGCTGAGGCCAGGATACATTCCAAACCCTGTGTATTCTGCGTGTCTCTCTCTCATTTCCTGGGTCCCAGACCTGAATTAATAGCGATCTTGCGATTCTCAAAAAGGAGGGAGCGACTTTGTACCCTTCGGCCCCTCAGAGTTGTGGCACATTCGTAACACCCCCTTCCTTCAAAGATTTTTACCATCGGTAAAAATGAACTAATACAGAGTCTTACAGGATTTTAGAATCTAACACAATACAAAAGAGTTTTTTCTTCACTACAGAGTAATACAGTTATACATTCAATTCTGCATCTAAAGAGTTCGCAATTACATTGTCACTTCCTTTAATATCTTAACATCTTGTACCTTAATAAAGTCTTGTAGCATCAGACTCCAATTTGATAACCACCTATTTTTATTCCTTTCCTTCAGCAAACAAAAACTAAAGAGTTGTGATCTTAGCTTACTTGTATACTACAAAAGTTCATGCAAATACTAATCTTTATTTTACTTTCAAATGTAACAGTAAATCTTCCATGGGATTGTCTTTATTAGTTACATGCTTTGTCGAAATCCCTTAAAAACCGGATCCTGTTATTTAAAATGGCATCCTGTCAACCCTCGCCCCTTTTCCAGTTAACTCCCACGTGGTTAGCTTGTATCCCAGTGTGGAATAGGCTTTTGCATGCTCCTTTCATAGGAGTTATTTTATCAACTATGTGTTCCAAACTTAGACCATTTGCTGAATTTCCACACAATTCCTTAATTTTAAGCAAGTTGCTAGTTTTCTCTTCAGGACCTTTCATGCTATTAGCTTTCAATTTAAACTTTGTTCAAACAGCATTTCAAATTCTTCTTTTGCACAGCACACTCTTGAATAACAATAGCGTGTGGGGCACCTTTACATTCCAACTCAACCTGTAATTGATTCGCAGGCACCGTGTTACCAAGCCATTGTTCCCTCAGCCTGGTTACTGCTTCTGACTGACATCAATCCAGACTTTAAATTTTCTTCATTCAATTTAGGAACTACACTTTTCCCTTTTCCTTCAATAATAAGATTCACATCACCACCTTTTATCTCCTCACTAACTTTTAACACACCTTCGAACACAAACAACTGGGAATTCTCACTTCCCACTGGTACCAAGGTTAACCCTTTCTTCACTGAACCAAGTCCATCTGACCCACAAGGACTGCATTCCTTTTCAACTAAATCAAATACCTCAGACTTTTTCTGAGCTCCATTACTAGGTTCAGTACCACGTGCATCCACATCTTGAACACACTCAAACAGGACATCTACCTCTTCCAGGCTTTCAATACCCGTACCCTTTTCAAATTCTAAGTTCCCCTGATCCTCTCAGTTACTCTCTGGGCAACTCCCTTCCAGAGTAAACTCAACCCCGCGGCCTGAAACAACCTCATCTGCCAACCCAGCAGACTTCTTCAAGGTAATGGCATCCTTTTCATCTAGGACTGCCCTCATTTCATTATCGGGAACACCTTTAAAATTTTTAACTTCTTCAAACAGTTCTGCCAAACCAGACCGATCATCCATGTCCAACCCTGGACCTTCTAACAGCCTTATCTGTTTCTCATTTTTTCTCCGTGCCTCTAAAAACCTCCTTCTGGCTAAGGGCAGGACTACCTCCTCTCCCTTACTCTCTTTCACTTTCCTATTCTCTGTTTTACCACCCTCTAAACCCTCTTGGTACAGGGTCAGTAAAAACGACTCGGCCAAATCTATACTGGCCTGATTTAAACTGGTCTCATTCTCAGCTGCCTTTCTCGACATGCTGCGAGTGGTCACGCATGCGGGATAGATCTTGGAATCTAGGGGCGGGTCCTCAACACTCACAGGCTGGCTCATCAGCTTCATTGCTGACCAAACCTTACCACCGGCTAAATCGTTACCAAGAAGGACGTCCACGTCAGCTCTCGGAAATTCTGATCACACCCCTATTTCAACTGGTCCAGATACCAGCTCACAATTTATAATGATCCTATGCAAAGGCACAGCTTCTGTCCCTTATCCTATGCCTCTCAAAGCCACCTCTCCAGTCTTGCGACCAAAATCCAGTACCTTACTGCTAATCAATGACAGCTCAGCTCCCGTGTCTCTCCAGATCCGCACTGGAACTGGTGAGTCTCCCTCTCTCACAGACACAGTTCCTTCTGAAATACATTTCTCAGACCCTTCTCGTACTCTGTCTACCTGGGGCTCTCTCATTGATTTATTGATCACCACAGCACATCCTATAGGGACTGCTGCTTTCCATTTTCCTGTCTCCTTCCTCGGAGCGGGGCACTTAGATGCAATATGACCCACCTTTCCACAATTAAAACAGGTCAAGCCAGGATCTCTCCTGCCATCTTGCCTCTCCTCCTCAATCTTACCACTAGCTCCCGGTGGGACCTCTGCCTCAGCCGGCAGGCTTTCTCTACCGTTACCATGGTCTCTCTGGTAACTTTTATTCAAGGAAAACTTTGTCTTGTGGGTTAGGGCATATTCATTTGCGAACTTAGCAAATTTGGAGACAGACTTATTCGACTTCTCATTCAAATACATCGGGATATCATCCGAAACACAACCTTTAAATTCCTCAATCAGAATTAACTCCCTGAGATGCCAAAAATCTTCTTCCACTATTTCTGCTGCACACCAACGATCCAAGAGCACACCCTTCTCATAGGCAAACTCTGCATACGTCTGATTCTACACTTTCTTTAAATTTCTGAACTTTTGTCTATAGGCTTCAGGTACCAATTCGTAGGTCCGAAGAATGGCCTCCTTTACTCTCTCATAATTCTCAGACTCCTCCTCCTCCATGGACAACGCTGCATATGCCCGTTGTGCCTTCCCTTTTAACACACTTTGTAACAACGCCACCCACTGATCTTTGGGCCACTTCTGCCACCTTTTCAAAATGCAAGAAATAACTATCAACATCCGTCTCCTCGAACGGAGGTACTAACCTAAACTCCCTACTGACATTAAACCGCTCCTCTCGGTCTGACCCTTGAGCTCTTCACTCTTGCCTTAACTTCTCCAGGTCCAAGTCATGTTGCCTCTGTTTCTCTTTTTCCTCATACTCTCTCTCCTTCTCGGCCCTTTCCTTCTCCTTTTCGGCCCTTTCCTTTTCTCTCTCGGTCCTTTCCTTCTCCTTTTCAGCTGCTTCCAGCTGTTTTAACTGAATTTCATGCTCTCTTTGTTTCTCAGCTCTTTCCTGCTTCCTCTTCACCTCTAACTCCTTTAGCTGGAGCTCATGCTCCCGTTGCTTCTCAGCCCTTTTTTTTTCCTTCTCAGTTGCTTCCAGCTGCTTTAACTTAATTTCATGTTCTAACCTTAATTTCTCCAACTCAAACTGAGCTGTCCCACTAGCTGGTACCTTTTCAGGGATATTTTCCAATACCTCAGCCGAAAACACATTCTTCACAATATAATACTGAATTATGGCCCTCCGCAACTCCTGCTTTTTCATCGACAGCCTCACCTCTGCGAGGTTTAGACCTTTCACAATATTTATCAAGTCCGACTTTGTGGCTGCCTCTAGCGCCTCCAGAGTCGGGTTTTCTAAAAATTCATCCATATCCAACTTTGCTGGTTTCCTGTCTGGCTACCCGCGCAACCGGATCCAAGTTTGGACTTAAACGCCCGATTCACTGGCCCTCCAATTTGGTATCAGATCCCGAGACGAGGCCCCCACTTTGTTACGAACCCCCTAACTGGGTCACTTACCAGCAAAGATAGAGAGGTCCGTTGAAGTCTGATGGTGCTATTTTTAACAGTATTTATTAGTAAAAATACACAAAAATAGTATCAATGCAACCATACAGATAATATACGCCGTCAATACAAAACCTAAAAGTGCAGGTATAATAATAATCAATAAGGAACAGCTCTATCATTGTCTAGGGGTTAATGTATTGTCCGATGGAAATATAAAAGTCACTCAATTCATTCAGGCTGCAGCCTTTTGGTTGGAGAGAGAGAGCTTTTTAGAAACTTGCCGGCTTTCCTTTTTATGATTTCGATCCGTCGGGAGTCCCGTTGGTGTGGCCGTTCACTCATGGCCTCTCCTTTAGCTAAAGCCGTTCTTCCATGGTGAGGCCGCCAATCCCAGGCAAGGGAAGGACGCACACGATCCCCCACCGGCTGTCACTATTAAACACTGTCACAGGATTTCTAGTGTTTCTCCTGGTGCGTCTGAAGGGGTTGTTCCCCAGACCCCCTTTTATCCTTACTCATGGGGTCTCAGATGTCAATCAGGTTGGGATGATGCAATCCCTCAACCAGCCCACTCTGGTTGTCCCCTGAGGGGTTTCAATGAATAGTACAGTACTCAATACACAATTCCGTCTCCAAGAGACAATGGCCGTTATCCGCAGCTTTGTCTCGCTGAGGCCAGGACACATTCCAAACCCTGTGTATTCTGCGTGTCTCTCTCTCATTTCCTGGGTCCCAGACCTGAATTAATAGCGATCTTGCGATTCTCAAAAAGGACTTTGTACCCTTCGGCCCCTCAGAGTTGTGGCACATTCGTAACACTTCCCCCATCTAAAAAGTGAGTTAGTTCTCACCGAGCTATTGTGCTTGTCACAATTTTTTTTAAATGGTAGTTGAGATAAACTAACTTTTCTCATCTGCAATCAAAGATCAAATGCTCACCACAATATTATGGAAGCTTAATGTATGTAGGAGTGTATGTAATAAAGGTACTGTATTTATACCTTAGGTATAAATACCTAATACTGCCCCCAATGGAATTCCATTGGTAAATGTCTTTTACCAGAGCAAAATACTGTAATCCAATTATCTCTTCTTGCTTCCGGCCAGCTTTGGATCTGAATCGTTAATTTATGTCACTTAAGTTTTCACATTACCATGCCCTGTGCCAATTGCAACATTTGGGTTGCAACTAATCAGCTCTTAAACAGTTAAGCTTGCAGGAGAGGAAATTTTTAGCAGATATGTATTGGATGTAATTTCAAATGTACACAGGCCTGGATATCATGCTCCACATCTGGTGCTTTATGATAAGAAATCAAGCCTCTGAGCTTCAGTTGCCACAGATTAAGTAGACATGGCTATAAGTGAACTGAATGCATCAGGCTTGAAGAGTGATTTTTGTTTTATTGCTGGCACCGGCGACTAACATGTGACATTTTATGTATGTAATTGATCAAACATAATATTGAAGCTGATTATAACTTAAAGATTTTATGTTAAACATGTCAACATAACTGTTAATATGAGCATTTTATTCTTGGGGATTATATTCTCTTATCTAAAACTTCCAACTAATTCAGCAATAACTAGCAATGTGTGTATTGTCCTCCATTGGGATATATCTCTACTTCCTCTAACAAACTATATTTGTCACCGTGTACTACGAGATTCATTTTCTTACAGGCACTTATTGGAAAATAATTAAATATCTATGTGAACTGCACACAAAGACACCACACCCAACCAATGTGCAAAAGAAGGCAAATTGAGCAAATAATACTGAGAACCTGCATTGTAGAGTCCTTGAAAGCAAGTCCATGGTTGCGGACTCATTTTCTGCTGAGGGAATTAAGTTATCCATGATGGTTGTAGGGTAATAACTGTGCGGAACCTGGTGCTGTGGGACCTAAGGCTCTTGTACCTCCTTCTGGATGGTAGCAGTGAGAAGAGGGGATGGTGGGAGTCCATGATGAAATCTTGCTTTCTTGGTCAGTGCTCCTTGTAACTCTGCTCAGTGGTGGAGAGAGCTTTGCCTGTGATGGACTGGGCTGCAGCCACTATTTTCTGTTCCTGGGCATTGGTGTTTCCATAATACAGCCATTGCTGATGTAGTTAGGATACTCTCTACTGTACATCTGTAGAAGTTAAAGTTTTAGATGACAAACCAAGTCAATGTGAATTGTAAGAAAGTAGAGGCCAACCTCACAAACTTTCTACTATTTATATAAAAACATAGAAAACCTACAGCACTATACAGGACCTTAGGCCCACAAAGTTGTGCTGAACATGTCCCCACCCTAGAAGTTACTATTCTTACCCATAGCCCTCTATTTTTCTAAGCTCCATGTACCCATCCAAAAGTCCCAAAGACCCTATTGTATCCGCCTCCACCACTGTTGCCGGCAGCCCATTCCACGCACTCACCACTCTCAGAGTAAAAAACTTACCCCTGACATCTCCTCTTTACCTACTCCCCAGCATCTTAAACCTGAGCCCTCTTGTGGCAGCCATTTCAGCCCTGGGAAAAAGCCTCTGACTGTCCACACGATCAATTTAATGTCTACAAATAATTAAAATTTTAGAAACTGTTAGAACAAAACAATGTTTGAAATTACAAAATGTATTATTGCTTACATTACAATTTGAAAACTTTATATTTGTAACTTTTTTTTAATAAAGGTGACAGTTTTTGATCTAGGACAACATGAATTTGGACAGAAGGATGCTCTGATAATGGCTACTGATGGATTATGGGATGTCATGTCTAATAAAGATGTAGCAGACATCACAGAGAAATTTTTAGATGAACGGAAACAGGACCCTAGCAGGTAAATGTCTATTTCTGCTTCTGTAGTTGATTGCTTAACCTGGGTAAATGTTTTCTGACAGCATCCAATCAGATTTTCAAAACATGACACTATGTTCATTACTTGTTTAGTTCCTAGTCTCTGTTGAAGCGCTAGGCCAGAAAGAAGGGGTGAGAGGGAGCCATGGATTATTCCTTATCACCAGTGAATTCTGCTGTGTAATAACTAATCCAGGCATGGTCTAACACAAATTAAGTATAGCTATATCAGAATGAAAAAGAAATGAAAGGGGTAATAGGAGAAAGAACTGACATTATTTAATTTTTCTAGGTACACAATGCTGGCCCAGTATCTTGTACTTAAGGCAAGAGGTGTTCCACACAACAATGACTGGATTCTAGAAGATGGCAGCTTTGCCTCACTTGATGACATATCAGTGTTTGTGATTCCACTCTGCCATTTAGGAGGCACAGCACAGCCATCGACGTGAGATCTACGGCATACTTGTGGGTGTTTCAAACTAACTTGAAGAATGTTTGAGTATCATTGGAGTGAAAAGAAGGGAAGAAATCCTTCAACCTTCACCTGTGTACTCATTTCCACACATCAATCTGATCTTGTTTATAATTAGCACCATGGCTCATGCACTGTTTTACTAGCTAAAGGTAATGTCACATCAGAGTAAAGGGGCAGAAGCTACTGGCAGTCGACAGCTTTACTTATCTGGGCAGTACTCTATCACGAGCGGTGAACATAACTGCAGAGATCAGCAACAGAATTGCCAAAGCCAGTGCCGCCTTTGGGAGACTACGTGAGAATGTATGGGAGCGGAGAGGACTCAGCCTTACCACCAAGCTGAAGGTCTACCGAGCAGTGGTTCTCACCACCCTCCTCTATGCCAGCGAGACCTGGACTGTCTACAGCAGACACGCTAAACAGCTCAACCACTTCCACTTGAGCTTCCTCCGCAGACTTCTCCACGTACGATGGCAGGACAAAGTCCCAGACATGGAGGTCCTGGAGCGGGCTAGCACCCACAGCGTCTACACCCTCCTACAGAAAGCCCAAGCCAGATGGGCTGGCCATGTCGTCAGGATGTCTGACAGTCGACTACCAAAACATCTGCTGTATGGAGAGCTGAGCCAGGGCAGGCGCTCAGTTGGAGGGCAGAAGAAACGTTTCAAAGACTGTCTCAAAGTGTCCCTCAAAGACCTCAGCATCAATCCCAGTAGCTGGGAATCGCTTGCTCTGGAACGCCCAACCTGGTGGAGCAGGACCACTAAAGGAGTGTATGCAGCAGAAATCAGACACACCACAGAGGCTCAGAGGAAACGCGTCACATGCAAGGCTCAAGCTACCTCCACTTCCACTGCAGCACCTACCCTCATGTGTCCCACATGTAGACGAGCTTTCAGGGCCTGGATTGGCCTCACCAGTTACCGCCGGACCCACAGTCACAAACCCTCCACCTGACAGAAGTCCTGGTCGTCTTTGACTCCGAAGGATGAACAACTCATTTGCTTTTTCTCATATCAACCTGATCTGGTTTGTAATTACCACCATGGTTCATCCACTGTTTTACTAGATAAAGGTAATGTGTACTGTTAGTAATTCAGAAATACACTTATCTGTACATCTCATTCCAGCCTGGTTCATCTTGTCTGTTCTCTCCCTAACTGCAATATAGTGAATGGGTAATGTGGAAATGTTAAATGGTACTGATGGGAATTGTTAATAGGAACACTGCCTGATGTTTTTTTAACCACTCTAACTCCCCACGTTAACTTGTATCAGTGCCCTGTAAAGCAATGGGACTTGAGGTTTACAGAGGCCATTGTAGTTTACTGTTTCTGTTATGCTGTCTCTGGAAAAGAATAAATATGATGCAGCATTATATAATCTAATTTTGGAATTTAGTGTACTATTTAATTTTGATTAACATGTTTGGGACAAGGTGGAATATGAATACCTCTGCAACACTGCCCTGCGTGTGACGTTGGGCAGTGAAGCTCATAAGATTTAAAAGAAACACAGCCTTATACAGGGGGCTGTGTCATTTGTGGGCAGCGGAGTGAGCCGAGAACAAAGTGAAGGCTTAAAGGCTTTGGCTCAACGGGCTTAGGTGGGAACAGGTGAGGCAAGGTAGGTTTAGGTTTCAATTTTTCCTGTTATTTGAGGAAAGGGGGAATTATGAATGTGAGGGCAGCTTGTTGTTCGTGGTGTCGGATGTGGGAGGTCCTGGAGTCTCCTTGCCTCCCGGACGTCCACATCTGCACCAGGTGCGTCGAGCTGCAGCTCCCAAGGGACCATATTAGGGAACTGGAGCGGCAGCTCGACGACCTTCGTCTGGTCAGGGAGAGTGAGGAGTTACAGGCAGGTGGTCACACCGGGGCCACAGGAGGCAGACAAGTGGGTGACGGTTAGGAGAAGGAAGGGGAAGAGTCAGTTACCAGAGAGTACCCCAGTGGCTGTACCCCTTGACAATAAATACTCCTGAGTGCTGTTGGGGGGTACAGCCTACCTACGGGGAAGCAACAGTGGCCATGCCTCTGGCACAGACTCTGGCCCTGTAGCTCAGAAGGGTAGTGAAAGGAAGAGGAAAGCAGTAGTAATAGGGGATTCGATAGTTAGGGGGTCAGGTAGGCAATTCTGTGGACACAGTCAGGAGACCCAGATGGTAGTTAGCCTCCCTGGTGCCAGGGTCCAGTGTTACGTACCCCATAACTGGGTGCCTACTAAGTGCTGATGTAGTTATGGTTGTGTGTGTGTGTGTGTGTGTGTGTGTGTGTGTGTGTGTGTGTGTGTGTGTGTGTGTGTGTGTGTGTGTGTGTGTGTGTGTGTGTGTGTGTGTGAGTGAGTGAGTGAGTGAGTGAGTGAGTGAGTGAGTGAGTGAGAGTGAGTGAGTGAGTGAGAGAGAGAGAGCGAGCGAGATGTAACAGCTACAGTCAGGCAAACCTTCCTTTGCTTTCTTAGTCCGTCATATCGGTGTGGTCATTCAGTTATGACCTCTCCGTCCTTCTGCTAGACTGTTCTTCTGTGGTGGACTCGTCACTCTGGCATGAGTGGACACACACACACACAAGTCCCCACCGGCCCTGCTTTACACTGATAGCCTTAATGACCAACCTCCTGGTTCAGTCTTCGAAGCCCCCACCTTTCTTGTGGGTTCCAACACTCAATCAGTGTCCACTGGCGTGTCTGGAGGGTGTCTCTCCAGACCTGTCTTTTTATCCCTACTCACGGGGACTCAGCTATCCATCACTCCTGAATGACTGTGTCCATCAAATAAGGTCACTCCTTCAGTCTACTGAGGAATGTTTATGAGCAAACTATTGTCCTTGCAGCGAAACAGTAAATAATTCAAAAAAGGAGTCACAATACGGTTAATCAGCAATTTCCCCCTCTCTCTTATCTGTCGCCGATGTTCTTGCTTGTTTTTCCGTCTCTCTTTCTCATGGTCAGCATAGTAACAGTAATAGTTCGTGTTTCTCGGGGGGGCGGGGGAGATTGTTAACTCTGTACCCCATTGTCCATCAGGTCTGTTCATCACTCATAACACCCCCATCCTTCTGGGAATTTTCACCAGGGGGAAAATTAACTAATAAAGCACATGACTGAATTACAGAGTTTAACAAAATACAAGAATATTTTCTTGTTGTCTTAACTACAAGAATAATAGATACACGTTCAAATTAACATCTAGATAAACAATCAGCAATAACATTATCACTCCCCTTTACATGTTGTATTTTAATATCAGATTCCTGTAACAACAGACTCCAATTTAGTAACTGTCTATTTTTATTTTTTCATGTTAGCAAAAAAATACTAAAGGGTTGTGCTGGTAGCTTAGGTATCTATTACAAAGTGTGAACCAATACACGTGTGATTATACTGTGGTACATTACAAAAGTTTGTGTAAATACTAATCTCTATTTTACTTTTAAACTTAACATTCAAACAATCAATCTTCCATGGTGTTTTTTTATCTTTCATATGCTTTGTCAAATTCCCTCAAAAGCAGATCCTGTTACTCAAAGTGGCATTTGGTCAACCTTTGCCCCTTTTCCACGTAACCCTCACGTGGTTAGCTTGCTCACCAGTGTGGAATAGGCCTTCACAGACTTCTTTCATAGGAGTTGTCTTATCACCAATGTTTTCCAAACTAAGCTCATTTGCTGAACTTCCACACAATTCGTTAATTTTAAGCAAGTCATTAATTTTATCTTCAGGATCTTTCATTCTATTTGTTTTCAGTTTAACAGCGGCAGATGATCCCTCTTGGTCAAAACAACATTTCAAGTTCTGCCTCTCCAAATCACAGACTTGAACAACATCACCAGATTATCTTTAAATTTCCAAACAAACTGTAATCGATTCACAGGCACCTTGTTAACAAGCCATTGTTCAGTTAACGGTCCCTTCCCTTTAATTAATCCTTCTAAAACCAATTCAGACTTTAAGTTTTCTTTATTCAATTTAGGAACACCTTTCCCTTCTCCTTCAATAATATTCACATCACCAGCTTTCATCTCATCATTAACTTTTAACACACCTTCTAACACAAACAACTGAAAATTCTCACTTTCCACTGGTACCAAGGTTAACCCTTTCTTCACTGAACCAAGTCCATCTGACCCAAAAGAACTGCATTCCTTTTCAACTAAATCAGATACCTCAGACTTTTCCTGAGTATCAATACTGGGTTCAGTACCCTGTGCATCCACATCCTTCACATCCTGAACACACTCAAGCAGGACATCTACCTCTTCCAGGCTTTCAATACCAGTCCCCTTTTCAAATTCTAAGTTCCCCTGATCCTCCCAGTTACTCTCTGGGCAACTCCCCTTTGGAGTAAACTCAACCCTGCGGGTTAAAACAATCTTGTCAGCTAACCCAGCAGACTCCCTCAAGGCAGTGGCATCCTTTTCATCTAGGACAGCCCTTACGTCAGTATCGGGAACACATTTAAATTCTTCAACTGCAAACAGCTCTGTCAAGCCAGACAGATCATCCGTGTCCAACCCTGGACCTTCTAACTGCCATATCTGTTTCTTTATAAATTCCCTCTTGGCTAAGGGTAAATCTACCTACTCTCCTTTACTCTTTCACCCCACTATCCTCCATTTTACCACCCTCTTGGTACAGGGTCGCCAAATCAACACTGGACTCATTTAAACTGGCTCCTTTCTCAGCCACCTTGCTGGACATGCTGCGAGTGACTGCGCATGCGGGATAAATCTTGGACTCTATGGGCGGGTCCTCAGCACTCACAGGCTTGCTGGTCAGTTTCACTGCTGAATACACATCCCCAGCATCTCTCCAGATCCACACTGGAACTGGAGTTTCTTCTTCTTTCACAGACGCCGTCCCTTCCGAGATAAACTTCTTACGCCTCTTTTGTGCTCTATCTACCTTTGCCTTCCTCATCGATCTGCTGACCGACTCAATGCAACTTGTAGGGATTGCTGTTTTCCCTTTTCCTGTCTCCTTCTTCGGAGCAAAGCACTTAGATGCTATATGACCAGCTTTCCCACAATTATAACAGGTAAAGCTAGGAACCTTGCTGCCAGCCTGCTTTTCCTCCTCCTCCTCACATTTCCACTAGCTTTCCACTTTTCCACGAAGGCTTATTCTCTGCCTTAGCCGGTGGACTTTCTCTGCCCTCCCTACTGCCTCTCTGGTAGCTCTTATTTGAGGAAAACTTTGACTTGTGGGTTAAGGCGTACTCGTCTGCTAACTTGGCAGTCGCGGACAGAGTCTCTTGTCTCCTCCTCATCCAAGTACATCTTCATACTCTCAGGGATACAACTGCTCTATCAGTATTAACTGTAACAGGTTATCATAATCTTCATCAACCCCTTTTGAGGCGCACCAACGCTCACAATATATTTGCATCTCACGGGCAAACTCTAAATACGTGTGGTTCCATGGCTTTCTCAAGTTCCGGATCTTCTGCCGGTATGCCTTTGGCACCAACTCGTAACTCCTCAGTACAGCCCTTTTTACTTCCTCATAATTCCTAGACTCATCCATGGACAATGCCGAATACGCTTGTTGAGCCTTCCCCCTAAGTACGTTCTGTACCAGAACAGCCCATTTTCACTCAGGCCAGTTCTGATTCACAGCCACTTTCTCAAAATGGAGGAAGAACTTATGTACATCCATCTCCTCAAATGGAGGTACCAACTGGATCTCCCAACTAATCTTGAACCCCTCATTTGGGTCTGCCGCCCTGTCTCTTCCCTGCTGTACCTTTAACCTATTTCCAGCGCATGCTGCTTCTCTTCCTCCCTTTCCTCCATCTGCCTTTCAGCTTCTTCCTTCTCCCTTTCAGCCTTCCTTTCTTCCACCTCTCTCCTCCATTCAGTTTCCTCTTTTCACCTCACAGCTTCTCTCTCTGCATCCAGCTGCCTCATTTGAAGTTAATGCTGCCTCTTTCTCAGTCAACTTTAATTTTTCTATCTCTAACTGAACCTCCCCCTTGGCTGGTTTCCTCTCAGGGAACAGGTCCAATACATCTGGTGTGAACACACCCTTGGATACATAATGCATAACTATTTCTCTCTGTATATCCACCTTTCTCATCGACGATTTCACTTCTGGGAGATCTAATCATTTCACAACAATCACCAATTCAGCCTTCCTAGCAGCCTCTAATGCCCCCACAGTCGAGTCTTTTAAAAATTTGACAATGTTCATCTCTGCTGGTTTCCCGTCTGGTTAATCTCACAACCAGATCAGATAAGGGACTTTTAGCCCGATTCACTGGCCCCATAATTTGGTGATCAAAACCCAGACGAGCCCTCAATTTGTTACGTACCCCATAACTGGGTGTCTAACCAGCAGAGAAAGAAGAATTTGTTGGAGTCTGGTGGTACTATACTAAAGGTGTTTATTAATAAAAAAAAACAGGCAAAACCATATGAAATAATGCAAATATACGTATAAAACAAGTTAGCAGTAATAAACCTAAAAGTGTAGGAATAATAATAATCAATAATAAACAAGGTCTAGCGATGTCTAGGGGTAAATAAATTGTCATAGAAAAGTGTAGTTCAGTTCATAAGTGCAGATGTAGTTATGGTTGTGGTGTTGAGAGAGAGAGAGCGAGAGCGAGAGAGAGAGAGAGAGAACAGCTAGTCAGGCAAACCTTCCTTTGCTTTTCTAATCTGTCGTATTGGTGTGGTCATCCAAGTTATGACCTCTCCGTTTTTCTGTGGTGGACTCATCACTCTGGCATCAGTGAACACACACACAAGTCCCCACCGGCCCTGCTTTACACTGATAGCCTTAATGACCAACCTCCTGGTTCAGTCTTCGAAGCCCCCACCTTTCTTGTGGGTTCCAACACTCGATCAATGTCCACTGGCGTGTCTGGAGGGTGTCTCTCCAGACCTGTCTTTTTATCCCTACTCACGGGGACTCAGCTATCCATCACTCCTGAATGACTGTGTCCATCAAATAAGGCCGCTCCTTCAGTCCACTGAGGAATGTTTATGAGCAAACTATTGTCCTTGCAGCAAAGCAGTAAATATTTCAAAAAAGGAGTCGGCAATCAGCAATTTCCTCCTCTCTCTTATCTGTTGCCGATGTTCCTGCTTGTTTTTCCGTCTCTCTTTCTCATGGTCAGCATAGTAACAGTAATAGTTTGTTTCTCGGGGGGGGGGGGGGGAAGATTGTTAACTCTGTACCCCATTGTCCATCAGGTATATTCATCACTCATAACACCAGGATGTTTCTGATCGTGTCCAAGATATCCTGAAGTGGGAGGGTGAGGAGCCAGAGGTCGTGGTTCATATAGGTACCAATGACATAGGTAGGAAAAGGGAAGAAGTCCTGAAAGGAGAATATAGGGAGTTAAGAAGGACCACAAAAGGTAGTAATCTCAGGATTACTGCCTGTGCCACTCGACAGTGAATAGGAATGGAATAAAGTGGAGGATAAATGTGTGGCTTAGGGATTGGAGCAGGGGGCAGGGATTTAAGTTTCTGGATCATTGGGACTGCTTTTGGGGCAGGTGTGACCTGTACAAAAAGGACGGGTTGCACTTGAATCCTAGGGGGACCAATATCCTGGTGGGGAGATTTGCTAAGGCTACTGGGGAGACTTTAAACAAGAATGGTTGGTGGATGGAAATCAAATTGAAGACACTAGGGTAGAGGAGGTTAGTTCACAAATAGAGAAAGCTAGTAGACAGTGTGTGAGGAAGGATAGGCAGCTGAAAGAGAAGGGGTAAAAAAGATAAATGTAAAAAGAATCTTAAAGAAATTAGACAAGCTAAGATATGAGATTGATTTTCGCCTTACTTGCCAAATAAATCCAAAGAGTTTCTGCAGTTATATTAATACAAAAGGATAGTGAGGGATAAAATTGGTCCCTTAGAGAATCAGAGTGGACAGCTATGTGTGGAGCCAAAAGAGATGGGGGAGATTTTGAACAATTTCTTTTCTTTAGTATTCACTAAGGAGAAGGATATTGAATTGTGTAAGGTAAGGGAAACAAGTAAAGTAGTTATGGAAACTATGATGATTAAAGAGGAAGTACTGGTGCTTTAAAATAATATAAAAGTGGATAAGTCCTGACAGGATATTCCCTAGGACCTTGAGAAATAGCAGGGGCTCTGACAGAAATATTACAAATGTCATTAGAATCGAGGATGGTGCCAGAGGATTAGCGTATTGCTCATGTAGTTCCATTGTTTAAAAAGGGTTATATGAGTAAACCTAGCCTGTCGGTTATAGGCCTGTCAGTTTGACGTCAGTGGTGGGTAAATTAATGGAAAGTATTCTTAGCTATGGTATATATAATTATCTAATAGACAGGTCTGCTTAGGAAAAGTCAACATGGACGTGTGCGGAAGGTCATGTTTGACAAATCTTCCTGAATTTTTTGAAGAGGTTACTAGGAAATTTGATGAGGGTAAAGCAGTGGATGTTGTCTATATGGACTTCAGTAAGGCCTTTGACAAGGTTCCACACGGAAAGTTAGTTGGGAAGGTTCGATTGTTAGGTATTAATATTGAAGTAGTAAAATGGATTCAACAGTGGCTGGATGGGAGATGCCAGAGAGTAGTGGTGGATAACTGTTTGTCAGGTTGGAGGCCGGTGACTAGTGGTGTGCCTCAGGGATCTGTACTGGGTCCAATGTTGTTTGTCATATACATTAATGATCTGGATGATGGGGTGGTAAATTGGATTAGTAAATATGCAGATGGTACCAAGATAGGTGGCGTTGTGGATAATGAAGTAGGTTTTCAAAGCTTGCAGAGATTTAGACCAGTTAGAAGAGTGGGCTGAAAGATGGCAGATGCAGTTTAATGCTGTTAAGTGTGAGGCGCTACATTTTGGTAGGACTAATCAAAATAGGTCATACATGGTAAATGGTAGGGCATTGAAGAATGCAGGAGAACAGTGATCTAGGAATAATGGTGCATAGTTCCCTGAAGGTGGAATCTCATGTGGATAGGGTGGTGAAGAAAGCTTTTGGGATGCTGGTCTTTATAAATCAGAGCATTGAGTATAGGAGTTGGGATGTAATGTTAAAATTGTACAAGGCATTGGTAAGGCCAAATTTGGAGTATTGTGTACAGTTCTGGTCACCGAATTATAGGAAAGGTATCAACAAAATAGAGAAAGTACAGCGAAGATTTACTAGAATGTTACCTGGGTTTCAGCACCTAAGTTACAGGGAAAGGCTGAACAAGTTAGGTCTTTATTCTTTGGAGCGCAGAAGGTTGAGGGGGGGGGGGGGGGGACTTGATAGAGGTATTTAAAATAATGAGGGGGATAGATTGAGTTGACGTGGATAGGCTTTTTCCATTGAGTAGGGGAGATTCAAACAAGAGGACATGAGTTGAGAGCTGAGGGGCAAATGTTTAGGGGGTAACATGAGGGGGAACTTATTTACTCAGAGTGGTAGCTGTGTGGAACGAGATTCCAGTAGTAGAGGCAGGTTGAATGTTGTCTTTAAAAAAAAAATTGGATAGGTATATCGACAGGAAAGGAATGGAGGGTTCTGGGCTGAGTGCAGGTCGGTGTGACTAGGTGAGAGTAAGCGTTCGGCAAGGACTAGAAGGGGGGAGTTGGCCTGTTTCCGTGCTGTAATTGTTATATGGTTATATTTTATAACTTCTCTGCCAGGAGTGAGCCAGCTGTTCCAAATATACTTGTACCCAAAATGTATTATTTGGCATCAGTCTAAAGGAATAAGCACAAAAGTGAGATTCTCAGAGACTGTTTGGTTTTCCATAATTAGATAAAGAAAATTACTTTTCTAACTTATTATCTAGATAATCACAAATTCTTAGACAGGCATGCATTATACCTGAACATATCCAGCATCAAGTATAACATTCTCCATCAATTTTACCATATTAACCACTGTCTGAAATAGGATCCACAGCGACAAGACAAATATTTCCAGTAATGTGTTGTTTATGTTCCTGCAGTTAACTTTAAAATGAGTAGGTCAATTAATTTGGACCAGTTAGCCTCACAGTGGTATAATGTAAAAGATGAAAGAAAATTGAAGTAAAATTAAAGAATAATCAAAAACAGTTGGCATGAATTTGATTAGAGAGAGCAATATCAAACCATGGTTTAATTTTAAAGGTAACAAGGGTTGAAGGATTATTGCAAGGCATTTAATAAGGGCAGAAAAAAGCAGCACAACAAAAACCATTTGTTCAAATTAGTTCAATAGCAGAAGGCAATAGTGGTTGCAGTTGGAAGGCCATTTAGTACTGAGACCTGCAGAACCCAACTTCTTGTCTTTCATTGTATGTACTACTCATTTAGACTCGAACAATTAAGGCCACAGATTTTTACGAACAGTTTACATTCCTGAGAGCAGTAGCTCAACTGTACCAATGGGGTGTTCACTTGGCAGAGAGGTGGCTGTTAGTCTTGGAAAAGCCTGATGTCATGCATTTTCAGGGAAAACGAGGCAAGGAGTATTAAATGGCAAGTGTGAACTGCTAAAGTAGAGGATATTAGTATGTACTGCAAATGATTCCTGATGATGGGCTAGGATAGCCCCTATGGTGTATATTTCTGATCTATACCAGTGTAAAGTGCTTCTGTCCATTTTGAAATCTCTTATGAGGATGTGACCAGGCATATAGATGAGGGTAGTGCAGTGGATGTGATCTACATGGATTTTAGTAAGGCATTTGACAAGGTACCACACAGTAGGCTTATTCAGAAAGTCAGAAGACATGGGCTTGCCTGCAGAAACAGAGGATCATGGTGGAGGGAGTACATTCAGATTGGTTGTGACTAGTGGTGTCCCACAAGGATCGGTTCTGGGACCTTTACTTTTCGTGATTTTTATTAATGACCTGGATGTGGGGGTAGAAGAGTGGATTGGCAAGTTTGCAGACGACACAAAGGTTGGTGGTGTTGTAGATAGTGTAGAGGATTGTCAAAGATTGCAGAGAGACATTGATAGAATGCAGAAGTGGGCTAAGAAGTGGCAGGTGGAGTTCAAACTGGAAAAGTGTGAGGTGGTACACTTTGGAAGGACAAACTCCAAGGCAGAGTACAAAGTAAATGGCAGGATACTTGGTAGTGTGGAGGAGCAGAGGGATCTGGGGGTACATGTCCACAGATCCCTGAAGGTTGCCTCACAGGTAGATAGGGTAGTTAAGAAAGCTTATGGAGTGTTAGCTTTCACAAGTTGTGGGACAGAGTTTAAGAGTCGCAGGGCAATGATGCAACTCTATAAAACTCTAGTTAGGCCACACTTGGGGAGTACTGTGTCCAGTTCTGGTCGCCTCACTATAGGAAGGATGTGGAAGCATTGGAAAGGGTACAGAGGAGATTTACCAGGATGCTGCATTATGATCAGAGATTAAGGAAGCTAGGACTTTACTCTTTGGAGAGGAGGATGAGAAGAGACGATAGAGTATTCCAGGATATTAAGAGGACTAGATAGAGTGGACAGCCAGCGCCTCTTCCCCAGGGCATCACTGCTCAATACAAAAGGACATGGCTTTATGGTAAGGGGTGTAAAGTTCAAGGGGGATATTAGAGGAAGGATTTTTTTTAACCGAGTGTTTGGCGTGTGGAATGTACTGCCCGAGTCAGTGGTGGAGGCAGATACACAAGTGAAATTTAAGAGACTACTAGACAGGTATACGGAGGAATTTACAGTGGAGGATTATATGGGAGGCAGGGTTTAAGGGTCGGCACATTGTGGGCTGAAGGGCCTGTACTATGCTGTATTGTTCTATGTTTTATAAATATGCACTTTGGAAATGGAGTAAGTAAACTTTGATTAAAGCTTGTCCATGTGATAAGGAGGTCCTGTACAGATAAAAAAAAACATTTTCTGATAGCATAACCACACAGGCATCGATAAAAAAACTCGTCATGCTGTCAAAGAAGAAATGTTGAATGTCACAACAAAACAAAACAAAACAGCAGGCATATCCCAACCAGATACATAGGAATAGTACATATCTTTGGTTCTGCTCATTAAAAACATAACTCAAAAGAGAAAATTAAGACCACCCATATAATTTTCATTTAAATTATATGGATAGCAAGTTAAGGAAAGATACAGGGCTACAGTACTAAACATTGGTCTTCAAGGTTTCAAAGCAGAAATCCAAAGGCAATATTGACCAATATTCCCAAAACCAAGCCAAATCCGTATCTTAAGAAAAAAATCCCATTATGGCTCCATGTCACATTCTTTGTTTGAGATATGGGAATTTTGCTAGACTGCCAACCTCCCAGTTAACTATTTCTGCACCAGATGCACCGAGCTGAAGCTCCCTCAGAGAGCATGTTTAGGAATTGCAGCTGTGCTTGATTGATCTTTGGCTCATACAGGAAACTAACAGTAATAGATAGCAGCTACAAAAGGATGGTCACCCCTAAGTTGCAGAAATACCGGTGACTGTCAGGAGAGGTAAGGGGAATAGGCAGCCAGTACAGAGTACCACTTTGGATAATGCTGGGGGTGGGGGGGCAGAGAAGAGAAACAACTTGCCAGGGAATCTACAGTGACTGGGTCTCTGGTGCTGTGGCTCAGAAAGGAAGGGGGCAAGAAGAGGGCTGCAGCAGTGATACAGAATTCCATAGAGACGAGATTCTATGGACATGACAAACATCCAAACACACTATTGCCTCCCAGGAATCAGGGTCAGGGTCTTCACAGATCAGGCCCGTGGCATTCAAAAATGGAGAAGGTATGCTGGCAGAAGTCTTGGTACTTATTGGCACCAAAGATATAGGTAGAAAAACATAGGTAGAGGTAGAGATCCTGAAGAGAGAACTTGGGGTGATACGTAGAAAGCTGAAAAGCAGGACCTCCAGAATAGTAATATTCAGAGTGCTGCCTGTGACATGCACCACTGAGATTTAGAATAAGATGAATGCATGACTGAGGAATTGATGTAGCAGGCAGGGTTGCAGAGTTATTATCAGCATCTCTTCTGGGGAAGGTATGACTTGCAAAAATGGACTGGGTTATACCTAAACTTTGGGGGGGGGGGGGCAAGATCCTTGCAGTAAATTTGCTAGAACTAGTGGGGAGGGTTTAAACTAATTTGGCAGGGGGATGGGAAAGTGATACGGCTTTTGTTGATTGGCAGGAGACTAAGCTTGGGAATAAAGGCAGCCTTTTCTGATTGGCTGCCAGAGACTAGTGGTGTTCCACAGAGATCGATACTGGGACTGGTTTTTACAGTTTGTCAATTATTTGAATGGCGGAATTGATGGCTTTGTGGCCAAGTTTGCAAACAATACCAACATAGGTGGAAGGGCAGGTAGTGTTGAGGGAAGCAGTTAAGTCTGCAGAAGGACTTAAACAGATTAGGAGAATGGGGAAAGAGGTGGCAGATGGAATATAGTATCAGGAGCTCCATGGTAATATGCTTTGGTAGAAGAAATTAAAGCAGAGACTAAACAGGAATAAAATTCAAAAACTGAAGGTGCAATGGGACTTCGGAGTTCTCATGCAGGATTTCCTAAAGGTTAACTTTGCAGGGCAAGTTGGTGGCAAGGAAGGTAAATTGCATATTAGCATTCATTTTGGGAGGACTGAAATATGAAAACAAAGATGTAATGCTGATGCTTTAGATACCTCACTTGGAGTATTGAGAGCAGATCTGGGTTTCTTATCTGATGTTTTGACATTGGAGGGGTTTCAAAGGAGGTTCAGAAAATGATTCTGGGAATTAAAGATTTATTATATGAGGCACGTTTGATGACTCTGGGTCTTTTCTTGCTGGAACTTAGAATAATTGGGGGGGGGAAGGGATCTCATTGAAACCCATCGGATGTTGAAAGGGTGGATGTAGATAAGAGTGGATGTGGAGATGTTTCCTATAGGACCAATGGGTACAACCTCAGGATAGCAGGACATCCATTTAGGATGAGGGGAAATTTCGGGGGAAGGGATCTCATTGAAACCCATCGGATGTTGAAAGGGTGGATGTAGATAAGAGTGGATGTGGAGATGTTTCCTATAGGACCAATGGGTACAACCTCAGGATAGCAGGACATCCATTTAGGATGAGGGGAAATTTCTTTAGGCAAAGAGTGGCGTATCTGTGGAATTCATTGCCGTAGGTGGCTTTGGAGGCCAGGTCACTGAGTGTATTTAAGATGGAGGTTGATAGATTCTTCATAAGTCAGGGCACGAAAGGTTATGGGGAGAAGGTAGGAGAATTCTGTTGAAGGAGAAACAGACCCGCCACGATCAAATGGCAGAGTATACACGATGTGCTGAATAGCCCAAATAGTCCTAGGAAGAAGCAAAGTGGGGAAGAGAGAATATAAGTACTATTAAATATCCACTGCAAGTGGACAGCATATGTACTGATTTGGTTTGACATGGTCCAAACAAGTTTAGGTTCCCATTCTTGCTGCCAGTTTAAAAACGGACACTGGATCAAGTATACTGTCAACGGATTATGGCATACTGCTGAAATTCACAGCGAGTACCCAGGGAAAATACAAACACAGCAATCTGTTCCCCAAATTTAAAAAATTATTTCCCTCATTTGTGTACACACCCCATTTCTGGTACAGAGATACTGCACAGGCACTAAGGGGAACAAAGCTTAAAATGCCTAAAAAATATACAATTTGTTTTTATTGGTTCATATCAAATATTTATCTTAATTACAATTAAATACAAAAGATCTGGAGAGATAACATCAATACTAAAACTAAATGTTTACCAGTTTAATTTTATCAGTTACAGAAAAACATTTTCAAGTGAGCCTTCTTTCATCCATAAACCCAGCATCATACAGTTAATGTGGACAATGTCAGCACATTCAAGTACAGGTCGACTGTCACTAATCCGACTACCTGTAATCCGGTTCCTTCGATAATCCAGCACTGATTTCAAATTTTCCATGCAACTGTAATTTCAAATTTCCCAGGCCACCATACCAATCTGTTGTGGATTGTTTTGGTTGCGCTAGATCTGTTCATGTGTTGGCACACTCTCATAAGCACAGACAGGCAATTCCTGTTTGTTTTCCTGCATTTATTAATATCATTTGCATGAGTCGCGGCTGTCCATCTCACCCGCAGGGGAGCTGGTGTGCGCTGGGTCGGTCTGCCTTCTCACCTGCCTGCCGGCAGTTGCGTGCTGTCCTCCAGCATCGCCCAGCCGGCGCACCGTTCTCTTCTGCTGAATTTAAGCATATTATTAAGCGGAGGAAAAGAAACTAACAAGGATTCCCTCAGTAACTGCGAGTGAAGAGGGAAGAGCCCAGTGCCGAATCCCCGGCCACTTGGCAATTGTGTGAAATGTGGCTATCTCTGACTTCTGCTTACCCAGATGAACTGTTGTGCCAGTTTCACCACCAGTTCCTGATGCTTCACTCATTTTTCAAGATGAAGATGTTGATGATCCTGACAACCCCACACTTGCAGACATGTAACTTTGCCTGAAGATATATTAAACATCTCACTTTTGAAGTGGAAGTGCTCAACTGTTCTATATAAGTTAATTCCTGTACATTTAACTGCACCTTTTATTTTATCTGTGCCTGTACAGTATATTACTTTATTAAAATTTCACTTCCTACTTAATTATTTTTGTTTCATCATTATCTAACTGTACTGATTTACATGATATTTTAAAATTATGATGAGGCAGTTAGCTATTGCTTAATGTGATCCTTCTGTAATTCGACTTTTTCACTAATCCGGCACTCCTCAGGTCCCAATAGTGCCAGATAATAGAAGGTCAACCTGTACTACAGTAGCTGCTCATTAATACTTGCATGTACTGAATTAACGAAGGCCCTTGCCTTTTCTTGAATATCCTTTGTAGCACATAATCAGTGGAAAATGACCTAATCCCCAACCAATAACAAGAAATTGGCAAGAACACCAGGAGGGTGTCACCCAGCAATTCTTTACTGTATTTGGGAAGACCAGGATTCCCAGCTAACAACACAGAATTATATCAAATGGCACTCTGCATTGTGTGTTCATGATGCAAAAAGAATGTTCATTTGGAACTAAGATATTAAAAGCTTGCAGGAAACATGCAAATTAGACTGCTACAGAAACTTAGGGAACACAATTAACTTTTAAATACCTCTGATATTATGTAGAACACAGTTGTGCTGACCTTTCAGTATAGCATATTGATACTGATTTAATTACTACAGGTAACATATTAAATTTAGTAGAAAAATATATGGAGTAAAACACTACACACTAAACCTATTTTCCCCAGACACCAACAAGAGCTAATTGAAGAAGTCCTACTGGATATTAAAATTTGCACTGAGATATGGAAAGGTATCCCAGAATAGATTCCCAATCTGTGAAGAAATTATGTTTAAGGAACATGATTAGCTTTCATTTAGCCAATGAATGATCCAACAGATCAACAACACACACTGATTTAAAAAAAAATCAAACCATTCCTGAAGATTCTCCCCCAGGGATCAGGCAAGAAATTTTTCTGAACATATTCTACACTACACTCAGCTGCCCGGACCAGTATTTATTCCAACATTACTGATACATCTTGTTTTAAACTAGAGTAGTTTAATAATACTCTGACTGGGCAAAGCCATGGATCACAAAGATCTGATAGCTTTCTAAAGAAATTACTTTTTCACTTGGGTATGGGAAATGGTGCAGTTAGTTCTTAACCTATTATAACAGCACATATGAACAAACACCTGCATTTTCTTTTCAAATAAACACCACCAATAAAAATAATTATTGTAATAGCAAAACACTGATACAATAATAATATCCAAAATTATAAGAAAACTAAAGAAAAACAATGCTGCAACAGCAAAGGAGATTGGGCTGCACTGGAGGTTTAGGACAGCCATTTATGAATTATGAACAAGCAAAACAGAGGTTTTTATAAATTGATATTACTGCTTCCCTTTAACTATCCTAGGTACAATGTTTATTATCTGATTTGGACATAGGTTCAGGACTGCATGTCAGAAACACCACCAAATGAGAATAAAGTTTGTCAACACAATCTCAAGTCAATCGCCAGATGATTTTGCAGCAAAGGTTGCTCAAACTAGGCAGGCAATTTTCTGCATTATGGTTCTATTAGGATTATAAAATATTCAAAACTGTTGGACTCACTTGAAAAGAAATGGTAACAATTTGAACTGTTTCTGACAACTTCCCCATTCCAACAGAAATCCCAATTCTTTCCCCATTAATCTTCAAATTGACATTCAACAGCCTCATTAAAATCTCACAGTAGCTTCCAAAATCCTTTCTTCATCAAAATGCCAAACTTACTTACAGAAGAAAGGTTTTTTCTCACACTAGTTAACCCTACAATTATACTTATAATTATAATATTGTTTTATATTTGACATTTTCATGTTGATTGATGCTTTTCAGAACTGAAACAAAATCAATCTTAGGCCATTTGTTTTGCCAGAAGAGCAAAGGAGAAAGTGATAATGTTTTAGATAAGTTTCTTAAAAATATTCTAATTTCCATCCATACATGAACTTATTAGTAACTTAAGCGTTCAACTTTTTAACATCAATCAAGACTTTCAGCTTTTGCATAACTAACTATCATTTTGACTGGAAAAATTGTCTTTGGCATTTTAATAAACCAAAAATATTAAAAACAAGACCAAGTTACAAAACAGATCTTACAAGTACAGATGCCAGATTGCTGAATTACTTTGTATTTCAAAACTTTGAAGGGGAAGAAACAAAACTGCCGCACTATCTCAAGATAAATAAAAATGTATTAGTAAGCTCAAGTGTCATGCCAAATATAAAAATTGTAGAAACAATACACCCATTGTATTTACATAAAATACATCCCAAAGTTGCTTTAAACTTTGTTCTGGATTTAACTTGATTTAAACTGTACACAAATATACAATATAGTGAAATGGAGAGTCATCTGTGCTGAAGACACCAGCAAGACAGACAAGATGATCATCGCAAATGAACCAAGTCAAATTTTTTCCAAAAACAGGACATGTAAATGCGGGAAAGTGGAAGCACAGAAACTTAGGGAAAACTCAGGAGAGCAAGTTAATATTTCAGGCAAATGGCTAATCTGATGAACAACTAACCTGAAATATTAAATCCTACCAGAGATCCTACTAGTACTACTGTGTATTTTTCAGATTTTTAAAAATTATTTCAGAAAGCCACCCATTCAATCTAAGCAAGATGATAATTTTAAGTGCATTGTCAGCCTTTAACTATGACACACAAATACAGTTTTGGCTCTTATAAACCATATAACCAGAATACTTCATTGACATAAACTGTAGTAATGATACTGATCGCCAACATAATCTGGTCAGCCAAGTTCATGCTCTTAGATAATCTGCAAAGGCCCATTTAAAATATCCATGTTTATACAGTTCATAGTTCTAAAATCAAGTGTAACTGGATTTGCCAAATGCCCACAAGAGAAAATCAAATTACATTAAGTTCAAAATTAGAAGACGCTATGCGAGGACAACGAAGATTGGGAAACACCATCTTCATTTTTTTTCACTTCCCCTAAAAGAATTTCCACAGGAGATATCTGTAACCATCATTACCATTACGGATGGTGTATAAGCAAATTGATTTGGCTCATCAGTCTGATCGTTCAAACTCCTCTCTATAGAGATCTTACAAAAATGTGGGCTCAAGCTTTATGGATTCAGTCCATCTATGATTAGCTTATTCAAAATGATTCCAGTGTTTTTCTTCAGTCATCAATTGTGGGTAACCAAAATGCCTGCAAACAAATTAGAACAGTCACCAGATACCAACTTCAAGTGAATAATGTTAACAAAATTCCCCCAATTACCAAATAATTTCACCAACACTACTTCACGAAAAGGTTAAAAGATATTAATTTAAGTTTATATTGAATATTTACTCCTAGAAATCCTTCATGCTAATTTGTAAAAGACAAAAGCATCACACCAATAGGGAAAACTGTTAAAACACATAACAACAGATGAAAAAGTAACAGTGAGCAAGGAAAAAAAGAGTATGGAAATAAAGACCGCAGAAATATCTAAGAGTTCTCAGATTTAAACTGAAAAACTATTTTCTAAATCTATTCTCATTTGATTCATCAGCACATTAAAAAATACAAGGATTATTACCAAAAGGGAAGAAACTAAATAGAATGAATAATTCTTCATTTGCAAAATGGCTTATTTCAGATAAATAGTAGCATGCCAAGCTAAAGCAAAACTCAAAGATGAAAATGCAATTTAGATATGGTGGAAGGGCAGTCAGGTCAAAGCAGCATTGTCCAGATGAATCAGCAGGCACATGGACAGCATGGGTTTTCTTCTGCTACAATAACTGGCATTTCGCTCTTCCTGAAATACATTGCCCAATATGGAGGTAATCTAACTACTTTATTCCAGGTACCATGTGATATAGTTGGCTAATATAGTTCAGCAATAGTAAAGCAGAAAAAGTCACAAAAAAGAACCTAATAAGGCAACCTACATTTTTTCTAATAAACAAATATACATACTTACCATGTTAGAACATGCACTGGCAAATGTCATAAATTTGGGATTAAACTGAAGACAAGAAACAGGACCTGTGTGTTTTCCATCTAAAACAGCCACCTTCAATCCACTTTCAGCATTCCACACATGAACTTTGCCATCTTCAGATCCTGAAAAATCGATATATAAATTGAGCACTTTCATTAATTTGAAATAAAAGCAGTAACAGCCAAATTGTACACAAGTTCAAAAATAAAATGCCACATTTGAAGTTTGGAGAACAGTTTTACTGGATGCTCTATTCAAGCATTGCTTTGAAATGAGTGGAAGACCTAGGTAGTTCATCACAAGGGGAGATCAAACAATTAACTTCATTTACCTCTAGGGAACCAATTATAATGCACCATAACATTATAGACAGAAGATTCAGTTTTTATTGGTCTCATTAAGCCTGCTTCTTACTTTTGGATGAAAAACAATTCAATTGCATTTGAAAGGAGAGGAAAGTTAATTTTCACTAGTATCACTTGAAAACAAAACTGAAGGTACCAACAGTGAAGTATGTACTGCTAATAGATGCAAGCCATGACAACCTCTGCACTTTACTTCACTGTTACCTTAACTGTCAGAGCAAAAAGCAGTGACAAATGCAATGTATGGGGCCATTCACTTGACACACATATTACCATGTTGAAGTGTGACACAATTTTCTTGAAACCCAACAGTTTTAAAACCACCTATGACTATTCTTCCTTAAAAAAAGTTCATCCCATAATTTCCCTACAATCCACCTACATTTAGGGTGATTTAATGAATAAACAAGCACATCAGTGCTCTTAAAAAAATTGTTAATACACATTAACAATAGCAAAATAGTTCCAATATGCATGAAGAAACTAATGGAAGTAGCATTCTCAGACTTACCTATCATAACAAACTGAGAATCTGGAGTGAATGATGCCTCCAAACTAATGCCCTTATTGTTGTTGTATCCCTAAAACATTAGAAGACATTTGAGCATTAAACGAACTGAGAAATAAAAATATTTTATCTATAAGTAAAATGTTCCTCAAAATTGAACACATTAAACTACATTATATAGTACAAAAACAGAATTAAATTTGTGTTAGTACAGATGCAGCAAAGCAGAAAATGAGCAAATATTATTCTCACACACTCTCATCATCTCAAGCAGTGACACAATTTGAAGTAATGAAATGTGAGGACAGCAAGATTCCAAGGAAATAGATGATAGGAATGAGCACAAAGTATATGTTAAGAAATGTGAAATGTTACACTGTAGCAATAATGACAACAGGCAATAGAAATAAAGGGTTACAAAACTGTGTCTAAGGCTTTATTAAAAGCAGCATTACGAAGAAAAGCAAAGGCAAAGCTAAGCTGTGAACAATTCCAGGCTCCCGACCTTGGGAAAGATGGAAGCTTTGGAAAGCACACAGATTTACCAAAGCAACTACAGGAACAAGAGTCTTTAATTACGTGGAGAGACAGAGAAACTGCAGTTATTCTCTTGAAATCGAGGAGATTTGAGAAAAGGATTTTAAAATTATGAAGGATATAGACAGCAGAGAGATAATAGAAATCAAGAATTAAGGGATATAGTTTAAAAGAACCAAGATTCTAAGAAAAGGATTTTTTTTAAAAAGAAAGTGCATTTCCATGATAGCAATGATAAATTCAACTGTAGCATTCATTAGGGGCCTGAATAAGGGAAAAGGAAAAATCTGCGCAGATATCAAAGGGGAAATGCCAATGAGATAGTTCTTATTGAGCTGGTAAAGATGCAGTGGTCAGAACAGCCTCTTTCCTTGCCATGAGATGTCACGAGGGGTTTGCATTCCTAGAATAAACCATATAAAACTAGAGGTGAATACACAAACTGCTGGAGGATCTCAGCTGATTAGGCAGCATCTGTGAAAGCAGAACAATGGTTTAATCACAACCCTACATCTCGTTAAGAGATCAATTTAGTGAAATTTAAAAATATTAATTCAAGCAGCAGTAGTGAGACACAAGCATCAGCTGTGCATCTGTGGGTGGGAGAAAGTAACATCAGAAAAGGGGTTAAAGGTCCATCAAAGGAGGAAAGGGTGCTTGAAGGGCCAGGGATAGGGGCCTCGCATTGACCAATACTTCTTGCAAAGTCAATTACCAAGTTGAGTGAAGCACAGCAACTGAACACAAACCAAAGTTCGCAGAACATCAGCACCCCTGATACTGATACACAGTAATCCCAGCTGAGGGATCCATTTAAACATTAATACCTCTTGAGGGAAGAAAAATCAAATGGCATAGACTACTCACGAAGTGGCCCAAAACCGCTCATAAGAAAGAGTGGAAAACCATTAACAACTCAAAGATTTTGGAGCAATTAACAGGAACAGCAAAAAAATTGGATGCAACGTGGGACAGCATCCACTGCTACGGGAAAGAGCAGTTTGGAGTCAGCGCAAGGAAGAAACATCACCACTACCTATAAATCCAGGAGATTGCGCGACTAGTTCAAAAAAGGAGACAGCTGAGGAAACAGTAGAAGAAAGCCCCAGATAGTGAGAGGGAAGGCCTCAACCAACTTCAAGTGGACATCAAGAGAGTGACAGTGACAGTGTTGCAAAGGGTTGTGAATCAAAGAAAGCTGCAGAGAAAGAACACACAAGAAAACTGTTCTACAAAGACTCTTTAAAGGTCTCCTAACACCAGAAAAAAAAAGTAAAAAAGTAGAATTTTGAAAACATCAAAGCAGGAACCAGAAGAGCACCTAGAAAAGATTCACACCAACATGAAAAGGCAGGAACATATGATCATTCCATCCAGCATTCCCCCCCAACTCAACCTCCCCCCCCCCCCCCCCCCCGATTTTGACCCTCCAAAAAATGCAGAAAAGTGGAGAAGGCAGTCCAAAGGCAAGAGCGCCATCTGCTCCTGGGTGTAATGGAGTACCATTAATGGGTGTAATGATCCCAAAATAAAAGGATGCAAAAAATATCAGTTTCCACCAATCTGCCTTTTGAATGTCAACGGGAAAATCTTCTTCACTCTAATAGCAGAGGGTGGCCAGCTACCTGGAGAGTAACAAGTAAATTGATACATCTGTACAGAAAGCAGAAATTCCAGGGCTCTCACGAGTGTTATACCTTACAAGCATGATATTGCACCAGATCCAAACAGATAGGAAGGACAAAAGAAATCTCCATGTGACCTTCCTGGACTTCGCCAATACATTCAGCTCATTTCACCATGCACTCCTCTGGGAAACATTTGACTTCTTCCAGATACCAGACCCCATCACAACACTGATGAAGTTGTACTTTCAAGATCTGCAATTGTGCTTCACAACAGCAAACTTTACTAGAGAGACTGGAAGCGGACATTATGGCAGTTTGCAAAACATCACCCTGGCCTTCACAATGGCCATGGAGTTGATTATCAGGGCTTCAAGATGGGTGGTGGGCAGAACAAGTGCTGGACTTTGTTTTCCCTCTATTAGAATGTACATTGACAATATAAAAACACTGACCACTACTGTAGCATGTACCAAGCAACTACTTGGAAAACTACAGGAAAACATCAAGTGGGTCAGAATGAAAATCAAACCCAGCAAGTCACAAAGCATCTCCATAGTCAAGGGAATGCTGAAAGATAAAGTTCTTCATTGGTGATGACCCAATTCCAAGAGTGTCTGAACAGCCTGGGTAGATGGTACAATGCCAGCCTCACCGACAAAGCAGGTGCAGTAACTAAAGCAACACATCACCAACAGCCTGGATAACATCAACAAGACCACTCTGCCTGGAAAACTGAAGCTCTAGAGCTTACGATTTGGACTCCTACCCCGGGTGATATAGCCATTCACTGTGTATGAGATCCCACTAACAACCGTAAAGAAGCTCACGCAAAACAACATATCGTTTGTAAAGAAGTGGTTTGGGGGTGTCCCAAGGTGTATCATTAACATCAGTCTCTATGGTAAAGGAGTCCTTGAACTACCTTTCACTGGTCTTAGAGGAATTCAAGTGCTCCAAGATACATCTACAGATGACACTCATGACAAGACCATCAGTAATGCTGCATGGACCTTATCAACTGGGTGGAAATGGACTCCAGCTGATGTGGTGCAGTAAGCAACAGCAGCCCTTAGGCATAGAGAATCTGTAGGGCAAGTCCAACAGAGCAGGGTGGGGGCAGCAAGTGGACCCACCTAGCACAAGACCACAATTCCAGAGCAAAGGAAGATGGTTGTACAGCAACAAGGAGAGTCAGACAGAAGTACAAAGGCCATCTTCTTGGCTAAGTAGGGGTAATGAGTGCAGAGGGAAAACACTGAGAAGAGGAAAATCTGCAGGAAGAACATATGGAAGATGGAAATATACAGACTTTCTCTTCAGAGCTACATACAATGTGCTTCCCTCACAAAAAACCTCCACCAAACCCAACTTGTTCCCTGTGCCTGATTTCAGCAATGCTCAAGCATATCCTGGCAAACTACAAAAGCCACCTCACACAAGGCAGATACACGTGGCATCACAATCAGGTCTTGAAGACTCTGGCAGCAGCAATCGAGACCAAGAAGATAGCAACCAACTCCTTGCCCCCGAGAACAACTAAAGGACTAGACACCAGCAGCATTCGTCCAGGAGGGAGAGAAAAGACCAACTAATTTCTCTTCTAAGCTAGAAACAGGACAGATGAACATGGTCCATTACTGGAACATGCGGGTCGCCTTTTCCACCGAAAATTGCTACCACTAACCTTAGGCCAGACTTGGTTCTCTGGTCCAATTCATTACAAGCCATCTACATCATGGAACTCTTAGACCCATGGGAGAACTCACTGGTTGAAACATATGAGCACAAGAGATATGCTATGCAGATCTAGCAGCTGAAGCTCAGCAATGGGGCTGAAAAACCAAAGATTGTAGGGGATTTATAGCCACATCTACCATTAAATTGCTGAAGGAGCTAGGGATCCATGGTCATACTCTATGACAAACCATCAGAGCCATATCAGAGGCAGGGGAAAGAAGTAGTCTTTGGATCAAGCAAAACTGCCAGAAGTCATCATTGATGTAGTGGCAAATCAATGAAACACCAAAGGAGGAGGGGATCCACGTGAAAACTCCTGCACGTCAATCCTGTGCCACTCCCAACATCAAGAAATGCTCACAGCCCACTGGTATGAGGGATATTAACATCTTATGTTGTTTTTTTTTGTGGGAATGAATAAACAATAGCTTTATATAAAAAAAAACACTCAATAATGCTCAATAGTCAATAATATTAAGTCTCTGTCTATAGACTGTTGTATACAGACTTTAAATTCTCTTCCAGAAGACTTCTAATAAAACAGACAGCACAAAGGGGAATGAAGACACTGATTAAAAGGAAGACTAAATGGGTGTTACCTGAAAGTAACTGAAACATGCAGAGAACAGGTCAGTGATATTCTTAGTACACAAAGACATTTTGTACAGTAGTGTTAAGAAAAACAACTTTGAAATTCATGTACGAGGAAACAGTGATCCAAATTAGTTGTAAGAGATAATGAAATGGGTAAAAAGAAATAACTGATCAAATACTGCATCGAGAATAGAAGAGAATATCATCAAGTACCTTAATAATAAATTTACTCTGACATAATTGAGAAACAAGGATTTCAAAGAGCCTAGAGGACACACAGAGGAGCAAGAAAAGCAGCAGATTCATACACCATGGAGAATCCATTTCGGTCAATCCAACAAGATCAAACCTGACCACCTGCTCAACCCATTTTTCTGTCAGCGTACAGTTCACCATGAGAACAAAAACTCCACTTACCCCAAACGTCTGCAGTACTGCTCCTTTAAAAGCATCAATAAGTCGAACCATGCCTCCATTGGTAGAGACCAACATGAGTTTTCCATCATTGCTGAATTTCAATCCTGTCCATTCACAGGTCCGCTCATATTGCATCTTGAATGTGGCAAAAGGGCCCTAAAAATAAACAAGCTGGAAAATAAGATCACTTTCTAGTTTAAAGGTAATTCAATAATAAACTTACTTGCCTCAATTTAGATTCCCTTCAGCCTGAGTAAGGAATACTAAGTTGAATATATGTATATTGATTCAGGTACAAGTCCAATCATCCACCTATGGAACATTTCATAACTGTTGGCAGCCAACCAACTGCACAAACCATCCAATAAAGCAGTTAACCAAAAAAAAAGGGCATTTGTTCAAGGAAGTGAATACTGGCGATGCCTGCACTTAAGACTGTTACTCATTAATTATTAAAAGTGAAATTTCATAAAATAGATTTCCAAAACGAAAGACCAGGCAAATGAATTACAATATTCAAATGCAGAGTGGTATGCTAACCATTTTAGTAATACATTTGCATATTCTCTCCAGGACCGCTTGGGTATTCTCCCGGATTCTAAAGACACACAGGTTAGTAAATTGTAGGCATGCCATGTTGGTGCCAGAAACATGGCGAAACTTGTGTTTTGCCACCAGCACATCCTTAGATTGTGTTGGTCACTGACACAAACAACTTGTTTCAAGAAACATGTGACATATATTGCTAACCTTTCATCTCCCTAAAACACCCTAAAAGGAAATTCAAAGCATCTCAGACCTGAAATGTTCCCCTTTTTTCTTTTGAACATTGTTTTCATTCCTGAGTTAAAACAGCTTCGGCTTTTTTTTTAAAATTAGTTTTCCAAGGAATTAGTCCATTTCTCCCAAAGTGAAACTGCAATTGTAAATTAACTACGTACAAGGACAAATCAGCTAAGGGCAGATTTCTCTCCTCTGAATATAATAGTTCTGAAATTGCCATTATAGAGGATAGCTTGTTTTTGATTAAATTCTAAACGTATTTAAGAACTCTAGTTGCTAGCCCAACAATTCTATTGCTATGTCAACATATTCTTAAGCAACTGCAAATATAAACAGAAGAAAATGGAAGTATGCCACCTTTTATGAAAAGAACTGAAATGAGGCCTCTGCATTTCAGAACAAAGGCAACCGCCACCCACTTAGCTGCAATTTTTAAACTTGTTTCATTTCAACTTTTCCAATGTTTGATGAATGGTTAATTAATATTAATGGTTTCTCTATCTATTGTTGCCTATTATTACATTTCAGCTTTTTGTTGCTTTTATTTCAAATACCTGCCAAATGGACACCCCCAACACACAAAAAAATAAGATATCTATCAAGGAGTTGTGGTTTTGCATAGTTAACTTGCAAAAGCAAAGATGGTTCAAACATATTGTAGCAGATGCTACATAAACAGTGAAATCTTAGAAGATGGCATGATGCACAACATCACAGCCACATCAACAGAAGCTATCTGCTTCCAGTCATAGAGCACTACAGCACAGAAACAGGCCTGTTGGCCCATCAAGTCCTGCTGAACTATTCTGCCTAGTCCCATCGAGCTAACTGCTAATACAACAGCATGACACAAACATACTGAAGGAAACTTTGATTCTCAAACTATTAGAATCAAGACTCCACAATCAAAAGAGGAACTGGTGAAATACAGAAAAATCTAGAACTTACCACAACTGCTCAAATTCAAAACAGTTAACCAATACAGCTGATAAATTTTACCTTGTCAAATGATCGCAAATCATAAAGTTTAATTATCTCGGAATTTACGCCAGCTGCAAATATAAGTCCTTCAGGGTCAAAGGAACATGTTGGTCTCCCCTGAAGATGCATTAAGCCCTGGGCAAATGATAAACATAGAAGATTAACATCAGCTGCCAGATATTAACAATGGAAAATTATAGTCAATTGCTCTGCTTTCTCCAAAACACACTCCACATTTAAATCTACATTTAAATCATGTCAATTTCACATTTTTGTTATTTCTCCATATTGCACAAATGTGCTACATTAACAACTAAGCTACCATCAGGACAGGAATAAATTCAGACAAATCTTGCTTCAGATTTTGGTATGGTTAGGAAAGCATATGTTTAACTGCTAAGCACACTTAGGTTGTGAAAACACTTCAGGAATATATTCAACCACAGCATTCAGCACAATGTACCTCAATTGTGTTTTTTTTTAAATATATACTGTCAATAGTCTATGTATTTGTTTGATTGACTTCAGAAGTTAGAACAAAGAATTTCTTTTAAAAAGCAAGCAGAGCTCCAAACATGACATTTCTTCCTTCCCATTTCAAAAGGCTCTGCTTTCTTTTCAACTCCCTGGTCAACTTTTTCATCCTCAATCACTCCCCTTCTTACAGCAATTTCCTATACAACCAAAGGTTGTGTCCTTTCACTTTTTTCCAACATCTACCAATCCAAGCAGGCATTCCCCATTCCCAGGGCTGAAATGGCTAACATGAAATGGCACAGTTTTAAGGTGCTTGGATGTCGGTACAGTGGAGAGGTCAGGGGTAAGTGTTTTGTTTAAAAACACAGAATGGTGAGTGCATGGAATGGCTGCTGGTGACGGTGGTGGAGGGCGATTACAATAGGGTCTTTTAAGAGACTTGTAGAGGTACATGGAGCTTAGAAAAATAGAGGGCTATGGGTAACCATGGGTAATTTCTAAAGTACATGTTTGGCACAGCATTGAGGGCCAAAGGGCCTGTATTGTGCTGTAGGTTTTCTATGTTTCTATACACCTTTTGACCCTGCCACCCCATCCTCCAACTTGAAAACTAAAACTAATTTTCCTCCATTTCACAGTCTGCCAAAGGGTTCTCGACCTGAAATGTTAACTGTTTCTCTTTCCACAGATGCATCCCGGCCTGCTGAATGTTTCCAGTATTTCTTTGTTTTGGTTTCAGATTTACAACATATGGTCTTTTAAAAAATATTTTTTTAATTCCAGTTATTAGTTTGATAAACTGAATTCCAATTGTCAGCTTACAATTGACCAGTGAATGCCAACAATCTGAGAAAAATTCAAGTTGCTAAAAAAAAATGTATATATGCACAATATATATAATGTGGGATCTTTCACAAGAACCATCCAACACAAAATGATATCTTTAATCCAGCAGCTGCCATTACAAAACTGTTGTACATTCCATCTGTGTTAGTGTTAACACTTCTCCAGTAGTTACCATACTCAATCTGGGTACCTAGTCACTGGTAGTTCACTTGTATGAAGGAAATGTCAAGTTAAAATAAGTGCAAGAAAGAGTGGAGAGGATTGTGGTACTCAATCTACATACATTTAGTCTGTCATCTAAGGGAAATGATCAAATTGAGAGCCAAAGCAATTTGATGAATTTGTAGAAAATTATTAATACAAACAGAAACATATCATAATATTACATTTGGTGTCTTTCACAATACCAAGTCAAGCAGCTTTACAGCTAACATACTACTTTTCGTAGATGATACTGAATACTGACCACTTACCCACTAAAATAACAGTCATGACATTTTCCTCATGTAATACCAAATAAATATTTAACAGCACTGATTCTTGGATATTCTGAATTATTCTGCATATGTATGATTGCTAGGCAAATCATCAAAAATGCTCAATAGCTGTTATATTGCATGAAAACTAAATACAATCGGCCCTCCTTATCCGCAGGGGATTGGTTCCGGGACCTCTAGCGGATACCAAAATTCGTGGATGCTCAAGTCCCTTATGCAACCTGTCTCAATCCGGTGGACCTCAGGACCCAGCAGAACCCAAGACCTTATTTAACCTGTCTCAGTGCGGTGGACATTAGGACCCGGCACCAGAGCTCTAACTGTGCAGTGTTTCTGTTCACGAAAATAATCACGATCACAACTGAAAATAAAGTGGAAATAATAAAGCGATTGGAAAGAGGTAAAACGGCATCAGTCACTGGAAAAGCGCTAGGCCATGTCTATCAACGATCGAAACAATTTTAAAGGATAAAGTGAGAAAGGCTCTGCCCCGATGAAAGCTACAATTATTACTAAGCAATGCAGTGGTTTAATTATAGGGTTTTGGGTTTTTGATCCTCCACATCAACCCGGCACGGTGCAGAGCACACTCGGGAGCGATCTGTCACTAGATCGACCTGAGCCCGGCGTTGAAATATACGTTCTTAAGTGTTTTGTATGCATAGAAAGGTAAAATATATACTATATACTAAGACAAATGTTTGACTAACTGACGCTAAATAATACCGGATGTACCTGTTCCAACTTACTTAGTAAGAGGACTTCTAATTTTTTTCGATCCCAATAATCCACGCACATCTTCCTGTATACTTTAAATCATCTCTAGATTACTTATAATACCTAATACAATGTAAATGCTATGTAAAATGGTTGTTATACTGCATTGTTTAGGGAATAGTGACAAGAAAAAAAGTGCTGGAAGAGCACTTCCGGGTTTTCGCGATCCGCGGATGGTTGAATTCATGCATGCGGAATCCGCGGATAAGGAGGGCCGACTGCATATCTGTAACACTCTACCTCTATACAATAAAGAATATTCCTATCCGAATATCCTTACATCTAGAACAAGAAATGGCATTGTTGAAACAGCTTCCACCTAAAGGAGCTTCTTGCTATTCTGCATAACATGTCATGAATCTCATGTTCACCACAGCACAGAGGTAAAGATCAATTAACTCAATCGAAAGCAGTACTGCAATGTTCACCTAAATTGTGTGCTCCAATTCTGGTGCAATACTTGACTGATGAGAGACAGTCTACCACTGAACCGGACTACAAATTCACCTTTTTCAAGACTGACAAAAATTAATTGAGTTATTTAGATGATAGCAAGCAAAATGTACCTGGCAATTTGGCGATCGAAGGTCCCATAACCTGATAGTTTTATCCAAAGAACTAGACATGAAGGTGTCATCCACAGGAGACATGCATAATGCTACAACTCTAAAACGTACAAAAGAGAACAGATGTAAACTAAACTATTTTCTTCACATCTTTATTATTCTAATGAATGGAGTCTGCCTAACAAGTATATCTCTAGGTGATAAGGTACCCAAATAGCTCACATTTTTCATATGTTTTAAAAGTTAAGAGTTAACAAAATAGATTCAGGAAACTAAAAAATATATTGTAAATATTAACATTTTTCTGAAACAAATTAAGTGCATTAGCTGGTGTTAAGTCTACTAATTGGTCAGATTCTCCCAGATGCACCACTGACAATGAGCATTGGATAAATGCTCATCAACCGATCTTTGAACACATTTTAAGCTTCACTTTTACTCAAACAATGCTCAACTATGAAGAATAATCCTATATTCAGCCAGATTATAAGGCATTTTATAGAATCCAATGACATAAAATGGAAAGCCTTTGTAGCACTGGCAGCTGCACCTTCTGCCTTCAAGGAAATTCCACAATTCAGACTTCTTTCTAGATAACACCAATAGAAGTTTTTGCCTGATGATGGTTCTATACCCAAGCACACAAAAACTGGCAAGATTTTGTCTACATTTTTTGAAAATTTTATTCAACTAAAATAAAGGATGCAAGTACACAAACAAAACATTCTACACATTTGGAAGGAAATGTCAATGCATGAAGATCAAAATAAACTGTAACAACAACCTACTTTCGCTGCACCATGGTTTGAGAGAGTTAAGAGTTTCAACTGAGAATTTCAATCTAATTTTGCACACAGAAAAATGAAATGCGTTTTTGACCAGTAAACTACTGTAGTCCAAAAATAAAGTACTTCTACATACCTGACACTACAGTTGGACTTCAAAGGTTAAAGTTGATCAATTAATTTGAAATATTGGTTTAGAAAAGACTGTTCAAAATACCGTGGACAGCAAGAACCACCAAATAAACCCCGATTTAAATAAAGCCTCATAAGTTCTCTCGAGCTCCTGATGCTTAAGCAGACACTGACAAACTCATGAGGGTAAATAATGGAATGGATGTGATCAATCTTGGTAAAGTGGGAAAATAAGGAGGAAGACAGCAAACGTGATGGATATGATTAAAAAGTTGCTAGTGTGCATTTCTGCAAATGTTTCAGGTTGTAGCTAGTAATAAACTTGTTCCCTCCTAGATAAGCTACTGGGCCACTAGGTTCAATAGCACACAAACTGATGGGCCATTTGAATTCTTTGCTTACCTCTTACTGTGGCCATGGAAGTATCTAATATATTTGTTGTCATGAAGTGATAAGTAACGGATAGTATCTAAAAAGAAGTAAAATGGTATTTAATTTTAAACACAAGACATTTATAGATGCTTTACTGAAATTTATTAACACATTTAAATCAGAAGGAAAAAATATTTGTGTATTTATCAGACGGTAGGTTCTTCATTAGCCTGGGTATCAAAGAGTATGGAGTGAAAGCAGGGGAGTGGGGATAACTGGAAGAATTGCATCAGTCCATGGCTGAATGGCGGAGCAGACTCGATGGGCCGAATGGCCTGCTTCTACTCCTGTATCTTACGGTCTTATAGATAACATATTCCTCTCAACATCATTCTCCTGCCTTATCCCCATTGCATTTGATACTCTTACTAATCAAGAACCTAGAAACCTTGTTTAAATACACCCATGGTCTTAAGGTCACCTGGCTCCATCAGTTTACAACTTAACTGGTCCTGAAGATGACATTTAGCAGTGGTGACTGCTTGAAGGACACAACTCAACATTCCATCTTAACTTTTTTTTAAAAAAAAAACAGCTGTGTAGGCCAACTATTGTTCTGAGAAGGAAATTTTTACATGGCATGGAAACCGCATGGCACTTTGGTAATTTTTTTTGTAATAAGCACACACAAACACAAACCACAATTACGCAAGTAAACAATGCCAGGCAGTCAATGGCAAAAATAGATGGTGTCAGCATTCAGCAGGCCAGCGGTTTAACAATGAGATACCATCTTCCATTCTGTGTTTGTTGTTACAATTTGTAACAGTGTTGTAACTTGGAACACTGACAATGTAAACATGTTGAAGTTCTAAAATGTTTCAAAGTAAAAGGTTACGGTTCCTTTATTTAGAAAATTTATTGATTACAGGCAGTCCCCAAGTTACGAACATCTGACTTATGAACAGAGGAAGAATGCCATCCGCCATTTTAAGTCATTGCCATTAACACTGTGTTGAGTGTGTAATTTTGTATTTGGCTTAAATTTTTCTTAGCAAGATTCACCCTAACCCCCTCCCCCTTTCCAATCAGCAGCACCCCCACTTGTTTCAGCACAGGTGGCCTTTAGGACCCGGGGAAGTTCAGGTCAGGACCCGCCGCCCATGGCTGCTGCTAAATCTGCAGTGTTTCTGTTCCATTGACGGAACACGATCACAATTGAAAATAAAGTGGAAATAATAAAGCGCTCAGAAAGAGTTGAAATGCCATCGGTCATTGGAAAAGCATTAAGCTACAGTCGGTCAACGATCAGAACAATTTTAAAGGATAAAGGATAAAGTGAAAATAATGGAGCACGTGAAAGGGCCTGCCCGAGGAAAGCTACAATTACTACTAAGAAACGTACTGATTTAATCATTGAAATACATACGTTTCTTAAGTATGCATATGCATAGAACAGTAAAATATATACTAAGACAAACGTTTGACTAACTGACACTAAATAATACCAGATGTACCTGTTCCCACTTACGCACAAATCCGACTTATAGACAGACTCAGGAACAGAACTCGTTCGTAACCCAGGGACTGCCTGCATATTCATTAACACAATTACAAGGTGTTTAACAAATATATTAGCATAATTTCAAAATTATATTTACATACTGAAAATTCCAGCAACAAGGCAAAGGCCACATGCACAGGAGCACTTTAGTTACTGAGTAGTTGTGCAGCTTGAAGGGAATAAGGTAAAATTATCATTCAAGGTAAAAATTGGATAGGTATATGGACAGGAAAGGAGTGGAGGGTTATGGGCTGAGTGCGGGTAGGTGGGACTAGGTGAGATTAAGAGTTCGGCACGGACTAGGAGGGCCGAGATGGCCTGTTTCCCTGCTGTGATTGTTATATGGTTATAATAGTGCAAATCAATAGGGAACCTGACCAAATCTGGCAGCACATTTTCCCCTTTAAAAGTTGTGAAACCACTTGAAGCAAAAGTGATGTCCCATACTCCATTAGGCCCCTGAAGCCTAATGCAATGGTATATAAAAAAAATGGTGTATCAAAAGCAATTTACTTCTGAAGTGCAGTAATCAATTATGCAGGCAAATGAAAAGACAATGTTCCTTGTAGACCCATACTTTGATAAAGTTTTAAGGAAATTGAGGGATTCTCAGATTCCTGTAAATAATGGGTTAAGGTTGAGTACCAACTATGTCTGTGTATTTTGTTTTGAGAGTGACTGCAGTGCGTTTGAATAATGTCTCACAGCTGCTTCTTTGGAGCAATACAAGGGTTAAAGTTCACACAGATCCACAAAAGATGTCTCCTGATTTTTCACACCTTTTGGTTTTGATAAAAGGCAGTACCTGATGGAAATTAGACAGGACATTCCTTTCTTAATTAAAGCTTAAATTTGGTTTGTATGTTTGTAATTAAGTTTTGGCTCCAACAAACCAGGTAGAACATCCCTTCTTTAAAATTAAAGTGGCTGGAGTATCTATCAAACTGATTGTTCTTTTGTATCAATAGTCCATTGACTTGGCTGGAATGTTTATCAAACTAATTGTTCTTTTGTATCAGTGGCCTTATAAATTGTTACAATTCTGGAAGTCAAACAGGGAACTTGCTTGAACTGCCAGAGGGATGAGAACTCTTCTCCCCCTGTTGTAGGGACCAAGTTCCCACGCCCGCTGAGCACAAAGAAATAAACTGGTGAAAAGTAATGATCTTTTGTGCTGTGGTTATTTGGTCCAGCAAATTTAAGTTTACAACTTGACATGTGGGAGCAATTCCACATTCCTTTTTGTTAAACGGTCAAAATAGACCATGCTTTCCACTTCAAGCTACAATACAGATTTTGTAGGTCACACAGAAGGGTCAGGTCAGATTTTAGAAACTAATTGCCCTGCTTTGCAAGCCTGATATACAATATTCATGAAATTAATCTGGTGACCTCAAACGAAGGCACCAAAATTTAAGTGTCCAAACTGTTTTAATACATATTTACAAGTTCATAGATATTTGTATGGCACTTTTTTTTTGCAGAAGTCTCATTTTGAACTACAGGCTACAAAAGTTTAGCAACTTTGCATGATTTAAACACATTAATATATTCATCTTTTTTAATAGACATTTTTAACTTCAAACACACAAAAAGTTAACGTTACATTCATAGACAGAACAGTTCCTTTAATCTTTTGAAGACAGCAAACACATCCAGATAATAACGCTCAGGCTCTTCAGGTGATGTTGGGCTCTGGCCCAGGCAAGGCAGTGGCTTGTACAGTTAACTCCATCAACCGGGTGGTGTCACAAACCCTCAAACTGTACAAACAACTACCTCTGCACAGGCTCAGACAGTCATACACAGACATCCTCAGTATTGGTAGATCACAGGGTACAGGATTCCAATACCAAACATTTGCAAATACAATACCTAAAGTTGGTTTTCAAAAGCTAATAATGTTGATAAAAGCTGTTTTCAGCAGGGCCACAAACTTTTCAACTAAGACAGAGCAGGTCTAATCAGCATTATCTACCATGTCTGGCGAAATGCTCCAGGTAAACACAGCATTCAAAGCATTAAATGTGCAACTCCATATATTTAATTAACTTTAGAAAATCCCTTATTGTCCAGGAAAGACACTATCTCTTCTTCAACAGAAGTAGAGTTAGACTCCATCAGATTCTCAATCACTTTTGAAACCAATGCAAAACAATTAGGTGAACTGTGTCAATACAGATTCAATCATGATTAAAGTTTACTCCCCTCAAACACAAACAGGGTAGCTCACTGGTTTATTCTAAGCCCAGAGCAAGCTACTGATACAAAATATATCAAATACAGAAATCCACAATAATCACACAAGAGTTAATACAAAGAAAACAAAACATTTTAATATACATGTTTTCATAATGTTTCTGATGAGTCTTGGTGCTTTGACTTTTTTTTAAATGAAGAATTTTTATAAAAATAGTTTGGGCATATACTGTATTAAAAATGTTAAGCAAAAAAGTACAAGGAAATGTCAAATATACACCTCATGGCAAAGGCCAAGTTACACTTCAGACAGTGTTATGCTGAAAGTATTGAACTGGGGGCATGTTAAAATAAAATTCATTGAGAAGATGCTATTGATTAGGAAAAGAACATTGACTATACATAAAGACACAAGAACTGAGACATCTGGGGTCATAACAGTCTGAGACTGACTCGACTTCAAATGTGAAAGTCCTATTGAAGGAATACTTCAGTCTGTAAGAAGCAAAGGAGGATAAGCAATATGTTAATATGTAGAAAGGAGCAATATAGTAATGAATAAAAGAGAAAAGCTTTTAATAGTATAGTGTCTGGTTGGCTGCCAGTGATTAGTGGTGCTCCACAAGGGTTGGTGTTGGGACCACTTCTTGCTGTATTTAAATGATTTAGATGATGAAATAGAAGAGTTGTGTTGAGGAAACAGGTAGGATGCAGAAGGGTTTAGACAGATTAGGAGAATGGGCAAGAAAGTGGCAAATGAAATATAATGACCATAATCATAGTCATGCACTGGTAGTAGAAATAAATGTGTGGACTGTTTTCTAAGTGGGGAGAAAATCCAACAACCTGAAATGCAAAGGGACTTGGGAGCCCTTGTGCAGAACACCCTAAAGGTTAACTTGCTGGTTAAGTCAGCGATGAGGAAGGCAAATGCAAAGTTAGCATTCATTTCAAGAATATAGAGGAGGGATGTTATGCTGAGGCTTTATAGGGCACTGGGATTTTGGGAATGAAAGGGCTATCATACAAGGAACATTTGATAGCTCTGGGTCTCTCTACATGCTGGAATTTAGAAGGATGGGGGGGGGGGTGGATTTCATTCAAACCTTTTGAACGTTGGAAGGCCTAGACAGAGTAGATGTGGAAAGGATGTTTCCCGTGGTGAAATAAGAGGATAAATAATAATGGTGAAATAGGATAAGAGGGCACAGCCTCAGGATAGGGGCGTCCATTCAAAATATAGATGTGGAGAAATTTCTTTAGCCAGAGGGCTGTGAATTTGTGGAATTTGTTGCCACGTGCAGCTGTGGCTGCCAGGTCGTTGGGTGTATATAAGGCAGAGATCGATATGTTTTTGATTGGACATAGCATCAAAGGTTATGGGGAGAAGGCTGGAAAAAATGGGGTTGAGGAGAAGAGAGAAAAAAAAAGGATCAGCTATGATTGAATGGCAGAACAGATTCGATGTACCAAATGGCCTAATTCCACTCCTATGTCTTAAAGTGGAACCAGAAGAAATCCTGATTTGAAACAGACACAGCAAGGGGAAAAGATACCATGTTGCACTCAGAGGGCTAATGTGACTTACCTTTGTTTAGAAAGATTTCATATTGAATTTAAATTAAAAATGTGTTTATAACCTGTATCCACAATGGGCTAACATCGTCACAAAGGATCTTGAAAGGAGAATGAAACTACAAATTGGAAAGTCTTACTCGTAGAATAATTGGTATATTCAAAGATTACATATTCCAAAGTGCAATGTTTGATAAATGTACAATAACAAAACATTACATCACTTGCTTATTTCATACCAAGAAATATTCACTAAGCAGAGTTCTCAAGTTATCTTGAATCAGAAACAAAACTGCTGTGTAGGTTCAATACTCATTTACAAATACCATAATCAGACCAAAAATTCTAGATTAGAAGCCAAAATTAAAGGAAATGACATTTAATATTGACATTACTTTGATAGAGCACAAATGAGCACATTGTATGCTGTTTGCAAATGTACAACGAATATAGTAAAATATAGACACCCACTGCATCCTCCAAATCTTGGTATTGGGTATCCATCAATGTACATAACAAAGTTGTATGCTATTTTTATGGGGTGGTGGGGTGAAGATATATCTTTACTAAAGGAGGTGTAAAGCACTCCTCCCCTCCACGTGGATAGTCAGAGGCTTTTTCCCAGGGCCACAATTTCAGGTTGCCACAAGAAGACAGGTTTAAGGTGCTAGGGAGTAAGTACGGAGATATCAGTGGTAAATTTTTTACTCAGAGTGGTGAGTGCATGGAATGGGCTGCCAGTGGTGAAGGCAGATACAATAGGGTATTTTAAGACTTTTAGCTAGGTACACAGAGCTTAGTAAAATTGAGGGCTATAAGTAAGCCTAATAATTTCTAAGGTAGGAACATGTTGGGCACAACTTTATGGGCCAAAGGGCCTGTATTGTACTGTAGGTTTTCTATGTTTCATTAACCTGTAGATCACCCTTGAACAAGGTGAAGTCCTCCCTCCACCCCCCCACCACCACTTGGGTTCATGTGAAGCCCTCAGAACAGCTGGTAAATATTACAAGTCATGGTTATGCAACCATTGATGCCAGGCAGACAAGCTCTTAAAGAGTATTGAAAATTGCTGGGGGGGGGGTCACCTGTCTTGTAAAGACACTGGCAATGTCTCCAGGTGGAGGCAATAGCAAACCACTTCTGTAGAAAATTTGCCAAAAACAATCTTGGTCATGGATAGACCATGATCATCCAGTCATATGACACAGCACATAACGATAATGATGTTGGTTGTTTGTATTCTTCAGATTATCAACAGAATCACAAATACAAGAAAATTCTACTCAAACCTTCCTAATAAAAATAATTAACATCAACATTAATAATTATTCTTACAACAGATCTGAGATTAATTATTTTTCAGATTATATTTCATTTGCTTTTTTTGCTTAAATATTCAGTGAGCAGGAATTCTTTATTTGCTGGTATATTTTTCAAGCATCCATGAGGTGCAGCGATAAGTCTTCAAACATCTGGGCATCATGCACTGCTACTGCATTTATCTTAATCATTGAAGCTACGCAAGCAAGACCAAAGACAAAACTAAAAATGAACTACTGTTTTTGATCAAAGCTTTAAAACAAAATAAATATTTATGACCACTGTTAACGTCAGTACTGCAATGCTTCCGAATATCTAGGACACACAATGCTATAAATAGTAGAAAATCAGTGTACTGAAGATGTATTTTATTTAACAAAGTAACAAATTTAAAGTAAATAACATTTTACCTCAAACATTTATGTAGGACTGGTGATATAAATCTCAACATCCCAAGGTGCTTTCATTTCATTTTCCTCATATGGACTAACGCTTAACTACCAAGGACTAATGCTTAACATTTCATTAAACACACTTAAAATAGACAAGATGTATCAATGAGGCACAAGGTCATTATGGATCAAGTGTAATTATAACTGAAACAGAGATAAAATAAAGTTACAGAAAAGTAAAAATGAGTCAGTGGATCTGGTTAATTGGGCCATTGGACCATTGAAGGAAGCTGCTTATTTGGGAAAACTCTTAAAGAATAAAAACTAATCCAGAAAATTGCAAGGATTCACTGTTTCTTTGGGACACAAGATTGCTGCCGAGCAGTTTCTAACCAGTGTCAGTCACGTGCACATTGTATGGCTGCTAGATGATACACTGTGCTTAGAGAGATTAGTCTTTAAATAGCATCAGTTGCATGTTTGTGTTCAAAAAACAGTGATTTTTGTCACTGATGGTTGGCAAGAAATAAGCAGCAAGACTATTCAGAACCGTTTTGCTCATTACGGTTTCAAGAATTCAGGCTTCTAAATGCCAGAAGTGATAATGCAACAATTTCCCTGCTTCAAGAAGTTGGAAACAAAAATTTGAAGATATCGACAATCATCTTGAACGTTACAACGAAAAGGATGACTTGAAGGATACAATTGTCAAAAGCTGTGTTTGAAGGCAGTCCATTATCTGTACCAGGTGTCTGTGCTGATTTTGGTCATTTACAGTCCATCAAAAGAACATGACAGCATACAGTAGATAAATTCCTCCATCAATAACTATTTGGGAAATAATAGTTTTATAATTCTGAGCTTGTATTGACTAGTGTTCTAATTTGTTCTGTATTTAACTTAAATACATAATTTGTTACTCAGTTAAACAGTAATTTGTCTTTTTTTAATCTTTTTAACTATTGCCATGAAACCAGCTAATTGGGACAAAATGTACTGGTCCCGTTATGTCCCAATTACCTGCAATTATCTGACATATTTGGTACTGCTGGAAGTAAATAAGTTATTTAAATCAAGGCGCAAAGAAAAACCAGTCCTGAAGAATGTCAAGGAAACATAGCTTTATACAAAAGCAGCCAACTTACCATCAATTTTGTTAGAGCTGTAAACTACAGTATTTGCTGCATGTGTGTATCTGATCAGGTCAACTCCGTACTTCTTACTGTACAATGTCCTCTTCGGCCTGATAGAAAATAATTTGATTTGCATCAATTGACATTAGTAGAACTTAGACACAAATAATGTGTAATTTTGAAATATTTGTAAATTGCTACTTAGGACATAAATGAAACAAACAAGTTCACAGCACCAGCAACCCAGATTTAATTCCACTGCTGTCTATAAGGAGCTTCTACGTTCCCAGTCATCCTGTGAGTTTCCTTTGGATACTCCAGTTTTCTCCCACATTCCAAAGAGATACGGGATAACAGGTTAATTGGTCACATGGGTGCAACTGGGCAACACGGGCTTGACATAGTTATAGCTCTAAAATTAATAGAATTAACTATTTTGAATGCATAAGTAGCAACTTAAAAATGCTAGTGGATCTTCCATGGCATTGATTACAGTAAGTTATTTTAAAAAGGAGCATCTTAAGATTTGACAATAACTGTGTTGGTCTTTGTCAGTCATTGACACAAATTACACTATTTCGATGCACGTGTGACTAAGTTAATCTCTTTTTACTACTCTAGTTATTTTCTATAACTATCTGAATTACCGTATATTCCGGAGTATAAGTCGACCCCCATTTTCAAGGTTAAGAGTGACTTTTTCATGTTACTTTTGTATAAGCCGACCTCTTTTGTAGAGGTTTTTGATTTAACCAGAAAAGATCACAAGATCTCAAATGCCAGTACTCAACTTTGCTGCATCCGGACTCTGGAAATTTTGTGAACCAGTACCTGCTAAGAAAACAAGCCTACACATTATAGAGCATTATAATTAAATAAATCAGGGAGAGAAATTTTAGACTAGGTTTCCAATGGAAAAGAATCCTCTGAAATGTAACCCCCGTGAAACCATTTAGTGCCCATCATACATGTACTCAGTACTGAGTTTGTGACCACCATATACAAAAGATTAAAACAAATGCGATATGATGCTGTCTTCAAGCTGAAGGTTGTTGATTTTGCTAAAGGAATGAATAATTCTGCAGCTGCTAAGAAGTGTAGTTTAAACGAGAGAGAGAGTGGAGAAAGGCAAAGGACACACTGAGGGAAATGCCAAAGACGAAATGTGCAAACCGCAGGAAAGCATGCCAGTGGCCAGAACTTGAAGAAAAAGTTTTACAGTGGGTGAATCACTATCAATCGCCTGGATACATTGTTACCAGAGAAATGATTCAAGGTCAAGCGTTGAAATGGAACAAAAAAAACACGAGGTCAGCAAAAATTGCTCAGAAAATTCCCGCAGGGTGTTGTTTACATTCAAGAATGCTGCAGGATGGATGAAGTGGGTTGCTTGAAGTGGATCAAAGAGGTGTGGCATCGACATCCCGAAGGTTTCAGGAAGGAAAAGCCACTACTTATCCGGGACATGTTCGAAGCACACTTGTCAGATGAGACAAAAGCAGCATTGAAAGCTGAAAATACGGGCATTGCAGTCATCCCCGGTGGTTTGATGACCGTGCTCCAGCCACTAGATGTGAGTTTAAACAAACCAAAGAATTCATGTGTCAACAGTGGAACAAATTTGACTCAAAAACAGCCAATAAATACGACCTGTCTTCCGTGTATTCGTTTCTCCAAAGTTGGCACCCTCTGTATATGCTGACCCACCCCCCCCCCCCCCCAACTTTAGGACCAAATTCTCAGCTTATACACCAGGAAACACTCCTCATAGGTATCCAACTGCTGAGCAGCTTAACACTTCATAAAAACACAAGCTGTTGTTAAATCATTAATGGCTATAGGCTACATCAGAGAATACAGTATAACAGTGCATGCACCAAAAAAAAATCAGATCAGTCATTCCCAATTTCCACATTTAACTATGCATTTTCTAACACTGCAGTCAGCTTTAGTGCAATATACACTAATGACAACTCATTACAAAAGCAAAACCAAGGTCAACATTTTGACCTTCCTGCACCTATAACATCTCTTCAAGATTCGGTTTTCCCAGTCTAAATATCTAAACTCCACAAAAGTTCCCAATTTATCACAAGGTATACAAGATATTAAGAGGAATATAGAGAGAGTGGACAGCCAGCACCTTTTCCCCGGGGCACCACTGCTCAATACAAAGAGCTTTAAGGTTAGGGGTGGGAAGTTCAAGGGGGATATTTGAGGAAGGTTTTTTTTAAACCAGAGTGGTTGGTGTGTGGAATGCACTGCCTGAGTCAGTGGTGGAGGCAGATATACTAGTGAAGTTTAAGGTGGGAGGTTATAAGGGAGGCAGGGTTTAAGGGTCGGCACAACATTGTGGGCCAAAGTGCCTGTACTGTACTGTGCTGTACTATTCTAATGTTCTATATCACAAGTTTCTCTAGATTGGACAGATAGTCAATTTTGTTTTCCCTTGATTACAGCATGAAAAATAAATGGGAATGGATTTAAGGTGAGAGGTAGGCAAGTTAAAATGAGATGTTTTTTAAAAAAGGTGGTTCAGAATATAATGACAGAGAATGTGGTGGGATCAGGTGCAAGTTAATAGGCATAGATGGCACAACCCTAATGCAGACAAATTAGTGAAGATGTGGAAAAAGTTGAAAATAGACCTGGTGACCAAAATGACAGTTCATATCCAAAGATTCAAAGTACATTTAATAAAGTATGCATTCAGAATACAACTCTCCAATTCATCCTTCAGCCAGCAGTCAACCCCCCCCCCCCGTTTAAAGATATCATTTAAGCACAACACAAGAAAAAACAGAAAGCACAATCAGCAAAAAGAAAACACCACACACATAAAATATCAAACGTTAAACCGGGAGAGCTGGAGTATTCTTTCTAGTTCAGTTCAATGCCACACTGCTAGCTGACTGCAGGCCACAAAGCCTTTCTTCACCGAAGTCCCCTATCAACTGCTCAACAACTGCAAAAAAAAGTAACAGAATACAGAAACCCATACAACATAAACCTCATGAGTCCTCAGCCACAATCCTTGCAATGTGGTTCCACAATGTCCCAGGGTTCCTGTACTTTCCTACAACAGCAGCTACTGAGAGGAAAAGAAAGATGGAACAAATGTAGGTAGATAGCACATATCCTCTGCTTTATTTTCCATTAATTACGACCTTGCTCAACGTCTCAATCAGAGAAAACCAATGGAGCCTATCACAGGCTCACACCCCTATCCCGTATTCCAGGCCACAAACTCCACTCCCAATCTCATCAACCTTGGAGACAGCAGTGCCAGAAAGGCACATCAGCAAAATGTAAACCACAGGCTCCAAATGCATGCAGCTCAGTAGTAGAATCATATTTGAAAGTTGTTAAAGTAGTAATTTCATGAACTGTCTGCAGGAAATTGTGGATTGCTAACGCTATCTTGAGATCCTCAGATGCTGTATGAATTTCATTCTCCAACTAACCTTGCTTCCACCTCATCTCAAATTTCTCTTTGCCTTTTTTCCCTCCTACCTTTGGGCACTCACTTTGATTAGTGGAAAAGATTTTGCATATTGCTGAAAAGTAGGTCAAGTCATCCCACTTACTGAAAAATTTCTGGGCTCAAAACTACCACCAGGCAATAAAAGATTCTGGTTAATTGGGCCATTGGTAAACCGGGGCAGTTGCTTATTTGGGATAGGAGACTGCTGCCAAACAGTTTCTAAATGGCATCAGTTGTGCCCACTTGCATGACTGTTAAGACACTACACCATGCTTAGAGTAGGCACTTCTTTAAAATAGCATCAGTTGCGTGTGGTTGTGTTCAAAAAGCAGTGATTTTTGTTACTGATGGTAGAGGAGAAATAAACAATATAATAATTCCGAACTGCTTTGCTCACAACGATTTCAGTCCGGCTTGGAATTTGTAGAAAATAAACAATTTCACTACTTCAACAAGAACTACGAAGCTATTGAAAGTATTGACAATCATCTTGAATGTTACAATAAAAACAAGGATTTGGATGACTTGAGCAATTATCAAAAGTTCTGTTTGAAGGCAGTCCATTATCTGTACTAGGTGTCTGCAATGATTTTGTTCATTTACAGAAGAACAAGGCAGTATACACCGGATAAGTTCCTTCATTAGGAAGTTAGTAACTAATACCCATTTATAGTACATTAGTAGTATTGTTAGTGTTCCAATTTGTTCTGTGTTTTATTTAAATACATGACTTATTACACACTTATTACACAGCCAAGGCCTTGCATTCTAGTTTGGCATCCAGTATTTTTGCTGATGTGCTAATCTACAAAATGGTCCCAAACTTGACAGCTGGGATGATGAGCAAGGAGGAAACATCAATTTGTGGGTTAGCATCAGTAATTTTGACAAAACTACCAATAAAAAATAATGAACCAGTTATCTCTTTTTTAATGTTTCCAGGACTTGAGTACTGGTCATCTCCAAGTGCATAGTTGTAAGAAAAGGTTTGTGAACCCTTTGCAATTACCTGGTTTTTGACATTAATTACTCATAAAATGTGGTCTGATCTTCATCTAAGTCACAATAATGGACAAACACAATCTGCCTAAACTAATAACACAAACAATTGTACATTTTCACACATTTAAACACACCGTTTAATCATTCACAGTCTGGGTAGGGAGAAGTCTGTGAACCCTCAAGTTTAGTAACTAGTAGAACCTGCTCTGGCAGCAACAAACCTCCACCAAATGTCTCCTGTAGCAGCTGATCACACTTGCACAATAGGTAGGAGGAATTTTATACTGTACTATCCCTTCATACATGACTGTTTCAGTTCATTAATATTTCTGGGCTATCTTTCATGAACAGCCCTCTTCAGGTCATGCCACAGCATCTCAATCGGGTTAAGGTCTGGATTCTGACTTTGCCATTCCAAAACAAGAATTTTCCTTTTTTTAAAACCACTGTTGCTGATCTACTCGTGTTTCTGATCATTATCTTGTTGCATCATCCAACTTCTATTAAGCTTCAGGTGATGGACCACTACCCTGATATCCTCCTGTAAAGTGTCTTGATACAATTTTGAATTCATTGCTCCCTCAATGATTGCAAGCTTCCCAGGGCCCGAGGCAGAAAAGCAGCCCCAAACCATTACGTTCTATATGCAGTGCTCTTTTTCCGAACATGGACCGCCTGTGCGCATTACTGCCGAAGTTCAACTTTTGCCCATCTGTCTATAGAACTATGTGTTGTAGAACATTCAGGTAGTCTTTTGCAAACTTGAGACATGCAGCACTGTTTTTTTTTTGTGAGCAGTGGTTTCCTCCATGGTGCCCATCCATGAACACCATACTTATTCAGTGTTTCTCTAGATTTTAGCAATGTCTAGAGATTTCTGCAGGTCTTTTGCTGTTAATCTTTGGGTTCTTCTTCGTCTCCTTCAGCAATGCACGGGTTCTTTGTGTGACACCCTTATGCTCACGGAAGAAAGACTTGGCGCAAACGCTCTCGGCAGAAGCACTCTTTCTAGTAACCTTTAAGTTATGAAGCTGCCAAATCATACCAAATAATGCATTAAAATACACAGCTGATATAAAGTAGAAATAATGTACATCCAGTGTAGTTTCACTTACCGGAATCCGGAAGACAGTGAGCACACTGATGATGGTGTGTTAGGCTGAGTCGTCAGAGGTTGGGGTGGTGGGAGGTAGAGGAGACTGGGGTGTCAATAGACAAGAAGTGCAGGACTAGGCCATTCAGCCCTTTGAGCCAGCACCACCGTTCAATGTGATCATGGCTGATCATCAGTAGCCCGTTCCTGCCTTCTCCCCATATCCTTTGACTCCGCTATCTTTAAGAGATCTAACTCTTTCTTGAAAGCATCCAGAGAATTGGCCTCCACTGCCTTCTGAGGCAAAGCATTCCATAGATTCACCACTCTCTAGGTGAAAAAGTTTTTCCTCAGCTGTTCTAAATGGCCTACCCCTTATCCTTAAACTGTGGCCTCTGGTTCTGGACTCCCCCCAACATCAGGAACATGTTTCCTGCCTCTAGCGTGTCCAATCCCTTAATAATCTTATATGTTTCAATCAGATCCCCTCTCATCCTTCTAAATTCCAGTGTATACATGCCCAGTTGCTCCAATCTTTCAACATATGACAGTCCCGCCATCCCAGGAATTAACCTCGTGAACCTACACTGCACTCCCTCAATAGCAAGAATGTCCTTCCTCAAATTTGGAGACCAAGACTGAACACAATACAGTTGGCCCTCCTTATCCGCAGATTCAACCAACCACGAATTGCGAAAACCCGGAAGAGCTCTTCTAGCACTTGTTGTTCGAGCACGTACAGACCTTTGTTTATTGTCACTATTCCCAAAACAATGCAGTATAACAACTATTTTACATAGTATTTACATTGTATTAGGTATTATAAGCAATCTAGAGATGATTTAAAGTATACAGGAGGATGTATGGGAGGATGTGCGTGGGTTATCGTGGATCGGTATATAAAAAAAAATAGCAAGTTCCCTTACTAAGTAAGTCGGAACAGGTACGTCTGGTATTATTTAGTGTCAGTTAGCCAAATGTTTGCATTCGTATATAGTATATATTTTACCTTTCTATGCATACAAAACACTTAAGAATGTATGTTTCAGCGCTGGGCTTGGGAAGTTCCCGAGTTTGATCTAGTGACAAATCAATATGGACTGCGCTCCCCACCATGCCGGGTTGATGTGGAGGATCAAAAACCCAAAAATTAAACCACTTTGTTGCTTCATAATAATTGTAGCTTTCATCAGGGCAGAGCCTTTCTCACTTTATCCTTTAAAATTGTTTCGGTCATTGACCAACGTAGCCTAACGCTTTTCAAATGACCGATGGCATTTCATCTCTTTCCAATTGCTTTATTATCTCCATTTATTTTCAATTGTTATCGTGATTATTTTCGTGACAGAAACACTGCGGATTCAGATCTCTGCCGCTGGATCCTAATGTCCACCACCACTAAGAAAGGTTAAATAAGGGACTTAAGCATCAGCGAATTTTGGTATCCGTGAGGGGTCCTGGAACCAATCCCTCACGGATAATGAGGGTCAAATGTACTCCAGGTCTCACCAGGGCCCTGTACAACTGCAGAAGGACCTCTTTGTTCCTATACTCAACTTCCCTTGCATGGCCAACATGCCATTAGTTTTCTTCACTGCCTGTTGTACCTGCATGCTTACTTCTCATCTCATGTCATCTCATCGTCGTCTGTTTCCATCGGGGCAGGCAGGTCATCTTCTTCTATGTCTGCCTGCCTTGATGTCGGAGGTCGAGTTTCGTTATCTGCTGTGGAAGGCTTGAAAGACAATAGTATGCTTGACTGCTTAGCCTCACGCATTTTTCTATCATACAGTTCTTTGTAAACACTCAAACCATCCTGCAAATATGCCCTAAACCTATGTACCCTTTCAAAAGTAAAATCATACTTTTCTGCAATCATTGCAGCATTGTCAATCACAGCGAAGATCTCACACAACTGCTCCACGTTCAGTTCCTGGACGACTTCACTTTTGGGCCGTTCGTTACTGCACTCAGCTTCAATTGTTATCCTCTCGTCATCAGTTCAACTGTCAGTTCTTGGCCATAGGATGCCAAAACCTCTTCAACATTAGCTTCATCAACTTCCACAAGCCGAACTCACTTTGTCCTTACTTCGATCACCACAATCGAAATGCTTGTCTAGCTTTACACCAAGTGTAACACCCTTACGCACTCTTTTAGGCTTTTCCAATACCTTTTCCGATGCACAAAATAAATCGACACAAAGCACAAATGCTCACAGGCACGTATTTAAGCAATGCCGGCTAGAATGCAGTTCTGGGGGAAGAGCTTGGCTGCTCGGCACACGCGTTGCCTTTTGTCATAACAGTGGAAACACCTTCTGTTAACGAAAACAGGTAACTAAAGTAGGTCTTTCGTAATAGCGAGGTGTTATAAAGCGAACATGCAAAAAACGGGGGACACTTGTAATTAATGCAAAAAAACAGGTAACTGAAAAGGGTTCACAAACTTTCTCTTCCAACTTTGTGCTGAAAAGTTTACTGACCTTCATGGAAGTAAATTTTCCCACCCAGTCTGTGTAATAAAGGCTGGAATATCTGAGGCAGTCATCACTAGTGAATGACCACATAGAAGGGCATTCTTCATACAAAAGTGTGAAGAAATAGAGAGATTGAAAAAGAATTGCTCTGATCAGTCACAATGGTCCAGTTACATGATGGCAGCTAAATACAAAAGACAGCAACACATTCATTCTCTGTTAAATAACCAACTGTGGCATATCACAAGCTCTAAGTACAAATCAGCATCTCCACTTAACCATCTAAAACTATCAACCAATATTAAGCTGCACCAAATCTTTTACCATCCAGAAACAAAAGAAACTGGGTCACTGAAGAGATTTATCCTTTGAGCCAAATGTACTTACTATCTTGCTCTCACACTCTCAACAATCTTGGTTGCAGTGGTAAAAATATATGGAAATCAGACTTTATCAGTGTAAAACAATAAAGTGTGGGACCCACCAACCCTGTACCACTCACATTCCATTTTAATCTAATTATAAATAAACAAATAGCTAAAACACAATGCATAAGAACAAGAAATTTGGCACATTAAATCAGTCATAACATTCATTCTCCTAAATTCCTGCATGCTTAAGTGTGCATTGGTGCGACCAACATTACAGCTATGCAAAATTAACTTTATTAATACACTTTCCAGTGACCCTAAAATTACAAGTAGCATTAATAGTTAGAGGTAACCTGCGTTACTCTAACTACATGCGTTAATGTTTTAAGATTTATATAAGGAATGAGCAGTAATCACAACATTGTACCAAAATAAATATAAAATAAATATTAAGGAAATCAAACAATTCTTAAAGATGCACAGAGTACAGACCTAGATACACTTAAGTCACATTAGAACCTTGCCTATTAACTTAAATCTTTTCAGCCCCATAACCACTTTCTACTCGGGGCTCACAAGCATCCACACCTCCACCAAAATAAATACACAGATTTTTCGCCTCTCTATTGTTACCGCGTTACCTTGTTCATAAGCTTCCAAACTATTTTCCTAAACGTTGCTTTCACACATGGACTAAAACCCAGTCTCAGGACCCTGCGTTCACTTGCAGCTCCTCCTCTGACTCGGCGTGGATATACTTAAGTGAGGCGTCTTGGAACTCACTTTGCAACATTGAAAGTACCATATACATGCAGGTTCTTTTCCTCCCTGTCATAATGTAAACGCTGTTACTTATATTGCCAACTTTAATGACTCAATTTACACAATTACCCACTTAAATGAAGCACTGGAAAAACCTGGTTCAGCTTTTTAATGAAGAAATCCCAATACCACTTCCAGGAAATTAAAGGTTAAAGATGATGTTATTACTGGTATTAAACCAATCTCTGCCTGTATAGTTCAAAATTTCCCTACCCGTTCCAAGAGTAGATATATTAACCTCAGGCAGTCCCAGGGGATCAAAGCAAACTGACTTGCATTCTAGTTTAGTGGTTATTACAATATCAAACCTGCAGGCTTTATAAATATATGATATATAACAACTGATTTTCCAGCTGCTACTACAGACTGGGCCTGGGCTTGTCACCCCGCCTTCCTCGGGAAACTAGTCCGGCCTTTGTGAAAATCGAAGCCGAGATCCGCAGGCCTCGGAGGCAACGTGCTCAGTGATATCTGAACTCGGGTTGAGTGGAAGGAGAAAGGGGATTTAAAAGACAGTCATTTCACTCACTTGCCCTCCTGGCAGTCGTACAGGACGATGGAGTCGTCGTCGCTGCTGGAGATGAGCGTCTCGCCATTTGGGGAAAAGTCAAAGCAGTTGATCTTGTCTGTATTCTCCCGGAACACCTTGGCCACTCGGAAACTACGCAGTACGTTATCCGTCAACTTCATCTCCTTCCCCTCCAACCGGGCGCCGTGATGAAGAAAGGAGTTGAAGGGGAAGGAAGACAACCACAGGTTCGGCGGCGGCGCCGCGGATAGAAAAGCCTCCTTGCTCTAAGATGAAGCAGAGTGCACCAACGGCAGCGGGTAAAATGGCGGCGCAGAGCCGGCCCGCCTCAAACCACCGCCGCCGCCTCCCGCGCGGGGCATTGTGGGAGTTGGCGGGAACCCGCCACGGCGTTTGGCAGGCAGGCAGGCAGGCAAGGGCGGAATGGCAGCAGTTCAGGAGTAACCATTATAAGAGCAGCCGAGATGCTCTCATCCACCATCCTTCATATCAGTATTTTTGGTATTGGTTTATCATTGTCATGCCCACCAAAATACAGTGAAAAACGGTTTTGTAAACTGGCTTGTTATTGTTACATATTAGGAGATACAGTGGAAAACAGAATCAAGTTTATTAACCTGACAGATCTCATGAAATTTGTAGCAATACAGTCCAAGAGACAAAAATATTAGGTTACAATAAATAAATAGAGCAAAAGGGCATGTTCCAGTTTCCTCCCACAGTTCAAAGACATAATCAGTTAGTTAACTGGTCATAATAAATTGTGCTGTGTTAGGCTAGGGATTAAATCCGTGGATTGCTGGGCAGTTGGACCGGCTGTACCGTGCTGTATCTTTAAACTAAAACAAATAAAATAAAAACGATATAGGAACAACTTTTTTTTATACAGAGGGTTGTCAGTAATATGAATTAGGCTGTCAGAGACTGGTACAATGGTATAATTTAAAAAGCAGTTAGGTAGGTACACAAAGGGGTGGGATTTGGAGTAATACAGACCAAATGCAGGAAATTAGGGCTGGCTAGGTGAGCAATGTAGCCTGTGTGGACTAGTCCCTGTTGTATTGCTTTGTGACTCTGTCAATGTTGGAAGTGGGTCAGACTGCAGCAATGGAAGAAAATAAGCAGTGGAGACCCTTCATCAGGATTGGAAAGAAAGGGTGCAGCTGCCAGAATAAAAGAGATGGAGAGGGGATAAACAGGAGCTCATGGATGATGGGTTAAGCAAGGTTTTCCTCCATAGATGCTGTCTGATCTGCTGAGTTACTCCAGCATTTTTTGACTTTTTATTTGTTATCACAGATACCGAGATACATTAGAAAACAGTTTTCCAAGCTATACAGATGAATATCTGATATCAGATTCTTATCTATCATTCTAACCTTTGATCACAGTAACCATTATTTTCTTTTTCTGGACATTATCTCATGGCTACACACCAATGTGGCATCAAGAATTAAACATGATGTTTCAGTTGAGCTGAATCAGTGTTTTACAAAGGTACAGCAATGTTTCCTTGAAGAAGACTGATGAGAAAGGGTTAGACAGGCTTGGCTTATATCTGTTGGAATTTAAAAGGGAGAAGGGACTAGATTGGATCCTGAGAAAGCTTCATTGTATGGATGTGCAGAGATTGTTTCCTTTGATGGGAAAACCTAGAACTAAGGGAGTCAATGAGTGAGGGAAAAGTTGCATGTTTAAGATGGAGATAAGGTCTTTTTTTTTCTTCTTTAAATATCTTGTTTCCCTTGCATATTATGAAATCTGACATGTTTACTATCTGTAGCAATGTATTATAAACACAAGAGATCGTGATTGTGAAAATCCAGAGGAACACAGTGCTGGAGGAACTCAGCAAGTCAGGCAGTATCTATGGAGGAGAATAAACAGTCGGTTTCAGGCTGAGTCTTCCACCTTCTTTTTCAGTCGTGATGAAGGGACTCAGTCCAAAATGCAACAGTTTATTCCCCTCCATAAATGCTGCCCGGCCTGTTGAGTTCCTCTAACATTTTGTGTGTGAGTTGCAATATATTCCTTTTTTTAAAGAGCAAATTCATTCTGACAACCTACAGCCATTCCTGTCCCTTCTGCTCTCGTTTGTCGCCCCTTCTTAAAATGGAAACTATATTTCCCTGTCTTCTTCAGCTAGTTCCTTCATAATTTTAAAATAAAGCAATTCAAGAAGGCTTTGCACCATCACCTTTTCAAAGGCAACTAGTGATAAGCAATTAAGTGCAGTTTCAGCCTGCAATGCCCACATCTCTTGAATGAAAAGACCATAAAGCCCATAGGAGCAGAATTAGGCCATTTCATCATGGCTGATCTATTTCCCTCTCAACCGCATTCTCCTGCCTTTTCTCTGTAGGCTGAGAGGCTGTGCCCTCTAATCCTAGACTCCCCGACCTGAGGAAACATCCTCTCTACATCAAGTCCTTTCAACATTCGATAGGTTTCAATACAATTCCCCCCCCCCCCCCCCATTCTTCTAAATTCCAGCAAGTAAAGAACCAGAGCTATCAATCACTCCTCATACAATAAGCCTTTCATTCTCTCCATTTGGAAAATTGCCTGTGCTTTGATTCCTTCTACCAAAGTACGTGACCATACACTTCCTATCACTGTATTCCATCTGTCACTTCTTTGGCCATTCTCCTAATCTGTCTGAATCCTTCTGCAGTCTAACTACTTCCTCAACACTACCTGCCTTCCACCTTTGTTATCCTCGATCAACTCCATCTGTTGCAAAGGGAATAAACACAGCTTCTCCAATCTATCCACACAATTGAAGTCCCTTTTCCTTCTGAAATTTCTGTTCTACCTTCTTCAGTGTCATTATGTCAGTCCAAAGTGTGGTGATTTGAACTAGACAGAACATGCCAGGTGTGTACTTGTAAATAAAACTCAGTGTCCTGTAATATTTACTCTCATAAAACCTGCCCAACCACTTTCAACAAAATAAGCATATCTGACCCCTCCATTTTTATATCACTTTTATAATCGTGCCATTTATATTAATTTTTCTTATTTTTCTTGCTAGGGAGTATTCTGGAGTTATTTGAATAGAGCAGATTATAATTCAAACAAGAACCAGTCTTCAGTTCTTAATGTAAATTGTAAGCAGTAATTAATCTGAAATTAAAATACAGCTTTACAAATAAACAGTACTTTCTACAGAACATGGGCTGCTGGCCCAAAGCATGGAGACTGGCTGCTCAAGACATATGGTTTGCAAAGTGAAGTGACCATAAGACATTCTCGCCTATGTCATCCAAATGTCAGTGAAAAGGGTTGTGTTATTTGGCCTGCATCAAACCAGGCAACACTGGCTAAGTTACTTACACTATTGTGACCAAGTTTGTAATCAGACTGATTTTGTTACATAGCACATCAAACATGCTAGGGGTATAATTGATCTATCAATAGTTGAAATATTTGTGTACTCAGAGAGTCAGCCAAAACAGCATTAATTTTGAATGTCAGGGATCTCTGTCCCCTGAAGCTTTTAGGCCATCTGTGTGAATTACTATATCCCAGCAAAGGTGTTTGAACATTCAGGGGTGTCTGCCACTATAGTTATGTAATTCAAATAAAGCATTGTCAACCTAAATATTGCAATGTTATTGTAATTATTGAAATAGTATTGAAGTACCTGATGTTACCTTTGATCTTAACTTACTGCCCATTGTGCCACTGAAACTTAGGCAGATATGAAGGTCCTTCTCTGTCTATCCATACTGTTACATACAGTGTTATGAATGTGAAGCAACTCTGAGGGGCCGAAGGGTACAAAGTCGCCCCCTCCTTTTTGAGAATCGCAAGATCGCTATTAATTTGGGTCTGAGACCCAGGAAATGAGAGAGAGACGTCCAGAATACACAAGGTTTGGAATGTATCCTGACCTCAGCGAAACGGAACCACTGATAACAGCCATTGTCTCTTGGAGACAGAATTGTGTATTGAGTACTGTACCATTCATTGAAAACCCTCAGGGGACAACCAGGGTGGTCTGGTTGAGGGATTGCATCATCCCAACCTGATTGACATCTGAGACCCCGTGAGTAAGGATAAAAGAGGGGTCTGGGGAACAAGCCCTTTAGACGCACCAGGAGAAACGCTGGAAATCCAGTGATAGCGTTTTATAGCGAACGCCGGTGAGAGCTCGTGTGCGCCCTCCCTTGCCAGGGAGGCGGGCTCATCACGGAAGAACGGTTTAGCTAAAGGAGAGGTCACATTTGAACGGCCACAACAAAGAGACACCTGACGGATTGAAATCATAAAGGTTGGAAAACCCGCAGCGGTAACTGTTCCCATTCTATTCCTATTTCTCTCTCTCTCCAACAAAATGCAACACAGCGACAAACAAAAGACGGCAGCTTGTGGAACTGCAGTGAACTGTATATTTCTATCAGACATTTCATTATCTCCTAGACAACGATAGAGCTTATTTCTTATTGATTATTATTATACCCGCACTTTAAGATTTAGTATTGACGACGTATATTATCTGTAAATTTGCGTTGATATTATTTTTGTGTATTTTTACTAATAAGTACTGTTAAAAATAGTGTCATCAGACTTCAACGGACATCTCCATCTTTGCTGGTAAGTGACCCAGTTACGGAGTTTGTAACAACAGATGTAGAAGGATTCTTCATTGCTGTTTCTGTAACAATTTGTTTGACTAGTCAAGGTTGTTAGCCCTGAGTTGAACCTCTGAACCCGGAGGATCGGTGGACCACTCTCAGTCTGGCCCTTTGACCCAACCAAGAGCCAAAGCATAAAGCCCTGACTCTAGCCAACACAGCTCTTCAGGTCGTTGAGGCACACAACCTTCCAAACCCTACAACAAAGTTATGGTCCTCTTGAAGGACCTTTGATCTCAAGGGTATAAAAATCTGATGTACTTTGAGTTTGGGATACTCTACCAAGAGGGCCCTCCATGACCTTGATCAACATGTTGCTATTATGTGGAGGCTTGCATGCTTCAAGGACTCCATCAGGTGATGCAAACTCAGAGCCTCCCATGTTGGAACAGCTATGGACAAGATGCTCAACAAAGATTGATCCAACCCTAGCTCCTGAACAGACAGACTCGCATCTGCCCCTGCCAGACCACACTTCATCACAATTCAAGCCAACTTTTCAATATATACTGGCTCAGTTGTTGTCCAAAATAAAAAGGTCCGTATTTGTGTGCCCAGAGTCTGCCATGTTTGAAAAGTGTACAGGACTCTATAATTTCAACACCCAAAGTTAACTTTTCTAACAACAAACCAGCACAAAGATCATTGGAAACTCACATAAAAATATTATCACTCAATGTCAAAGGCATGTCAATGGCAAAATGTGAATACCTCTCTAAAATCCTGACAGTTAATGAAATTAATGTAGTTGCCCTCCAAGAAGTTCACATTACTGAAACCTCTGCTCCATCCAGAGACATGGTATTGGGATATAATAGAGTGACAGCTGTATTCCACAAGTAACATGGGACAGCTATTTAGGCTGAAAACTTATTTATTAGTTACTAGCTCTAACATCGCACCAGGTAATAATATCCACAACACTACTATTCAAATAGGTGAAATTCTAATGCTACAATGTCTATAAACCTCTAAATGAGGGATGGCCAAATCCACCAGTACCAAAAATCAAACACCCAGCAATATTCTTCGGAGACTTCAACATCATCATCCAGGCTGGGGGTACTCAGAAAACAACACAGCTGGAGAAACAATCAGCAATTGGCAGCTAATCACGATGTTCAATTACTATGCAATCCTAATGATAAAGGGACATTCTTCTCAGCTGGATGACAACAAAATTACACACCACATCTCTGTTTTGTATCAACAAACAATCATTTTGAACCCCTACCAGCACTTGAGAAATCCTTGGTGATTTTCTTCATGCCGGTGTTAATAACGGTTTGATCCCAACTACCCACTTATCTCTCTATCCCAAAACCCAGATGGAACTTCAGAAAAACAAACTGGGAAAAATTCATCTTGCAAGTCGACAATAAGTGTAGAAGAATACCTCCCCCCACCACCGATTTCATAGACTCATCCTAAAATGCATGAAAGAGGCAATGCCAAGAGGTAATCAACAAGAATACATTCTTTGTTGGTCTAAAGAAAGCAAAGAACTATTTCAAGAGTTTACAACTACAGCTAATAATTTCCTCAAATCATTCCACAATAACAAATGAAGATGTATGGAACTGTTGAAAATATGGACTTTACTCACTGCAGCAAACCTGCATGAATCCTCCTCAAAAAACTAGACCCCAACCCAGCACCAAAGCAACAAGCCAATTATCGAGTCAGTGCCTACACAATAGCAAAATACAAAGCATAAATCATAATCATAAACTCAAAACACAGGTCAGACACGAATACCAAAATCTTCACAATAGCACACCAGAAAATGATGACACACTTACATTTACAATAACTTCAGCCAAAGTAAAATCTGCTGGCAAAGTACTAAATCAGCAAAAGCTGCCAGCATCAACAGTATCTATCCAGAAATGCTGAAACATCTTGGAGATGAGGGTATCCAGTGACTAACTAGCGATTGCACTGATGTCAAAACAAGAGGAAAATACTCCAACACTTGGAAACTTGTCAAAGTCATTGTGATACCTAAACCAGGAAAGCCTGCAGACAATCCCACAAGATACTGCTCATTTATCTCCTCTGCCGTACCTACAAACTTCTTGAGATATTTCATCCAGAATATTACCTCTGATTGATCCTTACATACCGATCAAACAAGCTGGCTTCACACAACACCACAGTGAACAAGTTCTTACACTTACAGACAGACAGGCCGACATACTTTATTAATCCCGAGGGAAACTGGGTTTTGTTACAGCCGCGCCAACCAAGAATAGTGTAGAAATATAGCAATATAAAACCATAAATAATTAAATAAGTTAATCATGCCGTGGAAATAAGTCCAGGACCAGCCTATTGGCTCAGGGTGTCTGACACTCTGAGGGAGGAGTTGTAAAGTTTGACGGCCACAGGCAGGAATGACTTCCTATGACGCTCAGTGTTACATCTCGGTGGAATGAGTCTCTGGCTGAACGTATTCCTGTGCCTAACCAGTACATTATGGAGTGGATGGGAGACATTGTCCAAGATGGCATGCAACTTGGACAGCATCCTCTTTTCAGACACCACCGTCAGAGAGTCCGCTTCCACCCCCACAACATCACTGGCCTTACGAATGAATTTGTTGATTCTGCTGGTGTCTGCTACCCGCAGCCTGCTGCCCCAGCACACAACAGCAACATGATAGCACTGGCCACCACAGCCTCATAGAACATCCTCAGCATCGTCCAGCAGATGTTAAAGGACCTCGGTCTCCTCAGGAAATAGAGATGGCTCTGACCCTTCTTGTAGACAGCCTCAGTGTTCTTTGACCAGTCCAGTTTATCATCAATTCGTATCCCCAGGTACTTATAATCCTCCACACATCGAATCAGGGTTTGAACTCAGGAAGGAACTAAAGTGTTATGTGGGAACATATTTTCTCTGGCAAATCCACATCAGACATGAGGAGGGTGTTTAAAGATCAATTCCTGTTAGAAGGGCGGGCAGGAATGGAAAAATAAGAGAACCTTGGATGTCCAGAGAGGTGACCAATTTAGTCAAGAAGAAAAAGGAGACGTATGTAAAGCTTCGGAAATTAGGATCAAACAGAGCATATGAGTATAAAAAGCCAGAAAAGAACAAAATAAGAGAATTAGGAAAGCCAGGAGGGGCCATGAAAAGTCCTTGGCAAGTAGGATTAAGATGAATCCCAAGGCACTCTAAATATACATTAAGCAAGAATGTAACTAGGGAGAGGGTGGGACCACTCAAAGATAAAAGGGGGAATGTTTGCTTGGATGCAGAGTGAGGTACTTATTGAGTATTTTACTTCAGTATCTACCAATGAAAAGGTCATGGAGGACCAGGAGATCACTGCTGAGTATATAAATACATTAGGGTATTTAGAGGTCAAGGAGGAAGAAATGTTGGGCCTCTTAATGACTATTAATGTGGATAAATCCTCAGGGCCTGATGGGATTTACCTCAGGTTATTGAAGGGTGCAGGAGAACAAAGGAAAATCCTGGGAACTATGGACCAATGAGTCTCACGTCATTTGTGGGGAAATTGCTGGAAAAAAATTCTTAGGGATGAGCATTGGAAACTCATGGCTTAATTTGTGCATGGCAGGTCATGCCTTACCAACTTGATTGAGTTTTTTGACAAGGTGACGAGAGAGATTGATGAAGGTAGGGCAGTGGATGTAGTCTACATGGATTTTAGTAAGGCATTTGACAAAGTCCCCCTTAGGAGGCTAGTCCAGAAGATCAGGATGCATGGGGTCTGCCGCAAATTGGCTGTTTGGATTCAGAATTGGCTTGCACATTGAAGACAGAAGGATAGTGGTTGAACTGACTTATTCCAGCTAGAAGTCTGTAATTAGTGGAGTTCTGCAGCGATCCGTCCTGGGATCTCTTCTGTTCATGATGTATTTTAGTGACCTGGAAGAAAATGTAGATGGGTGGTCAGTAAGTTTCCAGAAGATGTCAAGATTTGTGAAGTTGTTGATAGTGTAGAAGATTGGTGAAGAATGTAGCACAATATAGATCAGTTGTGAAAAACAGCAGATGGAGTTTAACCCAGATAAATGTGAGGAGTTGCATCTTGGAAGGCCAGAAGCAAGGAGACAGAACCCTGTTAAGGAAAGATCCTTAACAGTGTTGCTGAACAGAGAGAACTTGGGACCCAAATTCATAGCTCTTTGAAAGTGGCTACACAAATTGATAAGATGGTTAAGAAGGACTTATGGAATGCCTTTATAAATTTCTCATTTGGCCACATCTGGAGTATTGCATACAGTTCAGGTTGCCTTGCGATAGGAAGGATTTTTGAGGCTTTGGAAAGGATGCAGAAGAGGTTTACCAGGATATATCTGGTTTAGAGAGCATGTGGTGTATCATGAGAGGCTGGACAAACTTGGGTTTTCTTTAGAGTTGCAGAGGCTGAGGGAAGATCTGATGGAGGTTTTTAAGTTTTTGAGAGGCATAGAATGAGTAGACAAAGAGTATATGTGTTCTAGCATTGAAATGTCTAATACCAGAGGGTGTGCATTGAAGTTGAGAGGAAGTAAGTTCAAGTGGGATGTGAGGGGTAAGTTTTTCACTCAGAGAATCATGGATGCCTGGAATACTGTGTGGTATGGTGGTAGAAGCAAATACATTAGAAGCTTTTACAAGATGTTTGGATAGGCATATGGATATAAGGAGGACAGAGGGATATGGGCATGATGTAGGTAGGAGGGTTTAGTGTTTGGGTGTTTTTGATTTGCTTTTTAGCAGTTTTGGCACAACATTGTGAGCTGAATGGCTTGTTCCTGTGCTGTACTCTTCTATGTTCTATCATCCAGCTTATTGACCCCTGCACTTTCAAATATGGGCCAACCGATTACATCACTGCCTGATATAGGAATTCCAATGCATAGGACAAAAGAGGCTACAGATAGTAGTGGATTTAGCTAGTTCTATCACAGGTACAGATCTCCTCAACATTAAGGACATCTACAAGATGTAGCGTCTCAGCAAGGTGACATTGCTCATTAAAACCCCCACTATCCAGGCCATGCCCTCTTCCCATTGTTGCTATTAGACAGAAGGTACAGGAGCCTGAAGACCCACACCTCGAGGTTCAACAAAGCTTCTTCCCCTCTGCCATCAGGTTCTTGAATCAAACTGAAAAACCCTAACACTACCACAGACTATATTTTCCTCACTAATGTTGTTTTGCTTATTTTAGTTATTCTACCATGTGATTTATTTATAATTTATGTGAAGTTGTCATGTATGTTATGTACTGTGACGTTGTAGCAGGAAGCTAATTCTCATGGCCTTTATACCCTGGGTATTTATGCACATCACAATAAACTTGAAAAGATCTTCAGTTAAGAATGTGCCTTTTGAAGGGGATATATGTGATTTTGCACTGGTGAAATCTTCCTTGTAAGCAGACAAGTGCTACACCTGCCCTTACACTTCCTCCCTCACCACCATTCAGGGCCCCAGACAGTCCTTCCAGGTGAGGCGACACTTCACCTGTGAATCGGCTGGTGTGGTATACTGTGTCCGGTGCGGCCTTTTATATATTGGTGAGATCTGACGCAGACTGGGAGACCTTTTCGCTGAGCACCTACGCTCGGTCCACTAGAGAAAGCAGGATCTCCCAGTGGCCACACATTTTAATTCCACGTCCCATTCTGATATGTCTATCCATGGCCTCCTCTATACTGTCAAAATGAATCCAAACTCAGGTTGGAGGAACAACACCTTATATACCAGCTGGGTAGCCTCCAACCTGATGGCATGAACGTTGACTTCTCCAACTTCCATTAATGCCCCTCCTCACCCCATTCCTGACATATCTGGTTGTTTTTTTTTCTCTCTGCCCATCACTCTGCCTGTTCTCCATCTCCCTCTGGAGCTCTGTCCCCACCCCTTTCTTTCTCCCTAGGCCTCCTGTCCCATGATCCTTTCCCTTCTCCATTTCTGTATCACTTTTGCCGATCACCTTTCCAGCTCTTAGCTTCATCCCACCCTCACCAGTCTTCTCCTATCATTTTGCATTTCCCCCTCCCCCCACTACTTTCAAATCTCTTACTATCTTTCCTTTCAGTTGGTCCTGACGAAGGGTCTCAGCCCAAAACATCAACAGTGCTTCTCCTTAGAGATGCTGCCTGGCCTGCTGTGTTCCACCAGCATTTTGTGTGTGTTGGTGAAATCTTCTAAAGTTTTATTACTGGGGAAATTGGATTTCTGGTATACTTCTGTGTGGTTTGAAAGCCAGTTACACTGCCATCTTGCCTGGCAGCACTGGAGAGTACATATTTAACGGCTTGCACATTTGAATTGGTGAATTGGAGTTTGCCATCATCTTTATTTCTGGCAAAAGAGAGAAAGGAAATCTGTATGGTGGGTTTTTACTTGACTTTGACATTTCTTTCTGCTTAACTAGCAGAATCAAGTAATTGGTTGGTAACGTGAATTAAAGGTTAAATGTTAATCAAGACACTAGAGAGAATTCTGGTTTGACTTTCCAAAATGCTTCACCTCACACTTGAAAACCATTTGCCACTATTTAGCTCACTTCCCTGACTGATGAAGATCCTCCTTGTAATCTGTGATAGCCTTCCTAACACCCAATTTTGTGTTATTGGCAAACTCACCAATCAAGCCTTGTGCATTAGCATCAAATAATTTACATAAATAACAAGGGTCCCAACACCAACCCGTGTGGCACACCAGGAGTCACCGACGTCCACTCTGAGTCAGAATCTTCACCACTATCCTCTGCTTCCTACCTACAAGCAAGATCTTGTTGAAGGCTTTGCTAAAGTTTAATTTCTCAATATTATTGCCTTACACTCATCTACCTTTTTTGGTTACCTCTTCAAAACCTCTAGAAGGTTCATCAAGCATGACTTCCCTCACAGATAGCCATGTTGACTCCTAATCAAAAGTTCACTAGAACACTAGAATAGTACAGCACAGTACAGGCTCTTCAGTCCCTGATGTTGTGCCAACACCTATATCCCTTAAAAAAGTACTAAACCCACATTATCAAAGTATACAACTCCAAAATTCTTCTTCTCCAGATAGCCACAAAACTAAGAACAAACAGCAGGACAATGATCAACCCCTCAAATCCCCCCTCCCTGCACAAAAAAGGAACAAAAACCAGAACAGTCACATCAACCCTCAAATCCCCCTCCCCTGAACACAATAATGAGAAAGCTTGGGTGAAAAATAGAATGCAAAAACCATATGATTGAAAAAAGTCCTTAGTCCAAGTCCATATCCAAAATGCAGAAAAAGCCAAGTAACATTCTCCAGCACAGCAGCAGCCTCTCCCCTCTACAACAGCAGAGTAATTCCACCAGCGATTTAAAAGGCAGTCTCCTGTCCCCAGCAGCGGACCAATTCTACCAGTGATCAAAAGACTGGTAGGTCCTGTCCCTTAGAATTCCCTCCAGTAACTTCCCCACTACTGATGTCAGGCTGACCAGCCTGTAGTTTCCTAGCTTCTCTTTGCTACTCCTTTTTAAAAATGAGAACAAAATTGGTCACTTTCCAATCTTCAGGAACTTGTAGTGATCTTCTAGTGAAGAAGCAAATATCTCTACAAGAGCCTCTGCAATTTCCCCTCTAGAAACAAAGTCCAAGAATGCACTTGATCAGGCCCTGGAGATTTACCCATCTTAGTAAGGCTGCAAGTGCCAACTCCCTGTTATTATGATTATCTTCTAAATCTACTTGCTTCCCTTATCTGAACAATCATTTCCTGTGGTTCAAGAAATCAGTGGCCCTACTGATCTCTAGGAGTATTAACACTGTCCCTAACCACTATTTCACTCTTAATATAGCCATAGAATAAACAGACGGGGTGGGGTGGTGGTGGGGGGGGGGGAGAGAAGAAGGCAGGAGTATTAGCTACTGGGTAATAGGTAAATCCAGGTGAAGGGGAAAGTGTGAGGTGGTGTTCATGGATTATCAAGACATCCAATTATGTTCCTAGGATGTTGAGTGTGTGCTATCAGGCTCCTGTGCCTCCTATATAATGATAATAAAAGTTGAGTAACCATCTGAAATTTCAAATCTGAAAACCTCTGAAATCTGAATTTTTTCCAGCACTGACATGACATCACAAATGGGAAATTCCATAAAGCGTTGGGAAGGTTACCAGGCGATGCACAGGTCTCTGCACATCACAGACAGTCTGAGAATTGACCTCACATATATAATAAACAGAAGTTAATGAAAAATAGAAAAAACACTACATAAAGCAAAAAAATTAAGATTTCGAATGTGCTTTGAAAGACTGCATTAATCAGCATTGGAGTGAACATATGCCGTTTTTTGGCATGAAACAAGCAAAGATCTATATTACGATGAACTGAAAACTGAAGGTAACTGAATATTCAGCAGGCTGGTTGCAGAAATTTAAGGAAAGGCATAGCATTATTTTTTAAAGATAAGGTGTTGATAAGTTTGCGAAGGTCGTCGCTGATGAAAATCTAATACCAGAACGTCTATAATGCTGATTGTTCTTATACTCACAGAAAACCTAAAAAAAAGTAAAATACAAATACAGTGTTTTGATCAAAATACGGCATCACAGGTGGAGACTGAAAGCTTGCCGTTGTTTGTAGATCAACACATGATTCTCCCAATGCTGGTGTGCTGCACAAGTTATATCAATGGTATGCAATAATTTTTATTGTTAAGTGATGAACAAGTGGAAGACAAAGACTGCTGACTGGTAGCACAAATTCAGAGTCGAGAATTATGCCCAATCCCAAACTATCTCATTATATAGTACACACTTCCGGCCCCGAGCATTTTGAATAAGGGGTACGCAACTAGTAATAAGAGGGAATGCTCCTGTTTCCTCCCAATTTCTGAAGAGTCCAGTTAATTGGTCGCATTGGTGTAATTGGGCTACGTGGGCTCGTTGCCGAAAGGACCTGTTACCCTGCTCTTTCTCTCAAAAACTCGATCCCTTTATTGACTGAGTGTATTCTCAAAAAACTCCAAGAATTCGATCAAACAAGATTTCTCTTTCATAAACCTAGTGTGAATCTGCAACATTATATATTACTTTCTAAATGATTAGGTATCCAGTATATGATTAATTTGATAGAAACAGAGGTCAGCACAATGGATTCTGCTGAATTAACAGCAGCCATCTTCCACTGTACTTTTGTTCAACCTACCAGCGTATCTTTCTTTCTAGTTTTGTACTTATGACTATAGTCTAAATACGTTTGAACTTCCTCTCCAACTTGAGTGGATGGACATGATCTAAAACAGCTAATAATGTAGCTTATTGAAAATGTCTTTTTGGAGAAGGAACAGGGTAGAAAGAGTTAAAGGAAGAGGAGGAGATTGGATTGGTAACTGCCCACAATGCTATTGGGCCGGCCGCTCAGTGGCTGGCTGCCTTGCAGTTGTATCTATCTGAGTGCTCTGCTTTTTCCTGAGAGGAAGGTAAGCAAGCAGAACCAAGCGCTTGCGCGTCGTTACCAAATTTAATCCGTTTGGTGTCACAGCAAGACCGACAAGCCATTTCCCGGAGAAAACTGAAATTATTGACCTAACGAGGTAACTCTCGGCTCTCGCCATGCTAATGCCTTTTAACGAAGATTAGGAAGTAGTCAGAATTATAGACCAATGAGTCTTACTTCAATGGTTGGTAAATTGATGGAAAAGATGCTGAGAGGCAGGATTTATGAACATTTGGAGAGGTATAATATGATTAGGAATAGTCAGCATGACTTTGTCAAGGGCAGGTTGTGCCCCTTCGCCCACACCTCAGCGAGTTACGCGTACGCCATGACGCTGAACTCTTCTACCGCCGGCTCTGTCTCCGAGCTTATTTCTTTGGCAAGGGCTCTCCTACCCCCACCGATGACCCCTTCTCCTGTCTTCAACCCTCCTCTTCTTCATGGACACCCCGCTCTGGTCCTCTGCCTGCTCTGGATCTCTTTATTGCTAATTGCCGACGGGACATAACCGTCTCGACTTCACTACACCCTGTTCCAGTTCCAACCTCACTCCTTCCGAACACTCTGCTCTCCGCTCCCTCCGCACCAAACCCAACCTCACTATAAAACCCGTTGATAAGGGGGGAGCTGCTGTTGTCTGGCGTACTGACCTCTACCTGGCCGAGGCAAAACGACAACTCTCTGATACCTCCTCTTATTTACCCCTTGATCATGACTACACTAAGGAGCACCAGGCCTTTGTTTTCTATATCATCTTCAACCTTATCAACTCTGGGGATCTCCCATCCACTGCCACCAACCTCATAGTTCCCACACCCCGCACTTCCCGTTTCTACCTCCTACCCAAGATCCATAAACCTGCCTGTCCAGGGTTTGCTCCTGCCCCATCGAACTCATTTCTGCATACCTGGACACTGTCTTATTCCCCCCTTGTTCAATCTCTTCCCAACTACATTCGTGACACTTCCCACGCTTTGAATTTTTTCAATGATTTTAATTTCCCTGGCCCCCACTGTCTTATTTTCACCATGGACGTCCAGTCCCTATATACCTCCATCCCCCACCAGGACTGTCTCAAAGCTCTTCGCATCTTTTTGGATTCCAGACCTAACCAATTCCCCTCTACCACCACTCTCCTCCGTCTAGCAGAATTAGTTCTTACTCTCAATGATTTCTTCTTTGGCTCCTCCCACTTCCTCCAAACCAAGGGTGTAGCCATGGGCACCCACATAGGTCCCAGTTATGCCTGCCTTTTTGTTGGCTTTGTGGAACAGTCCATGTTCCAAGTCTATACCGGTATCCGTCCCACTCTGTTCCTTCGCTACATTGATGGCTGCATTGGCGCTGCCTCCTGCACGCATGCTGAGCTCGTTGACTTCATTAACTCTGCCTCCAACTTTCACCCTGCCCTCAAATTTACCTGGTCCATTTCCGACACCTCCCTCCCCTTTCTTGATCTTTCTGTCTCCGTCTCTGGAGACGGCCTATCTACTGATATCTACTATAAGCCTACTGACTCTCACAGCTACCTGGACTATTCCTCTCCCCATCCTGTCTCTTGCAAAAATGCTATCCCCTTCTCACAATTCCTCCGTCTCCACTGCAGCTGCTCTCAGGATGAGGCTTTTCATTCCAGGACGAAGGAGATGTCTTCCTTTTTTAAACAAAGGGGCTTCCCTTCTTCCACCATCAACTCTGCTCTCAAACGCATCTCTCCCATTTCCCACATAACTGCTCTCACCCCATCCGCCCACCACCCCACTCAGGATAGGGTTCCCCTTGTCCTCACTTACCACCCCACCAGCTTCCAGATCCAACGTATAATTCTCCGTAACTTCTGCCACCTCCAACGGGATCCCACTACCAAGCACATCTTTCCTTCCCCCCCCCCCTTTATGCTTTACGCAGGGATCACTCCCTATGCAGCTCCCTTGTCCACTCGTTCCCCCCCCCCCCCCAATCCCTTCCCACCGATCTCCCTCCTGGCACTTATCCTTGTAAGCGGAACAAGTGCTACACCTGCCCTTACACTTCCTCCCTCGCCACCATTCAGTGCCCCAGACAGTCCTTCCAGGTGAGGCGACACTTCACCTGTGAGTCAGCTGGTGTGGTATACAGCGTCTGGTGCTCCCGGTGTGGTCTTTTATATATTGGTGAGACCCGACGCAGACTGGGAGACCGTTTTGCTGAATACCTATGCTTGGTCCACCAGAGAAAGCAAGATCTCCCAAGGGGACATTGCTTTGTGGATCCAGAACTGGCTTGCCCACAGAAGGCAAAGAGTGGTTGTAGATGGGTCATATTCTTCATGGATGTCTGTGACCAGTGGTGTGCCCTCAGGGGTCTGTTCTGGGACCCCTACTCTTTGTGATTTTTATAAAAGTTCTGGATGAGGAAGTGGAGGGATGGGTTAATAAGTTTGCTGATGACACAAAGGTTGGGGGTGTTGTGGATAGTGTGGAGGGCTGTCAGAAGTTACAACGGGACATTGATAGGATGCAAAACTGGGCTGAGAAGTGGCAGATGGAGTTCAACCCAGATAAGTGTGAGGTGGTTCATTTTGGTAGGCCAAATATGATGGCAGAATATAGTATTAATGTTAAGACTCTTGGCAGTGTGGAGGATCAGAGGGATCTTGGGGTCCGGGTCCATAGGACACTCAAAGTTGCTATGCAGGTTGACTCTCTGGTTAAGAAGGCATATGGTGCATTGGCCTTCATCAATCGTGGGATTGAGTTTAAGAGCCGAGAGGTAATGTTACAGCTATATAGGACTCTGGTCAGACCCCACTTGGAGTACTGTGCTCAATTCTGGTTGCCTCACTATAGGAAAGATGTGGAAACCATAGAAAGGGTACAGAGGAGATTGACAAGGATGTTACCTGGATTGGGGAGCATGCCTTATGAAAATAGATTGAGTGAACTCCTTTTCTCCTTGGAGTGACGAAGGAACAGAGGTGACTTGATAGAGGTGTACAAGATAATGAGAGGCATTGATCGCATGGATTTTCAGAGGCTTTTCCCTGGGACTGAAATGGCTAGCATGAGAGGGCATAGTTTTAAGGTGCTTGGAAGAAGGTACAGAAGAGATGTCAGGGGTAAGTTTTTTACGTAGAGAGTGGTGAGTGCATGGAATGGCCTGGCGGTGGTGGAGGCAGAAATGATAGGGTCTTTTAAGAGACTCCCGGATGGGTACATGGAGCTTAGAAAAATAAAGGGCTATGAGTAAAGCCTAGGTAGTTCTAAGGTAGGGACATGTTCAGAACAGCTTCGTGGTCCGAAGGGCCTGTATTCTGCTGTATGTTTTCTATGTTTCTAAGTTTCTATGTTTTCTAAAATCGAGGGGGGAGGGGCAGTGTTTTAATGAGCCCTGATGAAGTGTCTCAGCCCGAAACGTCGACTGTTTACTCTTTTCCATAGATGCTGTCTGGCATGCTGAGTTCCTCCAGTATTTTGTGTGTTACCTGAAGAATTTCTTGTGTCAGTCCTTTATTATATAGGTTTTCATTCTAACTATGCAGACAACTTGAAATCTCAATCTGTTTTCTGCTGGTGGTCAATTTTTCATCAATCATTAACAGTTGGATTAGAATTGACCTCGGTTGGAGATAAAAACTCAGTTACTTTGTAACTAGAACACTGTTTAATCTTATGCAACTTTACTTCATTGTTAAATAATGCATTAAATAGTTGGAAGCATGTTGTTAAGAAGGATGTTAGTTGATCGTCAGCATTTTAAATTTGAATTTTAAAAATAAATTTTAACTATGTTTTCAAAGCCTTTCCATGCATGATCTTGTTTCTTTGAGCGTAAATTCATTTAATATCACAAGGTATCTCCTGTCCCCTCAGTTTAGTTATTTCTCTCATTGGTTGTGCTATCTTTAGGTGCTCCTTGTCCTCTCTTAGTTGCTTTAACCACAGTCTTTAAAACATTTTAACCAAGCTTTTACTCATTGCCTCAATGTTATCTGGTTTGCTATCCATCTTGCAGAATCATTTTTCTATGTTGCAGTTTTAGGCAAAATGAAGGAAGATGGATAAGATTGAAAGTTTTCATTTTTCTCACACCCCCTCCTTCCAATTTTCTCCTCATGCCTCCTCCAACAGTAGTACTTAGGACCTGATACATATCCTGCACTGAGTTTAAGGCTGCATTGAAAGGTAGTCGAGGATAATTTTGAGCAGCAGCCAATCAAAGATCTGAAGCGTGAGAAGACTTAGCTCACTCAGGTTTGCTGCTTGATTATATAAGGCATCAACTTGCAGCAGTTTGCCTTTTTGAACAGCAGCCAATGTTGGAGTGGATAGTATTAGCATTAAAGTTTATTTATTCTTTTTCCTTCTTTACATTTGCTCAGGTCATTCAGCCCATCTAGTCTGTGCCAAACCATCTAGTCCCATCAACCTGCACCTGATCCACAGCCCTCCATACCCATACCATATATGTACTTATCCAAGTTTCTCTTAAACTTTGAGATTGAAATCGCATGCACCACTTGTGCTGGCAGCTTGTTCCACACTCTCACCACCCTCTGAGTGAAGAAATTTCCCTTAAACTTTTCACCCTTCACCCCCTAACCCAAGACCTCTAGTTGTAGACCCACCCAACCTCTGTGGAAAAAGCCTCCTCTCATTTACCCTGTCTATGCCCTTAATACTTCTGTATACCACTATCAAATCTCCCTCAGTCTTCTGCATACCAAGGAATAAAGTCATAACCTATTCAATCTTTCCTTGTATCTCAGGTCCTCAAGTCCCTGCAACATCATTGTAAATTTTCTCTGTACTCTTTCAGCCTTATTTACATCTTTCCTGTAGGTTGGTGACCAATACTGCACACAATATTCCAAATTAGGCCTCACCAATGTCTTAAACAGCTTCAACATAAGGTCCTGTCTCCTGGATTTAATACTTTTGATTTATGAAGGCCAATGTGCCAAAACTCTTATAACAGCCCTGCGACACCACTTTCATTGAATTTTGGACCTGTTTGGTACACTTTAGTTCAGTACCCACACAAAAATTACCCTTCTGATATTCAGAATTTCAATGATTTACAGTCCTAGAAACATAGAAAATAGGTGCAGGAGTAGGCCATTCGGCCCTTTGAGCCTGCACCGCCATTCAGTATGATCATGGCTGATCATCCAACTCAGAACGCTGTACCTGCTTTCTCTCCATGCCCCCTGATCCCTTTAGCCACAAGGGCCATATCTAACTTCCTCTTAAATATAGCCAATGAACCAGCCTCAACTGTTTCCTGTGGCAGAGAATTCCACAGATTCACCACTCTCTGTGTGAAGAAGTTTTTCCTCATCTCGGTCCTAAAAGGCTTCCCCTTTATCCTTAAACTGTGACACCTCGTTCTGGACTTCTCCAACATCAGAAACGATCTTCCTGCATCTAGCCTGTCCAATCCCTTTAGAATTTTATACGTTTCAATAAGATCCCCCCTCAATCTTGTAAATTCCAGTGAGTATAAGCCTAGTTGATCTAGTCTTTCTTCATATGAAAGTCCTGCCATCCCAGGAATCAATCTGGTGAACCTTCTTTGTACTCCCTCTATGGCAAGAATGTCTTTCCTCAAACTGCACACAATACTCTAGGTGTGGTCTCACCAAGGCCTTGTACAACTGCAGTAGAACCTCCCTGCTCCTGTACTCAAATCCTTTTGCTGTGAATGCCAACATACCATTTGCCTTTTTCACCGCCTGCTGTACCTGCATGCCCACCTTCAATGACTGGTGTACAATGACACCCAGGTCTCGTTGCATCTCCCCTTTTCCTAATCGGCCACCGTTCAGATAATAATCTGTTTTCCTGTTCTTGCAACCAAAGTGGATAACCTCACATTTATCCACATTAAATTGCATCTGCCATGAATTTGCCCACTCACCTAACCTATCCAAGTCACCCTGCATCCTCTTAGCATCCTCCTCACAGCTAACACCGCCATCCAGCTTCGTGTCATCCGCAAACTTGGAGATGCTGCATTTGATTCCCTCGTCTAAATCATTAATATATATTGTAAACAACTGGGGTCCCAGCTCTGAGCCTTGCGATACCCCACTAGTCACTGCCTGCCATTCTGAAAAGGTCCCGTTTACTCCCACTCTTTGCTTCCTGTCTGCCAACTAATTCTCTATCCACATCAATACCATACCCTCAATACCGTGTGTCTTAAGTTTGCACACTAATCTCCTGTGTGGGACCTTGTCAAAAGCCTTTTGAAAATCTAAATATACCACATCCACTGGCTCTCCCTTATCCACTCTACTAGTTACATCTTCAAAAAATTCTATAAGATTCGTCAGACATGATTTTCCTTTCACAAATCCATGCCGACTTTGTCCGATGATTTCACCTCTTTCCAAATGTGCTGTTATCACATCTTTGATAACCAACTCTAGCATTTTCCCCACCACCGATGTCAGACTAACTGGTCTATAATTCCCCAGTTTCTCTCTCCCTCCTTTTTTAAAAAGTGGGGTTACATTAACCACCCTCCAATCCTCAGGAACTAATCCAGAATCTAAGGAGTTTTGAAAAATTATCACTAATGCATCCACTATTTCTTGGGCTGCTTCCTTAAGCACTCTGGGATGCAGACCATCTGGCCCTGGGGATTTATCTGCCTTTAATCCCTTCAATTTACCTAACACCACTTCCCTACTAATATGCATTTCCCTCAGTTCCTCCATCTCACTAGACCCTCGGTCCCCTACTATTTCTAGAAGATTATTTATCTCCTCCTTAGTGAAGACAGAACCAAAGTAGTTATTCAATTGGTCTGCCATGTCCTTGTTCCCTATGATCAATTCCCCTGTTTCTGACTGTAAGGGACCTGCATTTGTCTTGACCAATCTTTTTCTTTTCATGTATCTATAAAAGCTTTTGCAGTCAGTTTTTATGTTCCCTGCCAGCTTTCTCTCATAATCTTTTTTCCCTTTCCTAATTAAGCCCTTTGTCCTCCTCTGCTGGTCTCTGAATTTCTCCCAGTCCTCAGGTATGCCGCTTTTTGTTGTTAATTTATATGTTTCTTCTTTGGACTTGATACTATCCCTAATTTCCCTTGTCAGCCACGGGTGCACTACCTTCCCTGGTTTATTCTTTTGCCAAACTTGGATGAACAATTGTTGTAGTTCATCCATGCGATCTTTAAATGCTTGCAATTGCATATCCACCGTCAACCTTTTAAGTATCTTTTGCCAGTCTATCTTAGCTAATACATGTCTCATACCTTCAAAGTTACCCTTCTTTAAGTTCAGAACCTTTGTTTCTGAATTAACTATTGTCACTCTCCATCTTAATGAAGAATTCCACCATATTATGGTCACTCTTACCCAAGGGGCCTCGCACAACAAGATTGCTAACTAACCCTTCCTCATTGCTCAATACTCAGTCTAGAATGGCCTGCTCTCTAGTTGGTTCCTCAACATTTTGGTTCACCCAATCTATATGTAGATTGAAGTCACCCATTATAACTACTGTTGCTATTGCACGCATTTCTAATTTCCTGTTTAATGCCATCCCCAACCTCACTACTACTGTTAGGTGGCCTGTACACAACTCCCACCAGTGTTTTGTGCCCCCTAGTGTTATGCAGCTCTACCCATATTGAATCCACATCCTCCGGGCTAATGTCCTTCCTTTCTATTGCGTTAATCTCCTTTCTAACCAGCAATGCTACCCCACCTCCTTTTCTTTCCTGTCTATCCCTCCTGAATATTGAATATCCCTGGATGTTGAGCTCCCATCCTTGGTCACCCTGGAGCCATGTCTCTGTGATCCCAACTATATCATATTCATTAATAACTACTACTTTTAATAATTTTAATAATTACTACTTTTTGCTTCTACTCTCATTTTACACCCCTCTGTCTCTCTGCACTTGTTCCCATCCCCCTGCCACATTAGTTTAAAGCCTCCTGAACAGCAGTAGCAAACGCTCCCCCTCGGACATTGGTTCCAGTCCAGCCCAGGTGCGGACCGTCCTGTTTATACCAGTCCCACCTCCCCCAGAACTGGTTCCAGCGCCCCAGAAATTTGAATCCCTCCCCCTTGCACCATTTTTCAAGCCACATATTCATCTGAAATATCCTCCTATTTCTACTCTGACTAGCACATGGCACTGGTAGTAATCCAGAGATTATTACCTTTGTGGTCCTACTTTTTAGTTTATCTCCTAACTCCCTAAATTCACCTTGTAGGACCTCATCCTGTTTTTTACCTATATCATTGGTACCTATATGCACCACGACCACTGGCTGTTCACCCTCCCATTCCAGAATGTCCTGCAGCCGCTCAGAGACATCCTTGACTCTTGCACCAGAGAGGCAACACAACATTCTGGAGTCTAGTTTGCGGCCACAGAAACGCCTGTCTATTCCCCTTACAATCGAATCCCCTATCACTATAGCACTCCCACTCTTTTTCCTTCCCTCCTGTGCCGCAGAGCCACCTATGGTGCAATGAACTCGGCTGCTGCTGCCTTCCCCTGATGAGACATCTCCCCCAACAGTATCCAAAGCAGTATATTTGTTTTGGAGGGAGATGACCTCAACGGACTACCTACCTACTGCTACGCTGTCTAGTGGCCACCCCTTCCCTTTCTGCCTGTGTAGCCTTTACCTGCGGTGTGGCCAACGCACTGAACGTGCTATTCATGACTTTCTCAGCATCACGGATTCTCCAGTATGAATCCAATCGCAGCTCCAGACGCTCAGTGTGGTCTGCCAGAAGCTGCAGATGGACACAGTTCCTGCACACATAGTCATCATAATCCATTTATCCTCTGTAATAAATGGATTATTCTCTGACCATAACCACCCCCCAACCTGTCCTCTACCTCTAGCTTCTTCAGCCTGTAAAAGCAAACTTTCTCCAAATACTCGCAAATTTCAATCAAGTCACCTTTTTAAAGTCCAGTATGTAGAATCATTCTACTTGGTGTCCTTGTAAGACATATTGCTCACCTACTCTAAAAGTAACAATGATTCTTCACCCTCCTACGGATAACCCATAATGCCTCATATCAGGACATAGATGCCAGCAAAGCTGCCTCTGAAAATTCTACCAAATCTATTGCTGCATTAGTGATCAGTGCTACTAATTAGTGATTAGTAGTCAGCATGTTCTTCTAAGCCAGGCTTGGGCAAACTATGGCCCACGGGCCATATGCAGCCCGTTAAGCTTTTTAATCCGGCCCGCAGAACTTGATGAAATTATATTAATAAACCTTGTTAACGTTTTTTCTCCGCAATTCTGGCATTTTCCCAATAAATGACGCACTCTATATACATTTGTGGCGACCCATTTACTGGCACATCCGAACCGGCTCACAATTAACCAGCGTTCCGGATAAGGGAGATAGCCTGTGGGGATTTCCGAGCACAGAGCTTTGGAGCCTTTGCGCAGGGGGGCAGGTTGAGGGAGGCTTAAAAGTGAGGCTGGGGATTTCGATTAAAGTTTTTTTCTTCGACTGCAGTTACCGACTCCGTGTCGTAATTTTAGCACTGCATGTAGCACACCGCTACACATTGCCCTTTGTTGAGGTGCAGCGTATTACTCCACATTTGCGCTTTACTCTTTGTTCGGCTCGACCTATTTGTGTGAACAGGCGTTCAGCGTCATGAACATCAACAAAACCAGCCACAGATCCAAGTTAACTGACCAACACCTCAGATCCATCCTGAGAATCGCCACAACAAAACTAAATCCAGACTTTGATGCGCTGGCTAAAAAGGGAGACCAACAACACTGTTCCCACTGAAATTAAAAATAAGTTTCTTCATTGTGTTATGTAAAAAATGCATTTGAAAATATTTTTTTCAATAAGCCTTACATGCTACATGTCATTTCTGTTAAGTGATGGACATGAGTAGTGCGCAGGTGCACATACGTTCTCAAAATAAAAAATGCGCTCCAGATCAAATAACGCGCTCCGCATACTGGCGCGCTGTCACTGTTCTGTCTTTGTGCTGGTCGTTGTTGAGTTTTGGCACAGGGGACAATTGAATAAGAAGGAGCAAGACAAGTAGACCTGCATCTCCTACCGTTTTTGAAATAAAGACAGTCAGGAGGAGAGTGATGTTGATAATATCTTGAAGGATAACAGAATTTTCAGTGCTTTAAAATAATAACTGTTGCTATTAAAAAAAGCTGTATTTTATTCATTTAATTTTCAGTGTTTTAAAAGTCATTTCAATAAATAGCTAAATACCATGGGACTTAAAAGACAGATATTTTGTTGTAATGCATTTGTTCATTTTCAATTGAAATTAAAGCACATGTTTTCTACATATCCCATGATATTTTATTTTCTCTTATGAGGTGTATTACCAAAACACTCCGTCCATCTGCTCCTGGTCCGGCCCCCCTGTCAAATTTTAGAACCCTTTGTAGCCCACAAGTCAAAAAGTTTGCCCACCCCTGTTCTAAGCCAACATCTCCAAGCATTGACGCTGTGATCCTGTTCAGCCACCTTCAGTAAGTTGGTCATATTATCACATGCCTGACACCAGATTCCTGGAACATTTGTTTTATTCTCAATTCAAGCAGGTGAAAGGTTTTTGAAACACCGGAAAATGCTTCAAGAATGTTTAGTAATACAGCTTAGATCAGGGGTCGGCAACCTTTACCACTGAAAGAGCCATTTGGACCCCTTTCCCACAGAAAAGAAAACACTGGGAGCCACAAAACCTGTTTGACGTTTAAAATGAAATAACACTGCATACAACGTTTTTTTGCCTTTATGCTATGTATAAACAAACTATAATGTGTTGCATTTATGAAATTGATGAACTCCTGCAGAGAAAACGAACTTACATTTCTGCATGCAACATAAACATTTAGAACTCCGAAAAAAAGACGTTGGGTTGAAGGTTACTTTTAAGTAAAATACTCAATGTCTATTTGAGTCATTCTTGTATTTATGAAAAACGCCAAACTTAAATTGTCCGCCAGAGGCAAACCAAAAATAACGTCAGCCAGCTGTCAACCTGAAAAATGAAAGGACTATTTCACTGAACAATGAAAACATATGAATATACGTAAAATAATAGGCAATTAAAATATTTATCATACTTGGTTAATGGAATTTCTGCTCCTGGACCTCAGCGCACAGCGTCTGCACATCAAGGCTGTATGACGTCACCTTCATCTTTACACAGGATCGCAAGCCATCATCTGTGAGGCGTGCGCAATGTTTGTTTTTAATAAAGTTCATGTTGGAGAACACCTGCTCACATACATATGTGGATCCAAAGATCGACAGGACTCCAAGCGCATACTTTTTAATGTTTACATGAATGTCGGGGATAGCATTCCATGTTTCGAACACAAGTTTGTCCGGTGTGGGGAGGTTTTCAATATCACTCCATTTGTGATTCTGAGCAAGAACGGCCTTCTGACGGGTAACATCTTCAAGGTCTGCCGTCAAGTGTCTATACTTGGATACCCATATGTCTTTGTCGGCTAGTTCGGCCAGCCTCTCTGAACTCACAGAAGCGTTTCCCAAATGATGTTTGCATTGCGATGATTGCAGAATGTAAATACTCCGAATTTATCATGTCGTGACCTTGTTTGAACTCTCTCAAATTGGGGAAGTGAGACAATGTGCCTTTCTGTAAATCTCTGGCAAGCACTGTCAACTTGCGCTCGAATGCCAAAACATCCTCCAACATGTGCAGGGCTGTGTGTCCTTTCCCCTGATGAGCTGTGTTCAGCGTGTTCAGGTGCGCTGTCATGTCCACCATGAAGTGTAGCTTTTCCAGCCACTCTGGCTGTTTCAGCTCAAGATAGGTGAGCCCTTTGCTGCCCAGGAAAGTTTTCACTTCTTCCAGACACGCGACAAAGCGTTTCAGCACCTCCCCTCTGGACAACCACCGGACTTTGATGTGCAGCAGGAGATCAGAATATGCGCTTTCCAGCTCTTCCAGTAATAAAAGGAATTGACGGTGATTTAAACTTTTTGCCATTATTTTATTGACAATCTGAATGACAACATCCATTACTTCTGTGCATTCCGGAGGAAATGTTTGAGCGCACAATGCCTCTTGGTGCAAGATGCAGTGAAAAGTCAGCAGCTTTCTGTCCAGCGACTTCTGCAGGAAAGCCACAAATCCCTTGTGCGCTCCTGTCATACGGTGCCCCATCAGTAGCTACTGACACCTGGTGGGTGGTCTTTATTCCTTTGGCTCTTAAACAATTCAAGGCAGCCTCACAGATGTCCTCCCCCCGTGTCTGGCCTTTTAGAGGTATCAACTCAATCATTTCTTCCTGTGGCCCGGCAGAGTTTACATACCAGCAGAACAGCGCTATTTGTTCAATATCACCTTTGTCTTTAGACTCGTCACAGGCAATCGAGGGGGCCACAGCTGAATTGATGTCTTTTATTTGCTGTCTTGTGATGTCTTCTGCCATTTTTATGGTTCTGTCTTTGACAGTCTTTGCAGAGAGGGGCATATCCCTGATTTTCTGCACAATTTCACTCTTGTTTTTAAAGTCCGTGAATAGATGTTCTGAAGTCTTAATAAAAGATTCTTTTATATATTCACCATCTGTAAACTGCTTCCCGTGCCTGACTATTTCCTGAGCGGCAACAAAACTAGCATATGTAGTTGATTTTTCAGACTTCATCCACTTCTTGAAATGATTTTTGCTCAGATCAACCTTCTGCATCAGTTCTGAAACGGCTTTTTTCCCTCTCATCTCCATCCGGATATTTTTGAGCAAAGGCTACGTGTTTATTCTGGAAATGTCTTGCGACATTTGACTTTTTGTTGTTTGCTAGTTTCTCATTGCATGTTAAGCATACCGGTAAAACAATCTCGTCAGCAGTGAAAGCAAATGAATCTGCCCACGTATCATTAAACGTTCGGTTTTCTTCAGTCACTTTTCTTTTTTTAGAACTCTCCATAGTTAGCCTGCCTTGGATCGAAAAATTAAAGAAATCGCGCACTGGCGGGTGTCAGGCATTAGCAGTGGTGACGTATATTAATAGCGACAAAATCACGTTTTATTTAGATTGTACAAGATCAACATAATCTTCAAATTTAGAATTACATTTCAAAAACTAACATACTAACATAAAATACATTTTAATTAAATACTCATCATTTATTTTCCAAAGCCACGGGGAGCCGCAGCACAGAGATGAAAGAGCCACATGCGGCTCCGGAGCCACGGGTTGCCGACCCCTGGCATAGATTAAGCCCTTCCAAACATGCCGCTCCAGTATCCCCCAACAAATCCGATTAACCCTAACTTAATCACAGTACAATTACAATAACCAATTAACCTACCCAGTATGTCTTTGGACTGAGGGAGGAAACTGGAGCACCTGGAGAAAACTTACACATTGCATACAGGGTACAGATTCCTTATGGGTGATGTAATTGAACTCTGAACTCCAACCCACACTGTAATGGCATCGTGCTAACTGCTATGCTACCATTGCACTCCAATATACCTGATGACTTGGCCTCCACAGCCATCTGTGGCACTGAATTTTATAGTTTCACCACCCTTCTCATCTCTGTCCTGAAGGGATGTTCCTCTATTCTGGGGCTGTGTCCTAATCCTAGACACTACCACTAATGAAAACATCCTCTCCATATAGACACTATCTAGGTCTTTCAGTAGGTACTCAGCACTGCTAAGAATTTCTGGCTGGTTTCACCTGAAAATGGAAAATGAGCATTCAGAAGACAGATAAATAGATACTTTATTGATTGCAAATGAAATTTACAGTGTCACAGTAGCACTACGAGTGCACAAATATGCAAACATTAGAAGAGAAATAAGACAGAATAAACAAGAAGTTACCTCAAACAGTCTAACAGGGAGTCTTCACTTTCCTAGCTATAGATTGACTAATTATAGAGCCTAATGGGTGAGGGTAAAAATGACCTCATATAGCACTCTTTGGAGCAGCGAAGTTGTCTTAGTCTGTTACTTCAACTTGAATCTCTGACAAGAGCATTGGAAGGGCATGCACTCAGTGGGTACTTTTTAGGTACAGGAGAGGAACCCAACTCTGCAGTGGATGGTTCCAAACCTGGCTGCGAAAGAAGGGTTGGGCATGGGGCTAGCAACCCTCCTGTAAAAACCCTGTGCTACAGAAATGCCAAAAGAAGCTCCAAATACCTCAACTCTGGGGATGGGAAGATGCAAGGTGGGCAACTTGAAAAACTGGCCCAGGACAGTTGCCTATGGGATGATAGACTTAAGATGACGAAGAACCCAGTGTGGTCTTCTGCTGCTGTAGCCCATCAACTTCAAGGTTCTATGTGTTGTTCATTCAGAAATGCCCTACACACCACTGGTGTAATGTGTAGTTATTTGAGTTATTGTTGCTTTCCTGTCAGTTTGAACCAGTCTGACCATTTTGCTGTAACCTCTCTGGAGGTGTTTTTGCTCACAGAACTTCCCCTCATTGGATGTCTTTTGTTTTTCACTCCATTCTCTGTAAACTCCAGAGACAGTTGTTTGTGAAAATCCCAGGAGATGAGCAGTTTCTGAGGTATTCAAACCACTCTATTTGATGCCATCAATCATTCCACAGTCTAAAGTCACTGAGATCATATTGGGTAACATAGCAGTTAGCATAATGCTATATCAGGGCATTTCGGAGTCCAATTGCGGTACCACCTGTAAGAAGTCTATGTGGAATAAGTGGATTTTCCCCAGGTGCTCCAGTTTCGTCCCACAGTCCAAAGATCTACTGGGTTTTGTCAGGGGTTACTGGTGTGGCATGGCTTATAAGGCCGGAAGGATCTTTTCTGCGCTGTATCACTAAATAAGGGAAATAAAAATTCTTCTCCATTCTGAAATTTGGTCTGAACAACTGAAACTCTTCACCATGCAATGAGTTGCTGCCATGATTGGCTGATTAGGTACAGTATCTGCATTAACAAATAAGTGTCCAGTGTACCCAATAAACTGTCACTGAATGCATGTCACAAACAACCCCCTTTGTCCACTTTGTCAAACTCCACCTGTGGGAATTTCTGCAGATACATCATAAAAATCATCTGAGAGCACATTGAACTGCAGTGGAAACAAGTCGTCCTTTGACCCTGAAAGATTGCCTCAACAAACAAAACCATGAAAGATTATTGAATGTTTATTCTAACAAAATATTTGTTTAAGTGACCAGAATTTCTTTAGCCAGAGGGTGGCGAATATGTGGAATTCATTGCCATGGACAGCTGTGAAGGCCAGTCATTGGGTATATCTATAGTGGAGGCTGATAGGTTCTTAATTTTAAGGGTGTCAAAGGATATGGGGAGAAGGCTGGAGAATGGCGCTGAGAATTAATATAAACAATGGAAGAGCAGAATCAATGGGCAGAATGGCCTGGTTCTGCTCTTGTGCCTTATGATCTAACTATAAATTTAACCTTGGAAATAAAGTCAGAAAATCTTCAAGCAGAAAATGCTAGCAAAATTCAACAAGTGAGACAGTATTTGTGAGAAGAGAGTCAATATTTCAGATCAAGGATCCTTTGTCTTCATCCTGAAATATTAACTCTCTTGTAACACAAAATGCTGGAGACACTCAGCAGGTTCATAACATTTATGAAGAGGAAAATGCAGTTGGCATTTTGGGCTGAGTTCCGCCAGCATTTTGTATGTATTGCTCTTTTCTGGATTTCCAGCATCTGCAGAATCTCTTGTGTTTACATTAATTCTGTTCTTCCTTCCACTGCATGACCTTCTGAGTGTTTCCAGCTGCCCCTGTTTTTTTTATTTCAAATTTTGACTTTTTCATTCATTTAGTTTCTTTTATTAACTTAAAAAGTTAAATTTGCATAAAGTGCTCCTTCAGAATGAACAGAGGTGAATTGGATAAGTAGGAGCAGAAGTGGGCTATTTGGTTCCACCATTCTATACAATCATCAGAATAACCAGAATCAGGTTTAAAATCACAGGCAGATGTCATGAAATTTGTTAACTTTATGGCGGCGGTATAATAAAATACATGATAAATATGGAGAAAAAACTAAGTTACATCTATTAAATAGTTCAGTTAAAATAGGTAGGGGACAACAAATATAATAAGTAGTGAGGTAGTGTTCCTGAGTGCAATGTCCATTTAGAAAACAGATGGCAGGAAGGAAAAAAGCTGTTCCTGAATTGCTGAATGTGTGCCTTCAGGCTGAGAAGAGGCCATGTCCTAGGTGGTAGGGGACATTAATGATGGACATTGCCTTCTTAAGGCACCGTTTCTTGAAGATGTCTTAGATACTACGGAGGTTAGTCCATATGATGGAGCTCCCTAATCATCTCTTCCCCCTCCCCCACCATACCAGATAGTGATGCAGCCAGTCAGAATGTTCTCTGCGGTACATTTGTAATGGGGATCTTGAATATGAAAGATATTGGGAAAATCAGTTTGGTGTCGGATTATTGGATTGCAAGAGAGGGAATTTGTTGAATGTCTAGAGATGGCTTTTTAGAGCAGCTTGTGCTTGAGCCCATTCAGGGAAAGGCAATCTTTGATTGGGTGTTGTGTAATAACCCAGATCTTATTGGAGAGCTTAATGTAAAGGAATCCTTAATAGACAGTGATCTTAATATGATTGAATTCAAACTGAATTTTGAGAGAGAGAGGCATAACTCAAATGTATCCATAATCACAAATGAAAAAAGGGAATTATAGAGGCATGAGAGAGGACCTTGGCCAGGTGGATTGGAGGAGAGTACTGGCAGGAATGATGATGGAACAATTTCTGGGAATAGTTCACAAGATGCAGTATAGATATATCCCACAGAGGATGAAATTCTCAAATGGCAGGAGAAGGCAACTGTGGCTGACAAAGGTTGCATAAAAGCCAAGGGAAGGGCATATAAGGTAGCAAAAACGAGTGGGAAGTTGGATGATCGGGAAGCTTTTAAAATCCAACAAAAGGCAGTGGGTGTCATTTACTTAGATTTTCAGAAGGAGCTTGATAAAGTGCCACACGTGAGACTGCTTAATAAGATAAAGTCCTATGGCATTACAGGAAAGATATTGGCATGGATAGCAGAATGGCTGACAGGCAGAGGGCTGTGAGTAGGAATAAAAGTTTGCGGATGAAGGTAAGGGGAGGGAAGTTCAAGGGGGATATTAGAGGAAGGTTTTTCACTCAGAGTGTGGTTGGTGCGTGGAATGCACTGCCTGAGTCAGTGGTGGAGGCAGATACACTAGTGAAGTTTAAGAGACTACTGGACAGGTATATGGAGGAATTTAAGGTGGGGGGTTATATGAGAGGCAAGGTTTGAGGGTCAGCACAACATTGTGGGCCAAAGGGCCTGTAATGTGCTGTTCTATTCTATGTTCTATGATATGAAGGTAGGTGGAGGGGTAGGTAGTGTTGAGGAAGCAATGTGATTACAGCAGGACTTGGGCAAATTGGGAGAAAGGGCAAAAAGTGGCTGATGGAATACAGTGTTGGGAAATGTTTTGGGCCCCGTATCTCAGAACAGATGTGAAGTCATTGGAGACAATCCTGAAGAGGTTCACGAAGATTATTCCAGGAATGAAGGGGTTACCATATGAGGAGTGTTTGGCAGCTTCGGGCCTGTACTCACTGGAATTTGGAATTTAGAAGAATGCAGGGATATCTCATTGAAACCTACCGAATGTTGACAAGACTAGATAGGGTGGATGTACAGAGGGTGGGTGGGGAAGGATGGTATCCAGCACTAGAAGGCCCAGCCTCAAAATTGAGGGGTGACCGATTAGAACAGAGCTAAGTAGTGGTGAACAATGCTCTGCCACAGACTTCAGTGGAGGCCAAGTCCATATGCTAATTTAAGGTAGAAGTTGATCATTTCCTGAGCAGTCAGGGCATCAAGGAAATGGCAAGAAGGCAGGTGTATGGGGTTGTGTGGGATCCCGGATTAGCTATGATGGAGTGGTGGAGCAGACTGGATGGGATGAATGACCTACTTCTATTCCTATGTCTTATGGTCTTACATTTGTTGAAGTTTTTGAGTATTTCAGTTGATCAACCAAATCTCCCCAAACTCCTAATGAAATATAGCTGCTGCCTTGCCCTCTTTATAGCTACATCAATATGTTGCATCCAGTTTAGGTCCTCAGAGATATTGACACCCAGGAACTTGAAATAGTTCACTCACAACTTCTGATCCTTCTGAGGATTAGTTTGTGTTCCCTCTTCTTGCCCTTTCTGAAATCTACAGTCAGCTCTTTGGTCTTGCTGACATTCAGTGCAAGTGCGACACCACTCAACTAACTGGTATATCTTCTTCCTGTATGTTTTTCCATCACCATTTGAAATTCTGCCAACAATGGTTGTGCCATCAACAAATTTATAGATGGCAGTGAGCCTCACACGTACCTAGCCACACAGTCATGATTCATCCTCCTTCCCATATACTCTGTTTTCAGACTTCCTGCATACTTGATATATTTGTGTCAAGTGATCTGTCTACTTCCAAAATATATGGAGTAACTTGGCTTCCAAAGACTTGTGAATCAGACAAGTTCACCGTCTTCTGAAAGACAAAAGTTTCTCCTCTGAGACTGTAACCTCGGCCCCCTCAGTCTCCTTCCGAGCTCTGTCAGAATTGTGTATATTTTTAATGAGATTTTCTCTTGTTATTTTGTACTCTTGAATACGTCTAATCAATGATATTGCTCAACATCAACATTGATTGCACTCTCTTTGTGTCAAGTTTATTTTCTTGGGTAAGAAGCCAGAAACTGTACAAATTACTTCAGGTGGGGGCTTCCCAAGACCCAGTACAATTGTGGTAATATGACATAATTGATTTTGTGCTCAAAATGTTTTGCAGTGAGACCAATATATCATTTGCCATCTTAACCAGTTGCTGCCTTTGCATACACGAGGAAATCTGCAGATGCCCGAAACGTTGACAGTGCTTCTCCTTATCGATGCTGCCCTACCTGCTGGGCTCCACCAGCATTTTATGTGTGCTGCCCTTGCATGCTTGTTTTGTGACTGGTTTACAAGAACGCCCCAATCCACTTAAACTATACATCAAAATTTCCCACTTTATTACCATTTAATTAAAAGTCCTGTTTTTCATGTGAAAGTGGGGTAATTTCATAGTTATCCAATTTGTTATATTTTCCATATACTTCCTCCTTCAATTTGTATAAGTTGCTTTCAAATCTCTGCATCTTTCTCACAACTAACAATCCCATTCAGATTTATGTTATAATAATAATAACTTTAGTTATATAGCAGCTTTCATACATTAAGATGTAGATTTAAAGTGCTTCACATAGATTGTAAAGATAAATCAATATGGTCATAAAAATGAGAAAATTAAAAAATCACAAGTAGAGACAAACATTATATAGAATAAAATGTAATCTGATATATCAAAGTCAGAGATTCAAAGTACATTTATTATCTCAAAGTACGTAAGTATGAGATTCCCACAAAACAGAAAGAAAAACGATTGAACCTGTTCAAAGAAAAACACTGTTCCTTCACATGCAGAAGAATTATGCAAATAAAAATAAAACAACGAGCAAAAGACACAAAATATAGAAACACAAAATCAAAAGCATATTCAGTTCAGCTCAGTGCTCGTTATCTGCAGGCCGCCCCGATTCAAAGTTGCGCAAAATATACAAAAGAGCAACCAAACGTCATCAAAATTTGAACTGGAGAGTTCAATCAACAAACCGCATTGATTAAACCTTGCCCAGGACCCAGAGCTCTGGCACCATCCTCCAACAGCATTTGGGGGGTGGGGGGGGGGGGGAGAGAGAGAGAGAGAGAGAAAACATTGCCTGCAGCCACCTTCCTCTGGCAGCAGCAAGTGAGAGGCTTGTGGACAGCGTTGAATACTCTCTCACTTCGCACTCGTGCCTCGTTGATTTCAATCTTCCTTGGTGCATTAATCAGCAAGAAATTGAGTCAATCCTAGGCTCATGCCCCGTCTCCAGGCTTCTTGCCCTTGAGGCTGCACACTTTGCTCTAATTCTCATGGGACCCTCTTGGAGACAGTAAGGTGCCATATCAATCAAGCCAGATGCCACACCAACAAAACATAGATCACAGGCTCCCAACAGTAGTAGAGCCACATTTGAAAGAAAAAGAAGTATTTCATAAACCATCTAGACAATGATCCCCTTGATGGTGTTGTTTGCCAGAAACATTTTCCAGACCAAATTATATAAATATCAACATCAACAAACATTACATAATCTTATAAGTAGGTTTTAGACCATCAGGCATTGGAGCAGAATTGAGCTATTTTAAGGGTCTTTTAAGAGATTCCTGGATAGGTACATAAAGCTTAGAAAAATAGAGAGCTATGAGTAACCCAGGTAATTTCTAAAATAAGTACATGTTTGGCACAGCATTGTGGGCCAAAGGGCCTGTATTTTGCTGTAGATTTTCCATGTTTCTATTTGGCCCAATAAGTGTGCAATGCCATTTGATCAAGGCTGATCCATTTCCCTGTCAAGGCAGAATTCTCCTGCCTTCTCCCTAAGGTTACGACCTTTCATGCCCTGACTTATCAAGAATTTATCAACCTTTGCCTTAAATACACCCAGTGACACGAGCTGCACAGATTCACCACCTTCTGGCTAAAGGAATTCCTCCTCATCTGTGTTCTAAATGAACATCCATCTATCTTGAGGCATTGCCCTTTCCCCCACTATAGGAAACATCCTCTCCACATCCACTCTACCTAGGTTTTTCAACATTTGATGGGTTTGAATGAGATCCCCCATCATTCTTCTGAATTACACCAAGTACAGGCCCAGAGACATCAAATGTTCTTCATATTTTAAGTCTTACGTTCCTGGAATAATTTTTGTGAACCTCCTTTTAACCCTCTCCAATGTCAGCACATATTTTCTTAGATGCAATACTCCAAATTTGAAGTCCCGTCAGTGCCTTATAAAGCCCCAGCATTATATCCTTTTTTATTCTCTCGTTCTCTCAAAGGGTATGCTAACATTGCATTTGCCTTCCTTATCACCGACTCAACCTGCAAATTAACCTTAGGGAATCCTGCATGAGGACTCTGAGATCCCTTTGCACCTTGGATTTTTGACTTTCCTCTCCATTTAGAAAATAGTCTACAATTTTATTCCTTCTAGCAAAGTATATGACCAAATAATTCACAACACTGTATTCCTTCTGCCAAGTCTTTGCCCATTTTCCTAATCTGTCCATGTCCTTCTGTAGCCTCCCTGCTTCTTCAACACTACCTGCCCCTCCACCTATCTTCATATCATCCGCAAAATTGGGCACAAAGCCATCATTTCTGTTCTCCATTAGCATACAACTTAAAAAGAAGCAGTCCCAACGCCAACCCCGAGGAACACACTCGTCACTGGCAGCCAGTCAGAAAAAGCTCCCTTTATTTTCAGTCTTTACCTCCTGTCAATCAGCCACTGCTCTGTCCATGATAATATCTTTCCTGTAAAACCCTGGGCTCTTTTCTTGCTCAGCAGCCTCCTGTGTGGCACCTTGTTAAATGGCTTTTGAAAATCCAAGCAAGCAACCAACATCCATCATTTCCCCAGGCCTTCCCCTATTGTTTATCATACTTCAAAGAATTCCAACAGATTCATCAGGCAAGGTTTTCCCTTAAGGGAACCATGCTGACTTTGGCCCAATTTACTATGTGCCTGTAAATACCCCGAAACATCAACCTTCAGAACTAAATCCAACACCTTCCCAATCACTGAGGTCAGACTAACTGGCCTAAATTTCCTTTCTTCTGCTTTCTTCCCTTCCTGAAGAGTGGAGTGACATTTGCAGTTTTCCAGTCCTCTAGAATCTAATCTTAAAAGATATTACTAATGCCTCCACAATCTCTTCAGTTAAATCTTTCATAACTCAGGTGTACATAGTCTATCTGATCCTGGTGACTTATCTACCTTTGGACCTTTCATCTTCCCAAGCACCTTCTCCATAGTAATAGCTACTATGCTCACTTTGTGAACTTCCAGCATACTGCTAGTGAAGATAGATACAATATACTTATTCTGTTTATCTGCCATTTGAGGATCTAAGATTACAATTAGTGATGTAAGGGGATAGACACACAAATACACATGGAGTTCAACCCAGATAAGTGTAAGATGATTCGTTTTGGTAGGTCAAATATGATGGCAGAATATAGTATTCTGCCATCTATATATAGAATATAGTAAGACTTTTTGACAGTGTGGAGGATCAGAGGGATTTTGGGGTCCGAGTCCATAGGATACTCAAAGCTACTGTGCAGGTTGATGCTGTGGTTCAGAGGGCATATGGTGCATTGGCCCTCATCAACCGTGGGATTGAGTTCAAGAGCCGAGAGGTAATATTACAGCTATATAGGACCCTAGTCAGACCCCATTTGGAGTACTGCACTCAGTTCTGGTCACCTCATTACAGGAAACTATAAAAAGGGTACTTACAGAGGAGATGTTGCCTGGATTGGGGAGTATGCCTTATGAGAATAGGTTGAGTGAACTCTGCCTTTTCTCCTTGGAGCGATGGAGGATGAGAGGTGACCTGATAGACGTGTATAAGATGATGACAGGCATTGATCGTGTGGATAGTCAGAGGCTTTTTCCCAGGGTTGAAATGACTAACACGAGAGGGCACAACTTTAAGTTGCTTGGAATTAAGTACAGAGGAGACATTGGGGTAAGTTTTTTTACACAGAGAGTGGTGAGTTTGTGGAGTGGACTGCCGGCGGTGGTGGAGGTGGATACAATAGGGTCTTTTAAGAGACTCCTGGATAGGTACATGGAGCTTAGAAAAATAGAGGGCTATAGGTAACCCTAGATAATTTTTAAGGTAAGGACATGTTCGGCACAGCTTTGTGGGCCAAAGGGCTTGTATTATTCTGTAGGTTTTCTATGTTCAATCCTTCACATACATGAGGAGCAAAGATCTTTACGTTACGTCTCCATCTAAATGTGCGTTGTTCAATCATAGTAATTTATAATTATGATAAACAGAACAGTCAATGTAATATAGATGCTTCTCGTATGTTAACTCCTTCATTCCCGGAATCATCCTAGCAAACCTCCGCTGGTCTCTCTCCAATGACAATACATCCTTTTTGAGGTATGGGGCTCAAACCTGTTGACAGTACTCGAAGTGTGGCCTGACTGGCATCTTATAAAGTAGTGGTCACCAACCTATTTAAGCCCAAGATCCCCTACCTCGTCCTTAGTGAAAGGCAAAATCTATGTACTAAATCGTTTAGTGAGAAAACAGCTCAGATTGTACCTCCAACTTGAGGCCTTTTATTTGGGCTAATTGTATTTGAATTACATAATATGCTTTTGTCAAACTTTCCAATTAATTCAATCAAGAAAACACTGTAACTAGCATATCAGACAGGCCATAACTGTCTTTCTCTAAGAATATTACAACACTTCATACCTTTAATTGTAAGTTTCATTATGTAATTTATTTCAACACAAAAAATAAATGAATAAAAATTGACAGTTGCACTCAGTGTGATGACTGGGGCTGAATACTTTCTGCTAGTTCCCCGAAATTTGGCTCATAACTACAGACAGCCAGTCTGAGACAGTCTGTGAGGTGTCTATCAGTAAGACAGCTCCTGTACTTAGATTTAATAATTTTCATCTGTGAAAATGCGATTTCACACAGATAAGTAGGCACTGACTTTTAGTGCACGTGGGGTGAGATGAGGAAACTTCTCCCTGCTGACAAGCCCCAAAAGTCACCGTCCCTTCATCTTGCTTTAAGCTTGATGTCTTTTTGCAAATCAGTTATTTCCATTTCAATATCACTTGGCACACCAAATAGCTGGGATTTGGCTGCTCTCTGTTCTATATCGATCAGCAGAAATGGGTTTGAAATAAATGCAGCAATACCTTTCATGACGTTTAGCTCCCCAAAACGCCGATCGAACTCTATTGCCAGTTTGTCTAGGTAAGCACAGTACTGCTCAGGGCGAAAAGCATTTTTTTCCCTTGATGGCCTGTAATATTTTCTCTAAGTTGGGAAAGTGTGTCAGCCTTCCATTCTTTAAATTTGAAATCCAAACACCGAGCTTGGCCTTAAATGCATTTACTGCGCTTATCATGTGGGGCAGGTGTCGGTTTTTTCCCATGAGCTTATTGTTAAGTATGTTTAATTTAGTCTTTATTTCAAGCATCAAGTCAACAAATCATTGCAGCACTTTGCCGCATCTCAACCACCGAACATCAGCATGAAGAATTATGTCTCCGTAAGTGGCATCAAGGTCTTCCAATAACGTCTTGAAGTGCTGAAGTGCTTTTGCTCGAATCAAGTTTATCAGTTTGACCATCAGTGTCATTACATGAGAAAAGTCCATGATCTTCCCAGCCAAGGCCTGCTGATTCACACAGTGTTAATCCAGGAAGTCGGGAAAATTAGGGTCATTATGGCACAGTGCTATAAAACCAACGTGAACACCGCGCATCGCTGGGGCCCCATCAGTAGTAATTGCCACCAGTTTATGAATGGGGATGTCATGTTCATGGACGTATTTTTAAAACTCATTTTAAATATCCTCACCTCTCGTTCTCTTTAAGTGTAAAAGAGTGAGGAAGTTCTCCTTTGTTGTAAAATCCTGGAAAGCCATTCTGACAAATACAACAAACTGAGCTGTTTGCATTACATCCAGGGATTCATCGAACTGTAGTGAAAAATATTCACAGAGTGACAAGTCCTTTAACACTTCTCGATCCAGTTCCTCTGACAGTGACTCTACCCTACTTGTCACTGTTGCAGGGCCAAGCGGTATATTGTGGTTTTGATGCCATTTTTGTTTTTAAAGTCATTAAAAACCGTCTCTGTGGTAATGGCTGTTGCTTCCTTGAATAAATCACCACCTGTAAAAGGCTTCTTGTGTTTAGCCAAAAGGTGACTTACACGAAATGATGCTTCAATAGCAGCCTTATTTTGAGCAGCACGTTTTGTGAAAAATGATTGCTGGGCCTTCAACCCCGAATGGAAGTAAAACTCCGCAATCCCAGAAACAACCTCTCTTTACAAACAGCTTTCCGTAGTGGGAGTATTGCTATATTACCATTATCCTAATTAGTATTACTTATTTTTATAATGCTCACATTACAACAGTATTTGTGTATTTATTTTTCTTTTTTTTTGGGATCTACTGGGAAAGTCTCAAAGATCGACCAGTTGATCGCGATCGACTGGTTGGCGACCACTATTATAAAGCCTCAGCATTATCTCCTTGCTTTCATATTCTATTCACCTTGAAATAAATGCCAACATTGCATTTTTCTTCTTTACCACAGACTCACCCTTCTGGAAGTCTTGCACCAGGTCTCCCAAGACCCTCTGCACCTTTGATGTTTGAGCCTTCTCCACATTTAGATAATAGTCCAAACTATTGTTCCTTTAACCAAAATGCTTTATCATACATTTCCCAGCACTGTATTCCATCTGCCACTTTTTTGTCTGTACTTCTAATTCGTCTAAGTCCTGTTGCAATTGCATTGCTTCCTCAGCACTACCTACCCCTCTACCTATCTTCATATCATCTGCAAACTTTGCCACAAAAGTAGTCAATTCCGTTATCCAAATCATTGACAAGCAATGTGAAAAATGGGGGTCCCAATACTTTTTTAAAAAAATTTTTTTCATTGAATTTTCAAATTGGTTACATAGAAGGGGGGGTCCCAATACTGACAACTGAGGAGCATCATTAATCACTGGCCCCCAACCAGAAAAGGTTGCCTTTATTCCCACTCACTGCCTCCTGTATGACAGCCATTCTGCTGTCCATGTCAGTATCTTTCCTGTAACACTGTAGGATTTTATCTTGTTAAGCCACCTCATGTGTGGCACTTTTATCAAATGCCTTCTGAAAATCCTAGTAACTGACATCCACAGCCTCTCCTTTGTCCACCCTGCTTGTTACTTCGGTTTGTCAGCAAGATTTCTCTTTACTGAAACCATGCTGACTTTTACGTATTTTACCATTAGTCTTCAAGTAACATGAAACCTCATCCTTAATAATAGACTCCAACACTTTCCCAACCACTGAGGTTTCCCAACACTTTCCCAACTAACTGGCCTATAATTTCCTTTCTTTTGCCTTCCTCCCTTCTTAAAGAGTGGAGTGACATTTGCAATTTTCCAGACTTCCAGGGCCATGTTAGAATCAAGTGATGCTTGAAAGATCGTGACCAATGTATCTGTCATCTCTTCAGCAACCTCTCTCAGGACTCAGGAAGGTAGTTCATCTGGTCCAGGTGACTTGTCCACCTTTAGACCTTGTGAGTTTGCCTGGTACTTTTTCTTTTGTAATAGCAATGGCACTGTTGCTCCCTGACATTCATGGACCACTGGCACACTGCTAGTGTCTTCCATAATGAAGGCTGATGCAAAGTATTCCTTAAGTTCACCTGCCATTTCTTTGTTCCCTATTACTACCTCACCAACATAATTTTCCAGTGGTTCAATATCAATTTTCACTTCCCTTTTATTCTTTATGTAACTGAAAAACTTTTAGTATCCTGCTTTATATTATTGACTAGGTTACCCTCATATTTCATCTTTTCCATTCTTATAGCTTCTTAGTTCCCTTTTGTTGGATTTTAAAATCTTCCTAATCACCCAACTTCCCACTCACTTTTGCTATGTTATACTCTTTCCTTGGCTTTCTTTTCTTTTTACAATATTTTTATTCAGAAGATAAAAATAAGATTTACAGAGTGCAACACATAGATACATTTCAACTTAACTTCATATATTGTAATAAAATTGATCAAAATGTTATAGCATAACACATAAAGGTAATCAAAAATTTAAAGATAAGTCATACATAATAAAAGAGATTTTTTATATTAAAAAAAAGTCAACCCCCTACCAACTACCAAAGAAAAAAGCTGATGGATGATAATGGATAATTAGAAAAAAAACATATTCGCTTAAGAAGAGAAGATAAAAATATACAAAGAAGTCTGTGCACTGTTAAACTTAATAAATTGGATAAGTAATTTAGGAAAGGTCCTTAGATACCATAAAAAGATTGTTTCGAATTTAAGACTGAGCAGCGGATCTTTTCTAAATTTAAATAAGACATAATATCACGTAGCCATTGAAGATGTGTAAGAGGAGTAGACTCCTTCCATTTAAGCATGATTGCTCTTCTTGCTAAAAGAGAGGTAAAAACTAACACCTGTAAGTTAGGAGTATTTAAAGTTATATCTTCATTTGCAATGATACCAAACAAGGCAGTAAAGATATTTGGGTCAAATTGGACCCTAAAAAGGTGTGAGAAGGTATGGAATACTTCCCACCTAAACTTTTCAATTTTAGGGCAAAACCAAACCATATGAATTAAAGAGGCATCAGCAGAGTTGCATTTATTACAAAGTGGAGAAACATTCGGATAAATAGTAAAACCCAATAGTAAAACTAAAATTGGGTAGGGCTAATCCACCCATCTCTTTATTTCTTTGTAGGTAAACTTTACTTAAACGAGCTTGTTTATTATTCCGAATATAAGATGTTAAAATTGAATCTAAAGAATCAAAGTAGGTCTTGGGAATAAAAATAGGTTAGGCCTGAAAAAGATATAAAAATTTAGGAAGAATCTTCATTTTAATCGAATTAATTTGGTCAATTAGGGATAAAGAAAGAGGAGACCATTTCAAAAGCGTCTTTTTCACATAATTCAATGGGTTTAGGTTTTCTTTAAATAAATTATTGAAGTTTTTAGTAATTGTTACACCTAGATATGTAAATTGACTTGTAACAACTTGGAACGGAAATTTGGCATTTGTTGACATTAGGTCATTTAAAGGAAATAGCTCACTTTTATGTAAGTTCAGCTTATATCCTGAAAAAGAACTAAACTGGGAGATTAAAGAAAGAACCGAAGGTAAAGAAGTTTCAGTGTTAGAGATAAAAAATAAAATATCATCAGTGTATAACAAAATTTTATGAGTCATACCTTCCCTTAGTATACTGGAAATGTCCTTAGATTCTCGAAATCCTATTGCTAAGGGTTCGATAGCTGAAGCAAAAAGTAAAGGACCAAGAGGGCAACCTTGTCTAGTTCCCCGCTGTAATTTAAAGGGCTTAGAAATTTGAGAGTTAGCAATAACCTGAGCAGTAGGAGACAAGTAGATTAACCCAACGAATAAAATTAGGCCCAAAGTTAAACTTTTCTAAGGTCTTAAAAAGATAATTCCACTCAATCCTATCAAAGGCTTTTTCTGCATCTAAGGATAATATACACTCTGATATTTTTTTGGATGGTGGATATATCACATTCAATAACTGACGTATATTAAAATGTGAGTAACGATTTTTAATAAATCCTGTCTGGTCATTTGATATAATAGATGGTAGAATATTTTCTAGTCTTCGAGCTAAGATTTTGGATAAGATTTTTGCATCAACATTTAATAAAGAAATCTGTATGAAGAACATTCAGCTAGATTTTAATTTTTTTTAAGAATAAGAGGAATAAAAGCTTCATAAAAAGATTGAGGGAGTTTACCTGATTTAAAGGACTCTGATAAAACAGAGGATAAATAAGGTGTAAGTAACGTAGTGAAGGTTTTATAAAACTCCCCAGGAAAGCCATTAGGTCCTGGGGTCTTACCAGAATGTAAAGCATGTATAGCCTCAGCCACTTCTTCATTGGAATTAGGCTGATCTAACTGTGTTAGACTAACAGCAGACAATGTAGGAATGTTGATATTACTGAGAAAAGCATTCATATAGGTATCATCTGAAGAAGAGTCAGACTGATACAACTTAAGGTAAAAGTCTTTAAATATGTTGTTAATTTCAGAATGGTCAGATATCTTAGTACTATTATCTTTAAAAATTTCTGTGATTTGGTGATTAACTGTAAAAGATTTTAAGCGATTGACTAATAACTACCTGTTCTATCCCCGTGAATGTAAAATTGAGTTTTATCTCTCAATAGCTGTTGTTCAATTGGGTAAGTCAGCAGAAGATTAGACTTGGATTGGAATTCAATACACTTATATATACTTGGATCTAGAGATAGGCATACTTTCAATCAAGATCTTTTAATATCGCTGCTCGGTCAGACCTTTCTTTGTCAGCTTTTTTCTTTATATAGGCAGAGTAAGAGATAATTTCTCCACGAATATATGCTTTAAAAGTATCCCAGACTATAGTACCAGCAGTATCTCCTTTAAACTTTTCTTTAAAGAAAAAATAATATGGTTTTCCAAAAACTTTAGAAAATTTTTATCAGATAACAATGATAAGTTAAAACACCAACTTCTACTTGGTACAGAGTAAACAGGTAATCTTAAAGCCAGAAGCACAGGTGCATGATCAGACAAAGCAATCTCCTTATAATCACAGGATCGTACCAGTGGAAGCAAGTTTCTATCTATAAAACAGTAGTCAATCCGAGAGTACATATGATGAACATGAGAAAAATATGAATATTCCTTTTCTTGGGGGTGTAAAAAACACATCGAGAATACCACATTGAAATAGAAAAGATTTAAAAAAGTAATACTGATTTATTAGTGACGGGTTTTACTTGAAGAGTGATCTAATATAGGGTCCAGCCAAAAATTTTAATCTCCACCCATCACTAAGTAATACCGATTCAAATCAGGCAGAAAAGAGAAAATATTTTCAAAGAACAAGGAGTCATCTGTATTTGGAACGTATGCATTTGCAAATATGATTAGTTTATTCTCAAGACTACCCGAAACAATAACAAGCGCCCATTTGTATCAGAAATTACATTATGTTGAATAAAGGATACATTCTGATCAAACAGGATAGAGACACCTCTCGATATAGATTGAGAGGGTGAGTGAAAATGTATACCCTTCAATCCTTTGAATGAATGTGAAATATCATCTTTACGAATATAGGTTTCTTGGAGAAAGATTATATGAGTTTTAAGTTTCCAGATATAAGAGAAAATCTTATTTTGTTTAACAGGGTTATTTAGATCTTTCACATTAAAACTGAGTATATTAGTAAAAGAATCCATCAAGTATCCTTTAGTAATATATAAAAGGTAATCACAGACATGTAGATAGCGAATAAATAAAACAGTAAAAACATCTGATCAATTTTCTGGAAGAACCCTCCCTTCCCCCCCAAAGAGAGAAATCAGCCAAGGGAGGCTGAAGACCAATTCTAACGTTCCCAACCCAAAACTCCGGTGGCTCCAGAAAATATATATGTATAGCTGTGCTGAATAAACAATTGTAAATATATATATATGTGTGTGTGTGTGTGTGTATATATATATATATATATATATATATACACACACACAAAAACAAAATATCAAAGTAAATAAGTTCGCTATTTACAGAAAAAAAACCATGGGAAAATATAAGTATTAGTCTTGGTAAAAAGGAAAGACAAATAAGGAAAATCAATAAGTAAAACAACATGAACTTGTGGGTGCAAAAAAAAGGAGTAAAAAAACAAATAGAAAATAATTAGAAAGGGAAGTGGTTTGGATAGCTTCCTACATGACTAATTTAAGGCATTCAAGGGAGAAAAAAACCAAAATGACAAAATGGTAAAATAATGAAAAAACCAAAGATTAGCAAGAAGAAATATAGAATATTGTATACTATTGAAAAACAGTAAAAGACCGAAAGGTGTATAAATCATCAAAAGATAGGAAAAATCTGAGTGAATTTAAAGCAAAACACCCTGTAGTTTCATTCCTCAGTAATTACTACATGTACACCTTACATAATTACTTCCAGTCAAATTACTAAAAGGAAGGTAAAATTCAACGTAACACAGGGAACATAACGTATTGTTTAAAAAGAGCTGCGAAAAAGTAATATTAGAGGACCCATATAAAGGCAGAAAACAGCAAAAGAGAAAATGGATGCAGTCTGCCTGCATATTTTGCATAGTTTGAAAGATAACAAGGTGCCAGTTACTTAATCAAACAAATGGTTAAAACTTTGTAAAACCAAGAAACCTTGTTATCAACAAAGCACCAATTACTTGATTGAACACCTGAAATTAAAACATTTAGCATAAAGCAACTCAAGGTTAAATTTAAGCATGGAGATGTTGTAAAAATTTCCTAGCTTCAGGCTTCGTAAACCAAGAAACCTTGTTATCAGAAGTAGTAACCTTGAGTTTACACGGATCTCTGAGAGAAAGGCGACAGCCAAGCTTAAAAAGATCAGACATGACCTCTTTAAAAGCCTGTCTAGCTCTTAGAACTTCCAGTGGATAATCTTGAATGATCCGATACTGTTGATCACGAAATTGTAATATGCGCTTCTTCCTTGGTTCATGAAGAATCTGTTCTTTAATCTGATAGTCATAAAAGCGAATGATAATAGAGCGAGGTTTGGCAGGATCCCAATTAGGCAGGGTAACTCAGTTAACGCGCTCAAATTTTGGTAGTTCCGATAATATATCAGGGAATAAATCTTTCAGCATTTGAGCACAAAAATCAATTACCCTCCAGTTTTTCAGGAAGCCCAAGAATTCTGATATTGCACCTTCGGTTCCCGGTCTCCAGATCTGTCAGTTTCTTTCAGCAACGCGTCGTATTTTTTAAGTTGTTCCTTAGAAATTTTCTTGAAACCTTCGATATCCTTCTGCAACACCAGCAGAGATTCTTCGTGTAGCTTAATACGAATTTCATGGTCATTCACAGTCTGCTGTATACTTCCAAGTTTCCAATTAAGCATTTTCAGTTCAAATTTAACCAGGTCGAAGGAATTCTGTAACAAGTCAAACTTGGATTCCAAGTCATCCAGCTTATCCAATTTTTCGAGTCTCTCTAACATTTGTTGAAACATTTCAGTCGAAGTCTCTAAAGTAACATCTTTTTAAGAGTGTTTTCCACTCATGGTGCTCTCACCAAGATAGGTTTAAACAGCAAAGTAAGTGAATAATTTCGGAGCACGTAGCTACTGCAACCTACTCCATTACAGCCACCGGAAGTCTCCCTCCTTGGCTTTTATGCAGTCCTTAACTTTCCTTGTCAGCCATGGTTGCCTAGCCCTGCCATTTGAGAACAACTACTTCTGTGGGACATATCTATCTTTCACCTTGTGAACTATTTTCAGAAACTTTAACCATGTCTGCTCTGCTGTCATCCCCACAGTATCTTCCTCAAATCCACCTGGGCAAGCTCCTCTCTCCTGCCTCTATAACTTCCTTTATTCCATTGCAATAACTTGACACATGTGACTTCTACTTCTCTCTCTCTCTCTCTAATTGCAGTTTGAATTCAATCATATTATGATCACTACCTTCAAAGGGTTCCTTTACATTAAGCTCTCCAGTAAGGTTTGGATAATAGCAGAATACCCAATCTAAGGTGGTCTTGCCCCTAGTTGGCTCAAGCACAAGCTGTTCTAAAAAGCCATCAACAAATTACTTCTCTTGTGATTTGACTCCAATCTGATTTTCCCGATCCTTTTGCATATTCAAGTCCCCCATTACAATTGGGACATTACCCTTATTACGTGCCTTTTCTAGCTCCCTTTGCAATCTCAACCTCACATCTTGGCTACTATTTGGATTAGTTTTTTTTTAACCCTTGCAGTTTTTTAACTCCACTCACAGAAATCCAACATTCTCTGACCCTATGTCACCTCCTTCTAAAAATGTAATTCCATCTCTTACCAACAGAGCCACACCACCGCCTGTGCCTTCCTGCCTGTCCTTTTGATACAAAGTATATCCTTTGATGTTAAGCTCCCAACTACGGCCTTCTTTCAGCCATGGCTCCGTGATGCCCACAAGGTCATACCAACCAATCTCGAATTGCACCACTTTATTCCACCTTATTCCAAATGCTACCCGTATTTAAATACAGCACCTTCAGTCCAGCATTCTCCATCCTTTTAAATTTTGCCTCTGCAGTACAATTTAACTCTTTGCTCTGTCGGCATTTGGACCCCAATCATAGGCTTGTCCTATCTTACATTCATGTTACACCCATCATCTACTTGTAAACTTGATGGCTCATCCTCAGCTCTATCACACTGGTTCCCATTCTGGTATCAAACACTGTGCTCAATATTAAGAGAACAAGAACTGATGTTACCTCATTAGTATTAAGACATAAGTCGTTTACTACTTTAAATAGTGCAGTTTCTGTGCTAGTTGTTTGGTGACAATAAAGTAAAGTAAAGTAATTGATTAAAAAAAACAGACCATGGACACAGTAAAAGTAGTCCAAAGATGTTAAAAGACTATAAGTTTGAAAGAAACCACCACAGAGTTTCCACAAGTCATACGCTCAAGACATTGTCTTGACCAATGTCCGGTTAAGATTAGTGCAATATAACTTTTTACATCAATTATATATTACACCACAAAAAATAATCTCTTCTCCCTCCTGCCGTCTGGGAAAAAGCTCCGAAGCATTCGGACTCTCACGACCAGAATATGTAATAGTTTCTTCCCCCAAGCTATCAGACTCCTCAATACCCGAAGCCTGGTCTGACACCTTGCCCGATTGTCCTGTTATTATTTATTGTAATGCCTGCACTGTTTTTGTGCACTTTACACAGTCCTGTGTAGGTCCTATGTAGGAGGGAAGTTCAAGGGGGGTATTAGAGGAAGGTTTTTCACTCAGAGAGTGGTTGGTGTGCAGAATGCACTGCCTGAGTCAGTGGTGGAGGCAGATGCACTAGTGAAGTTTAAGAGACTACTAGACAGGTAATATGGAGGAATTTAAGGTGGGTGGTTATATGGGAGGCAGGGTTTGAGGGTCGGCATAACATTGTGGGTCGAAGGGCCTGTAATGTGCTGTACTATTCTATGTTCTATGTTCTGTAGTCTAGTGTAGCTTTCTCTTTTCTTCTTACGTAGTTCAGTCTAGTTTTTGTACTGTGTCATGTAATACAATGGTGCTGAAAAACGTCCCATTGTACTGTACCAGCAGTTATGGTCGAAATTACAATAAAAGTGATGACTTGATTTGGTTTGGTCCTACTTGGATTGTGGCACACACTTTTGGTTAACCCCTGCATGGTCTCGGGTGTGTGGTGACCACCTCCAGCAAAAGGTAAGTCACTTTGAGAAATCTTATTCTTCGTGATCTCTTCGGAAAAGACATTTCTTGGCTGGGATCTGCATCAGCGGTTTCGTTTTTCCTTCAAGCATCAATCCATCACCGATTTGGGAAGCCTCTCCTCTCCCTTACTTTATGAATTATATGGACTTATTAAACTACACACACAAGATGCTGGTGGAACACAGCAGGCCAGGCAGCATTTTGTGTGTGTTGCTTGAATTTCCAGCATTTGCAGATTTCCTCGTGTTTGACTTATTAAACTACCACTTTAAGACTGTGCTTGAATAAGATTTGTTAAGAATTATCTTTAAATTTGACTGTTTGATAACTATAGATGCATAACACTGTTAACTTCTGTTTAATTTGGTTGCTTGTTTACTTTTTGATGTTTTTGAGTAGAGGTTAATAAATTTCATTGTTTATTTTTAAAAACCCAACTCAATTTCATATCTATCGCTGCTGGTTATGTAATACAAGTAGTCACTTAATTGTAAAAAAAAAACCCCTACTTTTTCTAAGATTTTACCTAGAAAAGGCTGTTTGGAAATAGGTCCAAAATTGTCCAAAACAGAAGAGTCTAGATTATTTTTCTTAAGCAGGGGTTTGACTACTGCAGTTTTTAAGGAATTTGGAAAAATGCCAGAAACTACTGAACCATTAACTGTGTCAAGTACACTGTCAATTAGTGCATATTAAACTTCTTTAATATGAATAGGTGGGAATAGGATCAAGGACACAAGTGGCCAGCTTTAGTTAATTATTTCTTGAAGTTTAGGTAAACTTATTTTACTAAAGGAGTTTCGTTCAGTATTGAGCTTGATGAGGTTCAACAAGATTTATTCTTGATGTCTATTACATTGCATCTTGTATTTATTTTTCTGTAAAAAACCGCATCAAAATGCTCTCTTTTAGCCTTGGATGTTTTCATCCATCTTTCCATTAATGGAGCTGGGTTTAATAGGCGAACAATAGTTGAAAACAATACTCTTGGGTTACTATGAGCAAACTAATTTACAGATTTAGTTCCCCCATTCATTGATTGTGAATAACAAAAGCACAAGCATTAATCCTTGCAGAAACCCATTAGTCACTGACTGGCACCCCAAAAGAAACCCACTTATTACTGATCATTGTTCAACCTTCAGTCCTGACCATTATTCCCAAAGCCAAATGATTCAATTTTGCACACTATCCGCTTCCACTCAGTGGTCACTTATCAGGTACCTCCTGTCTCTAATAAAGTAGCCACTAAGTGTATGTTCATGCTCCTCAGCAACTGTAACACATGGTTATTTGAGTTACTGTCACGTTCCTGTCAGCTTTAATGAGACTAACCATTCTCCTCTGACTTCTCATTAACAAGGCATTTTTGTCCACAGGACTCCTGCTCACTTGATATACTTTGTTATTTGCACCATTCTCTGTAAACTTCAGAGACTGTTGTGCGTGAAAATCCAAGGAGATCAGAAGTTTCAGATATTCAAACCACTCTATCTGGCATCTGACAGCAATAGTCAAAGTCATTTCCTCCCCATTCTGATGTTTGGTCTGAGAAACAACTGAACTCTGACTATGTCTGCATGGTCTCATGCCTCGAGTTGCTGTCACATGATTGGCAGCATGATTGGATATTTATATTTACAAGCAGGAGTTCTGGTGTACCTAATAAAGTGGCCACTGATTATATATCTGCACTGTATTTACAAGCCTTCCAGAAGCAGTGAAATGTAAATTCCTGTGCACATACCTGCAAAGATCTTAAGGCTTTCCTGAATTTTTAATGCTAGAAATCAGGTCTACTTCTGTCTCTGATAAAGCATGTCTCCTAACTGAGTGTACCATAACGGATTGATGCATTCTGGGGAAAATTCTCCAGTCCTGCTGAAGGATCTCAGCCTAAACATCAACTGTACTATTTTCCATTGATGCTCCCTGGCCTGCTGAGTTCCTCCAGCATTTTGTACGTGTTGTTGGTATAAACCACACCTTTGATTCCACTGTGAAATGTAGTGGAAGTAATTTATGTTTAATCCTGAACTGAATTGTTACTAACGCAACACACACAAAATGCTGATGGAACACAGCAAGCCAGGCAGCATCTATAGGGAGAAGCACTGTCGACGTTTCGGGCTGAGACGGTCTCAGACGGTGTTCCATCAGCATTTTGTGTGTGTTGTTTGAATTTCGAGCATCTGCAGATTTCCTCGTGTTACTAATGCACATCTTTTTCGTGGCAGGATGAAATCATTGCAAGAAATCAGTGATCCTCAATAATGAAAATGGTCTCTTCATTTAGAAGATACTTCTGGCTTTGTTCCAATCATCAATTCATTTGTAAGAACTGGCAACCGAAGAGATTTCAAATGAGCACTTCTGTAATCAACAGAGAAATGACCCTTAAGCAGAAGAGCCTCGAGATCTTTCAGACTGCAATCAATACTGTTCTGCCTCAAAATATAATCAAGAATAATATTAGCATGGAAGGAGAGAGGCTGCTGGTGCAACGTCATTCTTTCCGAGTCCACAAAAATGTCCACCTTGTCGGATTTGGGAAGGCAGTGATGGGAATGGCAGCTGCTGTGGAACCGATACTTGGAGACCATTTGGTCCAAGGAGTGATCAGTGTTCCTCTTGGGATTCAGAATGATCTTCAGCTGACTGGAAAAAAGTAGGAAAGAGGAAATTATCATTGCCGTTTTTCCTTTTCTGCTAACCACGAGTGCCAGTGAGCCTTCCCCAATAAATCTAAACCAGAAGCTTGAATATTTATCAGTTTTGGGCTTGCTAAACTGGTACATTTCTGATCCAGTGAAATGGGGCCACAGTAAAGCAGGATTTTTCTGGATTTAATCTCTGATCCTGCTGATGTAGCTAGTCTCAGAGGAGATAAGAAAATGGAAATTTCCATGTTTGAGGAGATATTAATAGTACAAAAGGCAAAGACAGATTTGTCATAGTGTCATAGAGTAATACAGCACGAAACAGGCCCTTCAGCCCAATGGATGTATGCCAATCACAACATCATCACTTCTGGACTCAGTTGGTGATGCTTGGTCCATAACCTTCAAAGCCTTTTCAAAACATGGCTCTTAAATGTTACAGTTGTACTTAACTGACCTACTTCTTCTGGAAGCTAATTCCAGATACTCATTACTCTCTGTGTAAAGAAATTACCTCTTCTGGTCTCTTTTGAATCTTTCCCATCTTGTATCTGTGTCCTCTAGTTTTGGACTCCTCAACTCTGGGGGTAAGACCCTACCATCTTACTCTCCTGCACTCCAAGGAATAAAGATCCAGCAAAGACAACCTGTAATTCAGTCTATAATTCAAGCACTCTAGTCAGGCAGCATCCTTGTAAATCTCTTCTGCACAGTCTCCAGCTTGACAATATCTTACACAAAATGTTAGTGGAATGCAACAGGCTAAGTAGCATCTATAGGAAGACGTACAAAAACGCTGGATGAACTCAGCAGGTCGGGCAGCATCCGTTGAAAGAAGCAGTCAACGTTTCGGGTCGAGACCCTTCGTCAGGACTAAAGGAGGGGACAGGGGCCTATAAAGAAGGTGGGGGGAGGGTGGAAAACCAATCAGAGGACAGATCAAGAGGTGGGGGAGGGGAAGCAGGGAGGGGATAAGCAGGAGAGGTGAAGAAGGAATCTAAGGGGAAAGCACTATGGGTAGTAGAAGAAGGCAGAGTCATGAGAGGTGATAGGCAGCTAGAAGAGGAGACAGAATGAAGGTGGGATGGGGGAAGGGAGAGGGAGGGAATTACCGGAAATTGGAGAATTCAATGTTCATACCAAGGGGCTGGAGACTACCCAGACAGTATATGAGGTGTTGTTCCTCCAACCGAAGTTTGGCCTCATCATGGCAGTAGAGGAGGCCATGTATGGACATATCCAAATGGGAATGAGAGGGAGAGTTGAAGTGAGTGGCAACCGGGAGATCCTGTCTGTTGTGGCGGACGAAGTGCTCGACGAAGCGGTCCCCCAATCTGCGTTGGGTCTTACCGATGTAGAGGAGGCTGCACCGGGAGCACCGGATGCAATAGATGACTCCGACAGACTCACAAGTGAAGTGTTGCCTCAGCTGGAAGGACTGTTTGGGGCCCTGAATGGTGGTTAGAGATGAGGTGTAGGGACAGGTGTAGCACTTACCCTTACGTTGAAGGTGGCGGAAGTTGTGGAGGATAATATGCTGGATCCGGAGGCTGGTGTGGCAAATGGAAGAGATGCGGGTGAGGGCATCATTGATGACATTTGGGATGTCCTGGAATGGAACTTAAAGAAAGAGGACATCCCAAATGTCCTCTTTCTTTAAGAATCGTGGTTTCCCTCCTGGCGTCATCAATGATGCCCTCACCCGCATCTCCATTTTCCGCACTTCGGCCCTCACCCCATCCTCCCGTCACCACAGCAGGGACCGTGTCCCCCTTGTCCTCACCTATCACCCCATCAGCCTCCGGATCCAGCATATTGTTCTCCGCAACTTCCACCATCTTCAATAGGACCCCACCACTAAGGACATCTTTCCCTCTCTACCCCTCTCTGCTTTTCGCAGGGATCGTTCCCTCCGCGACTGCCTGGTCCATACGTCCCTCCCCACAGAACTCCCACCTGACACTTACCCCTGCAAGCGTAAGTGCTACACCTGTCCCTACACCTCCTCTCTAACTACCATTCAGGGCCCCAAACAGTCCTTCCAGGTAAGGCAACACTTCACTTGTGAGTCTGTTGGGGTAATCTATTGCATCCGGTGTTCCCGGTGCGGCCTCCTCTTTCCTCTTAGATTCCTCTCCTGCCTAACCCCTCCCTGCTTCCCCTCCCCCACCCCTTGATCTTTCCTCTGATTGGTTTTCCACCTGGCACCTTCCACCCTATCCCCACCTTCCTTATAGGGCCCCTGCCCCCTCCTTCTTTAGTCCTGACGAAGGGTCTCAACCTGAAACGTTCACTGCTTCTTTCAATGGATGCTGCCCAACCTGCTGAGTTCATCCAGCTTTTTTGTATGTCTTGATTTGACCACAGCATCTGCAGTGTACTTTGTGTTTAGCATCTATAGGAAGAAGTACAGTTGACGTTTCAGGCCAAGAGCCTTTGTCAGTCCTGATGAAGGGTCTGGGCCCGAAATGTCGACTGTACTTTTTCCTATAGATGCTGCCCGGCCTGCTGCGTTCAACCAGCATTTTTTGTGTGTTGCTTGAATTTCCAGCATCTGCAGACTTCCTCGTGTTTTCGTTGACAATGTCTTATCCTTGTTCTGACGTGCAATCCAAGAATAAGGCTGCTTCAAATACATCATTATTGTAAATCACTACTGATTCTACAATTGCAGGAACTCCAAAGCAACGCACACAAAATGCTGGAGGAGGTCAGCAGGTCAGGCAGCAAATATGGAAATTAATAAACAGTTAACATTTTGGGCTGAGATCATTAATCAGGACATTAGTGGAAAACAGTGTTAGATTAACACTAATGCTAAATTTGTGTTGTAAAAGCCAGTTAATAAGGGTCTGAAGGGAGTGTCACTAAGGTACAGCTTAACACAGGATTGAAACACTACTTTCATCAGGCAATTGATACAAAAAAAATCTAGTTTAAGTGCTCCATAAAACAATTGACAGACAATAAATCCACCACATTAAACTTTTGCTAATTAACCAACCAAGAAGAAGGGAAACTACATAATTATGAAGAAGATAATTTCTTTCAATGCAGCAAGTTATTTTGGTTTGGAATTTATTGCCTGAAAAAATGTCAAAAGTGAATTTAATTGTAACTTTCAAAGGGTGTTGTTTAAATACACATGTTAATTAATTCCCTGTTTTATCTGCAACCTTTGTATGACATAATGAAGAATGACAGAGAATTTTCCAGATTATACTGAGTATGCATTTGTGTTTGAATTTCATTTCAAGTGGGAAGATTTCCACATTTGATGTAGTCAAGCTGCTATAACCAATTTCACTAATTGACCAGTGCTTTCCCAATTTCATTTTCTAATCACAGGTGTCAGAGGAAAAGATGCCACTACTTTGTCTCTTACCCTGTGACTCTTACTAGTAAATGTAGATGTGTAGGGATGTTCTGTGGGGGCAAACATATCATTCATGATTGGGCTGTCAGCAATTAAATTTTTGACGTGGTTTTGGAATGTGGGAGTAAAGGGGAAAAATCAGCTAAGGGTGATAGGTGAAATGTTTAAGGGGAACATGAGGGGGAACTCCTTCACTCAGAGGGTGGTGGGAGTGTGGAATGAGCTGCCAGGGTAAGTGGTTGATGCAGGGTCAGTTTCAACTTTTAAGAGAAATTTGGGTAGGCACATGGAAGGGAGGGATATGGAGAGTAATGGTCCAAGTGTAGATCAGTGGAAATGTTTTGGCTGAAGGGCCTGTTCTTGTGCTGTAGTGTTCTATCACTGGTAAGGCCCATGACTGATTGCCTCTCCTAATAATTCTAGGTTTAAGAAATTTGCAAGATCGGATTTAAAGTTCCATAAGGTCTGGGGACCTTTTATTGAGTACTTTCATAACCTTCCTCTTAACTAAGGTTTTTTTTAGTCCCTTGCTTTCAGCTCCTTTTTCTTTTGGTAGTAGGCATTAATATCTTCTGTTGCTAAGTGTATTCACAGCTTTGGGGGTTTGATTGTCCTGATTTATATTCTCTATATTGTGTTGTGGTTGGTCTGGAGTTTTTGTGTTGCGGGGCTTGGGGAGGATACTAATTTTACTTGTCTTCAATTTGGGTGCTTTCTCAATTATCTTTCTTTGTATCATATTGTTATTGTATGCTTATTTTTGCACTGTATCAATGTTCTTCATTTTGATCTGGGTTTTTTTAAATCTGTAGTTATGTAGAAAATGTATAAAAAAACTAATAAAAAAAAGAGAAATTTGCAAGAGGGTCAGAGGGTAGCTGAGCTAGTTTCTATGACACTTTCACATCAGATTATGTTGAGTTTATTCATATATTGTGCCTTCCATGGTTTAACTTTCTCTGGCACTGGAGTAAACAAAGTAATGGAGGGCAAGAAGAGATCAAAGCACGCTGGACATGAGATTATTCAGTAGATATGTGGAAAAAATGCAAGTAAAATATACCTTTTGCAAATGTATGAACAAGTAATGCACTTGGTCATGATTCCAGATTGTCTCCACAGGGACATGCTTTTAAAGCCGCAGACAAAAATACGGGTAATGGAAGGAGCACAACATAATCTCCCTGATGAGAATTCTTTAAAGGCAGCAAACAGTATCCATCACTTAGCTGAAGGACTCACTGAAAATGACTTGTTACTTGTGCTAATCTCAGGTAAGGAATTCTTTTCAGTTCATGATTACTTCGTATTATTGTCATTAACTGGAGTGCTCTTGAAGCATTGTGAACTGTTTTAGGCCCCTTTACTAAGTAAAGATCTGCTGACATTGGAGAAGAACTAGAGGAGGTTCACAAGAATGATTTTGGTAATGAAAGGGTTAACATATGAGTGTTTTATGGCTTTTAGGATGTTTTGTATAGTGGGAGAGTCCGGGGCCAACCAGGGAACAACCTCAGAGTAGAGGGACATCCATCTAGAATAGAGGTGAGAAGGAATTTCCATAGCCAGAGTGTGATGTATCTGTGTAATTCATTATCAGGTTCTTGATTAGTCAGGGTGTCAAACATTACGGGGAGAAGCCAGAAGAATAGAGTTGAGAGAGATAATAAATCAGCCATGATAGAATGGTGGAGCAGACTCAATAGGCTGTTTAGCCTATTTCTACTCCTACATCTTATGGTCTGACTCTAAAAAATCTTAGCCAACCCTCAACAGAGTAAAATTGAAGTGCTGCATTGCAGGAGATGGTACCTTTCAAGTAAGGTATTAAACCAGTATGATATCTACTGTCTCAAGTGGGTGTTAAAGAACCAGTACCTTAGTTAAAAAAAGCCAAGAATTCCTTCTGATATCTTGCCCAAAATGTATTCTATTATTGGATTGGTAAGAACTTCCTGTGCACAAATTACACAGCAGAGAGACACCATCATGGTTGATTTAACATGGAATGCATTTTGTGTGCAATTGCAGAAACCCCTGTCAATAACAAATAAAACTGTGAAGCTCTTTTCACAGATATTGCCTGACCTGCTGTGTGTTTTTAGTTTCTATTTCATACTTTCAATAATTGCCGTTTTTAACTGTTACCCCGTCAGTCATCCTGTTAAATTCCTTGTAATAACTGTGTCATTGCATCTTCTGGGGAAGCGGCAGGTAGTGGTTAGTGCAATGTTTTACAGTTTGCCAGCTCTAAGATCAGTATTCAATTCCTGCTGCTGACTATAAGCAGTTTGTATGTTCTCCCCACATTAGTTTCCTACAGTGTTCAGGTTTCCTCCCACATTTCAAAGACTTGTGGATTAAAGTTATTAAGTCGTTGGCATGCTATGTTGTTGCTACTTGCTGGCTACCCCCTGACGCAAGCAATGCATTTCTCTGTATGTTTCAATAGGCATGTGACAGACAAAACTGAACTTTAAAGCAATAAGGACCTACAAAGGACATACATTTTCAGTAATTTTTTTAAAAATGCAAATACCAGAAATCTGAAACAAAAAGCAGAGACTACTGAGAATACTCAATAGATCAGGCAGTATCTGTCCAAACAGAAGACTCTTCATCTAAACTTCAACCTAGACTTTGACTTCATTTAAATCAATATCTCATGAAGAGAACCTGGAAAAGTGGACTAGAGGTTGAACGGCAGAATACCTTCATATTTACTTCTAAATTTAATGTGTCCTGTAGTAATATTAATGACCTCCAGTTGGAGACACTTCCTACACATGTGCTTTAAAAGAATAAACAAAATGTGGACTTCCACAAAGTACAGGATGGGTACTGCCATCACTAGCTATTAGTATGCTGTTAATTTTTTTGTTCCATCTATATTAGTTAGGCTAGCTAATACTCGAGCATTAACCACTTGAAACACAACCTATGAATTATAATTTAATGCAAATCATTTATCCTAAAAACATTTGCAGTTTCTAGGTTTCTCTAGTGCTAGTTCTGAGGTTGCTCCACTAGTTCTACTTGCCATTAGCCAACTGTGAAAGCGTTTCTGAAGTAGCTGGAACTCTGCAGAAGAGAAAGTACATTTAGGATATTTTTTTTCAATTCAGCACATCATCCTCACACTGCAGACCTGAGGAAATCAGGAAAAAAGGTTATTTAACCCTTCAGACTACTCAGTCCAGATGACAATTCTCTCAGGGCTTCCTTTCAAACTGATTAGCTGATCCTCAATTATGGGAACAATCATTTTTTTTCTGCTTACTTTTCTGGAGTGAGAAATTAATATTTTAAAAATCTATGATTACAGCTCAATCCCTTTAAATTACCACAATTTCCTTCTCTAGATGCTTACAAACCCACTAGTTTGTTATTTTTAATGTTCTTCAGTGTCTAACCAGTGTGAATAACTAAACTCACCTCAACATGGAACTGATTCCACAACCTTTGCACTTACTATCAAGGACTTTGCAACTCATATCCTTAGTATCATTTATGTATTTATTCATTTATTTTTATGCTTGCACAGATTGCCTTTCTTTGTGCCTATGTGAATAGCCATAAGACCAAAAGATATCAAGTCAGTTTTTGTCATTTCAACCATAACTGCTGGTACAGTACACAGTAAAAACGAGACAACGTTCCTCCAGGACCATGGTGCTACATGAAACAACACAAAACTACACTAGACTATGTAAAACAACACAAAAACTACACTAGACTACAGATCTGCACAGGACTACATTAAGTGCACAAACAGTGCAGGGCAGTACAATAATTAAATAATAAACAGGACAATAGGCACAGTAGAGGACAAATTTCAATATAATAATAAATGATGTTGATGTCAGTCTAGACTCTGGGTATTGAGGAGTCTGATGGCTTGGGGGGAAGAAACTGTTGCACAGTCTGGTTGTGAGAGCCCAAATGCTTTGGTACCATTTGCCAGATGGCAGAAGGGAGAAGAGTTTGTATAAGGGATGTGTAGGGTCCTTCACAATGCTGTTAGCTTTGCAGGTGCAGCATGTGGTGTAAATGTCTGTAACAGCAGGGAGGAGAGACCCCAATGATCTTCTCAGTTGTCCTCACTATCCGCTGCAGGGTCTTGTGATCTAAGAAGGTGCAATTCCCGAACCAGGCAGCGATGCAGCTGCTCAGGATACTCTCGATACATCCTCTGTAGAATGTGGTGAGGATGGGGGGTGGGAGATGGAGTTTTCTCAGCCTTCACAGAAAGTAGAGACGCTGCTGGGCTTTCTTGGCTATGGAGCTGGTGTTGAGAGACCAGGTGAGATTCTCCACCAGGTAAACACCAAGAAATTTGGTGCTGTTAACAATCTCAACAGAGGAGCTGTCAATGTTCAGTGGAGAGTGGTCTGAAGTCAACAACCATCTCTTTTGTTCACATTCAGAGACAGGTTGTTGGCTCTGCACCAGTCCGTTAGCTGCTGCATCTCCTTGCTGTACGCTGACTCATCATTCTTGCTGAGGAGCAGAAGTAGGCCATTCGGCCCATCGAGTTTGCTCCGCCATTCAATCTTGGGCTGATCCAATTCTTCTAGTCATCCCCACTCCCTTGCTTTCACCCTATATCCTTTGATGCCCTGGCTAATCAAGAACCTATCTACCTCTGCCTTATATACACACAATGACTTGGCCTCCATAGCTACTCAAGGCAACAAATTTCACAGATTTAACACCTTGTGACTGAAGTAATTTCTCCGCATCTCAATTCTAAAAGGACGTCCTTCAATCCTGAAGCATGCCCTCTTATCCTAGAATCCCCTACCATGGGAAATAACTTTGCCATATCTAATCTGTTCAGGCCTTTTAACATTTGGAGTGTTTCTATGAGATCCCCTGTCATTCTCCTGAACTCCAGGGAATACAGCCCAAGAGCTGCCAGATATTCCTCATGTGGTAACCCTTTCATTCCTGGAATCATTCTCATGAATCTTCTCGAACCCTCTCTAATGTCAGTATATCCTTTCTAAAGTAAGGAGACCAAAACTGCACACAATACTCCAAGTGTGGTTTCACGAGTGCCTTATAGAGCCTCAACATCACATCCCTGCTCTTATATTCTATACCTCTAGAAATGAATGCCAACATTGCATTCACCTTCTTCACAACTGACTCAACCTGGAGGTTAACTTTCAGGGTATCCTGCACAAGGACTCACAAGTCCCTTTGCATCTCTGCATTTTGAATTCTCTCCCCATCTAAATAATAGTCTGCCAGTTTATTTCTTACACCAAAGTACATGACCATACACTTTCCAACATTGTATTTCATGTGCCACTTCTTTGCCCATTCCCCTAAACTATCTAAGTCTCTTTGCAGGCTCTCTGTTTCCTCAACACTACCCACTCCTCCACCTATCTTTGTATCATTGGCAAATTTAACCACAAATCCATTAATACCATAATCCAAACCTTTGACATAGTTCATAAAAAGCAGTAGTCCCAACACCGACCCCTGTGGAACTCCACTGGTGACCAGCAGCCAGTCAGAATCGGATCCCTTTATTCCCACTCTGTTTTCTGCCGACCAGCCAATGCTGCACCCAAGCTAGTAACTTCCCTGTAATTCCATGGGCTCTTATCTTGCTAAGCAGCCTCATGTGCGGCACTTTTTCAAAGGCCTTCTGAACATCCAAGTACGCCATGTCTACTACACCTTCTTTGTCTACCCTGCTTGTAATTTCCTCAAAGAGTTGCAGTAGGCTTGTCAGGCAGGATTTTCCTATTTTGTCATGTGCCTCCAGGTACTCTGTATTCTCACCCCTAACAATCGATTCCAACAACTTCCCAACCACCGATGTCAGGCTAACAGGTCTATAGTTTCCTTTCTGCTGCCTCCCACCCTTCTTAAATAACGGAGTAGCATTTGCAATTTTCCAGTCATCTGATACAATGCCAGAATCTATGGATTCTTGAAAGATCATCGTTAATGCCTCAGCAGTCTCTTCAGCTACTTCCTTCAGAACCAGAGGGTGCATTCCATCAGGTCTAGAAGATTTATCCACTCTCAGACCATTAAGCTTCCTTTTTAGTCGTAATTTTCACTGCACAAACTTCACTTCCCTGACACTATTGAATGTCCGGTATACAGCAGACATGTTCCACTGTGAAGACTGATACCCTCGACTCTCTTTTACCCTTTATATTCTTAAAAAAGCTTTTAGTATCTTCTTTGACATTAGTCGCCAGCTTCCTCTCATAATTCATCTTTTCCTTCTGAATGACCTTCTTAGTTTCCTTCTGCAAGTTTTTAAAAGCTTCTCAATCCTCTATCTTCCCACTAGCTCTGGCTTCCTTGTATGCCCTCTCTTTTGCTTTTACTTTGGCTCTGACTTCACTTATTGGCCATGGTAGTGTCCTTTTTCTCTTTGAAAATTTCTTATTTGGAATATATCTATCTTGCACTTCCCTCATTTTTCTCAGAAAATCCAGCCATTGCTGCTCTGCTATCCTTCCTGCAAATATCCCTTTCCAGTCAACTTCAGCCAGTTCCCGATTTGTGCCATTGTAATGTCCACAAGAAAAAGAATCCCTGGTTAGATGTGTGTGTGTGTGTGTGTGTGTGTGTGTGTGTGTGTGTGTGTGTGTGTGTGTGTGTGTGTGTGTGTGTACGCGCACGCGTATATATATATATATACACATACACATAGATAATAAATTTACTTTGAACTTTGAAGTTGTGTGAATTTTATGCTTTGCTCATCTTGTGCTGGAGATTTACATCCCAAACTATTTTAAAAACTTGTTTCTTTAGGAGGAGGATCTGCTTTATTACCAGCACCAATCCCTCCTGTCACTTTGGAAGAGAAACTGTACCTGACAAAAGATCTTGCCTCTAAAGGTGCAACTATTGTGGAACTCAACACCGTTCGCAAGTCCCTCTCTCTGCTGAAGGGTGGAGGTTTGGCAAGATCTGCATACCCTGCACAGGTACGTATCCTTTATGTGTGTTTCAGGTTGTAAGTTCATTGATTATTAAGCTTTGAATGAGTTTCTGACCAATAGCACTGTTCACTCAATAGACAATAGACAATAGGTGCGGAAGTAGACCATTTGGCCCCTCAAGTCCGCACCGCCATTCTGAGATCATGGCTGATCATTCACTATCAATACCCAGTCCCTGCCTTGTCCCCATATCCCTTGATTCCCCTATCCATCAGATATCTATCTAGCTCCTTCTTGAAAGCATCCAGAGAATTGGCCTCCACCGTCTTCCGAGGCAGTGCATTCCACACCTCCACAACTCTCTGGGAGAAGAAGTTTTTCCTCAACTCTGTTTTAAATAACTGACCTCTTATTCTCAATCCATGCCCTCTGGTACTGAACTCTCCCAACATCTGGAACATATTTCCTGCCTCAATCCTATCAAATCCTTTAATTATCTTAAACGTTTCAATCAGATCCCCTCTCAATCTCCTCAATTCCAGTGTGTACAAGCCCAATCTCTCCAATCTCTCTGCGTAAGACAGCCCTGCCATCCCAGGAATCAACCTAGTGAATCTACGCTGCACTGCCAGAATGTCCTTCCTTAAACCTGGAGACCAAAACTGTACACAATATTCCAGGTGTGGTCTCACCAGGGCCCTGTACAAATGCGAAAGGACATCCTTGCTCTTGTACTCAATTCCCCTTGTAACAAAGGCCAACATTCCATTTGCCCTCTTCACTGCCTGTTGCACTTGCTCAGTCACCTTCATTGACTGATGAACTAGGACTCCTAGGTCTCTTTGCATTTCTCCCTTACCTAACTCTACACCGTTCAGACAATACTCTTGTTCCTGCTTCCAAAGTGGATAACTTCACATTTATTCACATTGAATGACATCTGCCAAGTATCTGCCCACTCACCCAGCCTATCCAAGTCTCCCTGTATTCTCCTAACGTCCTCTTCGCATGTCACACTGCCACCCAGTTTAGTATCGTCAGCAAACTTGCTTATTTAGTTTTCAATGCCCTCATCTAAATCGTTGACATAAATCGTAAAGAGCTGTGGTCCCAATACAGAGCCCTGTGGTACCCCACTAGTCACCTCCAGCCAGTCCGAGAAACACCCATTCACTGCTACCCTTTGCTTTCTATCTGCCAACCAGTTTTCTATCCATGTTGAAACCCTGCCCCCAATGCCATGAGCTCTGATTTTACTCACCAATCTCCTATGTGGCACCTTATCAAATGCCTTCTGAAAATCTAGGTACACTACATCCACTGGCTTACCCTCGTCTAACATCCTTGTTACACCCTCAAAAAACTCCAACAGATTAGTCAAGCATGATTTGCCCTTGGTAAATCCATGCTGGCTCGGCCTAATCCTATTTCTGCCATCAAGATGTGCCACTATTTCGTCCTTAATAATGGATTCAAGCATCTTCCCCACAACTGACATTAGGCAGGGTGATAGTTCTCCGTTTTCTCCTTCCCTCCCTTCTTGAAAAGTGGGATAACATTAGCCACTCTCCAATCTTCAGGAACTGATCCTGAATCTAAGGAACATTGGAAAATGATTACCAATGCATCCGCAATTTCCTGAGCCACCTCTTTTAGAACCCTCGGATGCAGACCATCTGGACCCGGGGATTTATTAGTCTTCAGTCCTATCAGTCTACTCATCACAATTTCTTTCCTAATGTCAATCTGTCTCAATTCCTCTGACATCTTATGACCCTGGCCCATCCATACATCTGGGAGATTGCTTGTGTCCTCCCTGGTGAAGACAGATCTAAAGTACGCATTAAATTCTGTTGCCATTTCCCTGTTTCCCATAACAATTTCTCCCAATTCATTCTTCAAGGGGCCAACATTGTTCTTAACTATCTTCTTTCTCTTCACATAGCTAAAAAAGCTTTTGCTATCCCCTTTTATATTCCTGGCTAGACTGAGCTCATACCTGATTTTTTCTCTCCGTATTGCTTTTTCAGTTAAGATCTGCTGTTCCTTAAAACTTTCCCAATCATCTGTATTCCTACTCATCTTAGCCCTGTCATACTTCTTTTTCTTTAATGCTATACAATCTCTGACTTCCTTTGTCAACCACTGTGGCCCCTTCCCCCTCTTTGAATCCTTCCTTCTCATTGGAATGAACACTCACAACATACAATATTCTCTCTGATGCTAGGAGGCCAAGGAAAATAGTCTGTGTTCAATTTGATTAAACTCTCCACTTCTCTCAGGGAATGTCCCCGAGACTGCAAAATTAGCAGCTAATTACCTTAGTCTTTTAAGCATAAACACAAAACTTAAAGTATTGACTAGATTCTAGCCATCTAAGAGCAGTGTGGTTCTTATAGACTTATACTCATCATTTCTCATTATCTTAATTACTCGTGGCTTATTCTTCTGTCTCTGGAAACATGCTCACTCAGAAAGCAGTCACATATTCTGTACAAGACAATATTTTCAATCAATCTGTTCGAAAGCTAGGACATCCTCTAGGTATTAAATCAGAATTTTTGCCTTCAATTAGAAGTGCCCACTCCTGGTACCATTTCAAAAGAACCATCCAATCATCATGTCAAAAACATTTTCCATGTTATCTCCGTGTCATTATTTGTTAAGGAGGGCATCCTGTTGGAATTACGTGTGGAGTTGTACTTGTATTTAATAAGATGTAGAAGCAGAATTAGGCCATATTAGGCCATTGGATCTGTTCAAGCATTTTATTATTGCTTTCAACCCCATTCTTCTTCCTTCTTCCCATAACCTTTGACATCCTTGCCAATCAAGAACCTATCAACCTCCAATTTCAATATACCTAATGACCTGGCCTCCACAGCTGTCTGTGGCAGTGAATTCCATAAAATCACCACCCTCTGGCAAAACAAATCTTCCTCATCTTTGTTCTAAAGGGATATCTTTGTGTTCTGAGACTGTTCTTTGGTCCTAGACTCTTCCACTATAGGAAACATCCTTTCCACATCCACTCTCTCTAGGCCTTTCAATATCTGATAGGTATCAATGAGATCCTCCCTCATTCTCCAAAACTTCAGCGAGTCCAGGCCCAGAGCCATCAATCATTCCTAACTTTCCTATCCTTGTTTGTAGTTTTTATTTATATGTGTATGTGTGTGTATATATATACCACAACTGCTTTTTTGGTTGTTCTCTCAGCTCCTCGTTTATGTTTGTTTTCCACTCTTATAACACTTAATCGTAGGCAACAAGTTTTGTACATTATTGACTTCTGAAGAACCTTTAAACTGCAAAAGCATAAGAATCCAACAATCCTAAATCATATAGTCCATAATTAAGAGCCCCAGAAGTACATGCAGTTATTAGCACCTTAACTAGAGACCAAAATCAAAACGTCAGGGAAGATAGAACAGTCTGTTGATATTTATATGTAGTTTTATAAAATCTAACTAAGTTGCCTCTTATTTTCATTTCCTAATTCATTGAAGATGCAAGGAGCAGTAAATCCCTATTTTACTGTGCAGTGGTTACTGTAGTTGCTTTACAGACAGAAGTAGTTCAATTCCCAGCGCTGTTTATAAGAGGTTTATATGTTCTGCCCTGTGACTTTATCAGTTTCTTCCTGGTTTTGTCCCACAATCCAAAAGTTGTACGGTTAGGGTTAACTGTATTAGTGGGCATGCTAAGTTGCCACCAGAACTTACGAACTTCTGAGCTGCTCAGCACAATGCTCATTGATTTGATTCTACACACATGATGCATTTCACTGTGTATTTTGATGTACATGTGTCAAATAAAACTAATTGTTTTCATCTTTAATCTTTAAGGACATGTCATCACCTAAAGATACCAGTTGCTCAGATGTCACCCTGAACTTGAGCAGAGTATTTTATGTAACTGAACACTTTGTAGTTATAGACAGCCCCTCCAACACAACTTACTTTTGTATGCTGCTTTATATTCTAATATTAGGTGTGCCCCTTTCTGGTCCAATGATTTCAGTTTATAGACACCATCTCATACTGGAATTGTACAAGGATGATTGTAAATACTTGGAAGTCATAGAGTTAAACAATACCACAGCACAAATACAGGCCCTTCAGCCCATCTTGTTTGTGCTAAACTATTAACCTCCCCAGTCCCATCTGCCTGCAGCCCTCCATTTCCCTCCTATCCACGTACCTATCCAAAGTTTTCTTAAGTGGTGAAATTGCCAGCACTTGCACTGGCAGCTTGTTCCACACTCTGAGTGAAGAAGTTCTGTCTCAGGAGCTTCTTGAACTTTACCTTGTTTGTAATGTTTTTTTGAAGTTCATCATCAAACAAACATTTCCATAAGATGTATTTCAAACACTGTACATATATATCATATATTCATATTTGTCACAAATCTCTACATAATATTTATCTGAGGTATTTCCATCCATGCATTTAAAGTTGGGCTCTCCTGTGATAACCATTTCCTAGTAAGAGTCTTTTTACCAGCCACCAACAGTATATTCATTAAATATTTATCTCTTTTCAACCATTCTTGAGGTATATATCCAAAATATATGGTCCTACTCTCCAAGGGTATTTTACATTTAAAGATGTCTTGTAGGGCATTGTGTATCCCCCTCCAATAGTCTTTGATAACGGGGCAATCCCAGAAAATATGATAATGATTTGCATTTTGATTTTCACAATCTCTTCAGCAATCAGGGAGGTTACTGTCATAATGGGATTTCTGAGAGGGTGTAATAAAATATCTTATCAAGTCTTTCCATCCAAACTCCCTCCATTTCTGTGAACTGGTACACTTCCATTGATACCTCCATATTATTGACCATTCTTCCTCAGATATAATTATCCCTCCTTCCTTCTCCCATTTTGTTTTAATGTATGAAATCAAATGTGTTTTAAGATTTGACAAACCCTTATACGAGTTTGAAATAATTTCACTACCATTATCTGAATTATATGCTTTTCTAAACAGTTCTATCAAACATGCACTTGCCTTGGTTACATTTTTAACCCTCCTATGAACATACCGTCGCATCTGCAAATAACAATAGAAGTCTTGTTTTTCTAATAGGTGTTTCTTTTTAAGTATTTCAAAACTGAACAGTGTTCCTTCTTTCATTATATTGCAAAGAACCGCTATTCCTTTGGCTGTCCAGTCATTAAATCTAGCATCCAATTTATTCGGCGTAAAATCCAGGTCATATGCACACCATTTCAGAATTGCAATATCTCCCTCTAGTTTATATTCTTTTTATATAGTGCCTGTATAGTTTTAATAATTGTGTCATGTAAACCAAATCTATGTAAAACTCTGTAAAGAAAATTCCAATTAACTGAATCAAATGTCTTTTCAGCATCCATGCTTATCACTATTGCGTCAATTTTATTTTTTTGTATATGATCCATAATGTGAAGTTTCCTTCATATATTGTCTTGTGTTTAGGGTTTTTGTATAAAACCTGTCTGATCATTATGTATCAGTGTGGGTAGAAATTCTTCTAATCGTTTGGCCATGATGGAGGTAAATAATCTATAATCTACATTAAGAATGGATATTGGTCTAAATGACCCACATTTCATTTCATCTTTGCCTTCTTTTGGTATAGCTGAGATTATTGCCTCCTTCCAGCTGGGCGGCATTTGTGCCTTTTTTTAGATCCCAGTACAGTGTGGGGAGCAAAACAGGAATGAACTCATTTTTAAGTTCTTTATATCTCTCTGCCATATACCCATCTGATCCTGGTGACTTGCTTAATTTAAGCCTACTAATTGCAGCTTTTAGTTCACCTTCAGTTATGTCAGCAGTCATCGTTCTATTTTGTTCTTTGCTTAAAGTGGGTAACTCTATAGAATTAAGGTAGGTGTCAATTTGGGTTGTGCTTCCCCCTGGAACTTTGGAATATAGAGTTTTATAAATCACTTCAAAAGCTTCTTGAATTTCACAGCCTATTTTTTATCACTTTTGTTCTTGGATCCCTAATTCTATAAATTGTATTTTCTGCAATTTTTTTTCAGTTTCCATGCCAGTATTTTCGTAGATTTAGATCCACTTTCATAGTGTCTCTGTTTCAGAATACAGGGAGACTTGGATAGGCTGGATGAGTGGGCCAATACTTGGCAGATGTCATTCAATGTGAATAAATGTGAAGTTATCCACTGAAGCAGGAACAAGAGTATTGTCTGAACGGTGTAGAGTTAGGTAAGGGAGAAATGCAAAGAGACCTAGGAGTCCTAGTTCACCAGTCAATGAAGGTGAATGAGCAAGTGCAACAGGCAGTGAAGAGGGCAAATGGAATGTTGGCCTTTGTTACAAGGGGAATTGAATACAAGAGCAAGGATGTTCTTTTGCATTTGTACAGGGCCCTGGTGAGACCACACCTGGAATATTGTGTACAGTTTTGGTCTCCAGGTTTAAGGAAGGACATTCTGGCAATTGAGGAAGTGCAGCGTAGATTCACTAGGTTGATTCCTGGGATGGCAGGGCTGTCTTACGCAGAGAGATTGGAGAGATTGGGCTTGTACACACTGGAATTGAGGAGATTGAGAGGGGATCTGATTGAAACGTTTAAGATAATTAAAGGATTTGATAGGATTGAGGCAGGAAATATGTTCCAGATGTTGGGAGAGTCCAGTACCAGAGGGCATGGATTGAGAATAAGAGGTCAGTTATTTAAAACAGAGTTGAGGAAGAGCTTCTTCTCCCAGAGAGTTGTGGAGGTGTGGAATGCACTGCCTCGGAAGATGGTGGAGGCCAATTCTCTGGATGCTTTCAAGAAGGAGCTAGATAGATATCTGATGGTTAGGGGAATCAAGGGATATGGGGACAAGGCAGGGACTGGGTATTGATAGTGAATGATCAGCCATGATCTCAGAATGGCGGTGCAGACTCGAGGGGCTGAATGGTCTACTTCTGCACCTCTTGTCTATTGTCTATTATATTTTTCCTGGTATCTTGTGTCGCCAAACTATTGATTTCATTCCTATTTGTTAAAAATTTCCTCTAATGTATATTGTGCCAAACTCAGTTTGTGTTTTTTTTCTAATTCCTTCAGCTTATTTTGTAATTCCTCTAATGTTTTATTCCTTTTTTTCTCTTGTACAAAGATACTGCTATAATTTTCCCTCTTTAGACAGCCTTCAGAGTATCCCATAGAATGGGAAGTGAAACTTCTCCATTATCATTCTAAATAAAGACCAATTTCTTTTTTAATTTGTTCCTTAAAATAGGAATCACTGAGTAGACTTGAATTTAGTTTCCAAACAGTATTCTTTGGTTGTAGGTCAAAATCAACAGATAAATATATAGGTGCATGGTCACTTACATCTATTGTCCCAATTCCACAGGTGTTTATTTTGTCTTTCCAAATGTTATGAAATAGTCTGTTCTTGAATATACAGAATGGGGGGCAGAATAGTGAGTGTAATCCCTTCCGTTGGGGAAAGGTCCCTCCATATATCAGTTAGACCAACATCCTCAAAAAGTGTGTTAACTTTCTTATGTAAGGACATTGTTTCATAGGTTTTTCTATTGGAAGAGTCTAAGCTTGGTTGTAATTGTAAATTTAAGTCTCCCCCACATATCAAGAAACCTTCTGTTTCTGTTACTATAATATTAGTAATTTTCTGGAAGAAACTAATATCACTTCCTGGGGGTGCGTATATATTCAATAGAGTAACTGAATTTCCGTCTATATTTTCCCCTAACCAGAATATACCTACCCTCCTTATCTCCCATTTTGAATACTTCTTCAAAATTTAGTTTGCTTGAGATGAGAATAGCAACTCCTCTCCTATGTCCTGGTTTATATGAGGAGAAAAACTAATTAGTGAAGCCCATTCTCTTTAGTTTTCCAGGCTCATTATCACTTAAGTGAGTTTCCTGTAAATATACTACATGGACTTGTTCTTTCTTAATTTTTGATAGAATTTTACTGTGTTTGATTGAATTTAACAGCCTATTGACATGAAAGGAAATGAATTTTACTTTGTCCTTAGCCATGTGTACTTAACTGTCAGTATATCATTGAAATTAGCAGAATAAAACTTAATCGATTACTCTGAACAAATAAGAATCAAGAAACGTGAATGAGAAAAAAGGTAACAAAGGTGAGATTCCAAGGCTGAGGTCTCTAGTAAATGACCCAGAGTTGAGCTTGAGGAAACATCTAGCCATGGGGGATAGCCTCTCCTACCTGTGAGTTGAGGGCTACCACTGCAGTACCTATAAAAGTAAGTGGAAAAATCTACGTCCATTACACAGAAAAGACTTCTCTGTGTATTCCTCCTATATAAATATATATATGGTTTTGTCATTTAGGTGGGGAAAAAGGAGTGAAAGAATGAATAAAAAATAAAATAATTGAGTTATATAAAATCCACATTGTAATATGTCCTTCTTGAGATAAATACAGCACCATCTATCTGTGCTTCTGTTTAGCTTATCAACACTTTTGAAATTAGTCAGACGTTATGACTCTTTTGGAGGGAGTGAGGGCTGTCTTCTGAAAACTCATGATCCCTTCCTGATATTCTTCTTTCGCCCTCCTCCCATCCCCTACTTTCTCGATTCTCTCACTATTTCCCGAACAGAGCGGGATAGCTGCTCAGCCAGGCTTTCCCTCGATTTGATCACACTGACGGGCAATCCTCTGTCCCTCATGTCTGCAGTCGCCCCTTCCATTGTCTGATTCACCTGCATCCCATCTTCATAAAACACTCACAGTTTAGCAAGGTACAGAGTCTGGAATCTAATCTTTCTTTGCTTTAATACTCGCTTCGCTTCAGAATATTCCTTACATTTCTGCAGGACCGCAGGGGGTAATCCTGATCAAAATATATTAATTTCCCATTCAAAAATACCTTCTTTCCCCAGGCCTTGTGCAGAATCTCTGCTTTAGTTTTGTTCCGAAGGAATCTAATTACTATTGACCATGGCCTCTCTTCCCTGTCTCCAGAGGGCCTTGGGGCGAGTGCGCAGTATACTCTCTCAGTTTCAACTACCATAGTTGAGAGGATCTCCAGTGTGTCCTGTAGTAACTTTTCTACAAACTCCACCATAGACAACCCCTCTGCTCCTTCGGGAATATTATATATCCTGATATTCTTACGTCAAGATCTTCCTTCTTGATCGAGTAGCTTATTTTCCTGTTGATTTAATACTTTTATCATCTTACATAATATCCGTTCCATGTTTTGAACGTGATCTTCCACCTTTTTAATTTGTGTCTCTACCACCGCTATTTTTTGATTAACGTTGGTGAGCTCTGACTAAATATCATTTAATTGTTGTTTTATGTCCTTTTGGAATCCCCATATCTCTTCCAGAATTTTTACTAAATTTGCCACTTCATCTGAACGAGGCCCAGTGTCAGCATCACTACCATGCGCTCGTGTAGGAAAGTCACTCATTGTAACCCCCTCGTCCACAGGCTCCGCAGTCATGCTTTTTTTTCATCTCCATTCCTTTTCCCCATTCTTTGCCCCCCTTACGAGTTAAGAATTTTTGAGAAATCTTGTATTTGGTGGATTAACGAGGCAAAATAAGTGTTTTTCCAGAGGAGCTATTATTTGAAGCTGCCATTCTGGACAATGACATCACCGGAACCCCCAGGAACTTCTTAAACTTTTCATGTTTTACCTTTGACCTACTCTCTAGTTCTAGTCTCACCCAACTTCAGTGGAAAAACCTGCTTGCATTTTCCATACCTATACTGCTCATAATTTAGAATACCTCTATCAAGTCTCCCCTCATTCTCCTACACTCTTGCTCAATTCCACACTCAGTTCTGTACTTCCATTAAGTGCCTTTAAGGTAACAGATGCACTCAGTGGCCATGTTTATTAGGTACACCTGAACACTTGCTCATTAATAAAAATATCTGATCAGCTAATCATGTGGCAGCAACTCAAAGCATAAAAGCATGCAGACATGGTCAAAAGGTACAGTTGTTATTCCGATGAAACATTAGAAAGGGGAAGAAATGTGATCCAAGTGATTTTGACTGTGGGATGATGGTGGGTGTTAGACAGGGTGGTTTGAGGATCTCAACTGTTGACCTCCTGGGATTTTGACATACAGAATTTACAGAGAACAGTGTAGGAAAAAAGACATCCAGTGAGCCACAGTGCTGTGGGTGAAAATAGATAGGTCAGAGTAGAATGGCCAGACTGGTTCAAACTAACAGGAAGGTGACAGTAATTCAAATAACCATGTGTTGAAGAAGAGCACGTTCGAATGCACAACATGTCAAACCTTGAAGTGGATGGGCTGCAGCAGTAGTCGACTACAAACATGCACTTAGTGGCCACTTTATTAGGTACAGGAGGTTCTGAGTGAGTGTAGTTTTGTTTGCTGCTTCATATTCTAATTTCAGATGCACCCCTTTTTTAGTCCGATCATTTCACTTAATTGACACCATCTCACAGTGGAATCTGCACAAGGATGATTTGGAATACTTGTTGCAATTACATACCCAGTGTTCTGTACTCTCTTACTTGCATTAAGTGTGCTTAAAATAACAGATTATGTAAAAGTTCAACTCCAGTAAACATCAAACATTCTCAGTAATTGTAATCTCAGTAAAAGGTATACTTGAATAATTGCCCTACATTTAATCTTGATTCAACAATAAATATTGTCAAAAATAGTTACAGCATGTAGTTTTTGGTCAGAGATATTAATCTTTGAAAGAAACTTTGTAATTAATATTTTAGGCAGATACATCAGAGACACTTTCAGATAGGCTTATACATCAAAAAATGGAGGGCTATATAGGAGGGAAGGGTTAGATTGGTCTTAGAGTAGCTAAAAAAGTTAGTACAACGATATGGGTCAAAAGGTTTGGACTGTGCTGTAGTGTTCTGTTCTATTACACTTTGAATTGAAAAAGTTTCTGACTTTTAATAGAACGTGTTTATCAGATTTGCTTCTGCAATGGATTAAAATAGCCAGGGGTATAAAATATGATTGTCTATTTGACAGGTGGTGAGCCTAGTCCTGTCGGATGTTATTGGCGACAATTTGGAGTCCATAGCTAGTGGCCCGACTGTAGCGAACCTGCAAAGTAAAGAAGACAGTTGCAAAATTTTGTCAAAATACCACTTATTATCATCCATACCAAGGTCTGTGAAAGAAATTCTATCCCAGCCTAACACAAGAATGGACCAAGAGGAATTACAAGATTTTGCTCATGTTTTTAATTTTATTGTGGGATCAAATAAAATTGCCTTAGAGGAAGCAAAATGCAAATCTGAGCACTTGGGTTACGAGAGTTGTATCCTGTCCACTGGAATGAATGGAGATGTGAGGACTGTGGCCAGACTGTACGGTCTTATGGTCAAATATGTATGCTCAGCTCTGGCAGCTCACAGTCCAGTGTGTGTGCAGGCAACTAGTGTGAAAGGTGAGCTGCTGCAGATCATTGAAAACTTGAAACTTCCTGATTTCCAATTGGACAGCTGTTTGGAGCTCTTAGAAAATGCGCTGAGTTCAGGGAAACCGATATGTCTTTTGGCAGGAGGTGAAACCACGGTTCGTCTGCTGGGTAAAGGGAAAGGAGGCCGAAATCAGGAGTTAGCCTTGCATGTGGCCTTGGAACTGTATCAAGCAAAATCAAGCATTCCACAGGATCCCTTAACAGAGTATGAGATTGTTTTCCTTAGTGCTGGAACTGATGGACAAGATGGACCTACTGATGCTGCTGGGGCATTTGCTTACCCAAAACTAGTTGAAAAAGCCTCCCTTGAAGGGCTTAATGTAGAGGACTTTTTAAATAACAACGATTCATTTACTTTCTTTACCAAGTTCAATAAAGGAGCCGATCTAATTGTAACAGGCCTGACAAGTACCAATGTAATGGATATACAGGCAATTATTATTCACCCAAAGGGAACTTGAGTATTAGATTTTTCTATACACAGGAAACAAATAAAACAATTGTTAAACATTATGAAGTGTCTTTCTAATAACTTTTTCTAATTGATGAACAGCAGAAATAATTTCTATACTGAAACTTGTTGTTCAACTTCTCTCCACACAGCACAGCATGGAACTAGAATAATCTTATTTTACACAACCACTTTGTTCCCTTTCTACCCCTGAGCATTGGTAGCGATATTCACAAAGGGAGTAGGGATTTATATAAGGTTTTGACTTGTTGGACAGTGGCCATGAGCTACTGCAAACCAGATCAGGATTAGGAGAATATATGAGGCATTTTGAGAGCCATTGTGTATATTCTTAATAAATAAATAAAAGCCTACAAATTGACTGCAAGGTGGAAGACCTTAGTGTCAAGGGTCCAAGATACTTCGCCATTCCTATGTCTTGTCTCTTGCCCTGCATCCTTTGATGTTATGAGATAAGTATTCAAACAGGTACTTTTTAAATGTGTTGAGGCTTTCTAACAACATGATTCATTGCCTCCCAATATGTTGAACTTCAAGCAGTTGTTGGTAAGTGTGGCTGCTGTTAGTAATATGAAATAACTGGGCCTAGAATACATGCACACATATGGCTCAGGTATTCCTTTTACGTTACTTGTGCAGAAGAAGAACAGCATGGCCCCTGACACCCACACTGTTCTGAAGTCTGAACAGAAAACTGCTAGTTTTATACAGAATTGGCTTATGGTTATTGATCATTGTAAATTGTACATGTTTGAATTAATTCCTCACAAGATTAATCACCATTCACAATAGAGGTGTTAGTCAATCGAAACTTCAAGCAGATAGCTGATGATAATTTGAAATTAGTAAACAATAGACTCTTAGTTGGGTAAGTTTCACATCTTTCTGTAATCTTGTTTGTCTCTGGCACCCTTTATTGTGTAAAGGGAGGCTGTTTCAGGAAGACATATCTGGGAAAGTCTCACTATAGAGGTCTCACTTGCCTGCCTTGAATGCACATTGCCGCAGTCACTCCAGCCTATCTTATCTGTAGTAAGTAGAGGTGTCTCCAGAGATCTCACTTGACTATAACTGCCCCAGGCTATCTTTGTCTTTACCACAACTTTCACACTCCTTCCTCTTTGTCCTGTAGAGAACAGCATAAATCTTACTGAAATTCAAAAATGCAGAGTCTCTGAAGCTCCTTGATAGTTTTACCACGGACAATTGGCTGTTGATATCAGGGATGTATGTGCAACATTCCTGGCTAATAATGGCACAAATACAACAGAAAATCTCATGCTAATCGATTTTGAGAGACCACAGTGTGGATTGCCAGCGTTTTAGCAGTAATGTTATTCATGGCCTGGCTTGTCATGTTGGAGTGACCATTGTGTGAGTGGGCAGTTTTAGAGTAGTCAGGCTTCAGCTCAACAGTCCTAGGCAAGAACAGGCACAGGCTAGAACTTTTGAGAAGTTAGAGTAAGGTAGTTCAAGCAGTGGAATGCAACTCCTGTGAGATGTGGGGTTTCAGGGTCCCCAACTGTCTCCCTGCTTGACTACATCTAAAAGAAGTGTACCAACATCAGCTGACAAGGTCAAGGAAATAGAACTGGATGAATTCAGGATCATCCAGGAAGCTGAAAACTTCATAAATGAGTCTCTTACTGAGGTGGTCACACTCAGAGTGCAGGCTTCAGATAGTAGATGGGTGACCACAAAATGCTGGTGGAACAGCAGGCCAGGCAGCATCAATGGAAAAGAGTATATTTAACATTTCAGGCCAAGACCTTTCATCACGACTGGGAAAAAAAGATGAAGAGTAAGCAGTTGGATACTGCTGGGGGTCGAGTCTGATGACCTATTAGGGTATAGCAGCAGCAGCCAGGCCAGTGGCACTGTGGCTCTGTGGCTGGCTCTGAGCTCAGCAGAGAAGAGTAAAGTCAGGCAGAGTGACCACGATAGGAGACTCTAGTTAGGGGGACGGACAGCAAATTCTGTGGCTGCGAAAGAGACGGTCAGTAGACGGGGCTGTGTTCAAGGACTCAGCAGAGGATATGAACAAGTACACTGTGGCTGTCACCAACTCCATAAAAACAGTCATAGATGAGTGTGTCTCCACAAAACCATTCATAGTCTTCCCTAACCAGAAGCCCTGAATGAACCATGAGATCTGCAAGCTGCTGAGGGATTGTTCAGAGGCATTTAGATCTGTACAAGAGGTCTAGGTACAATTTCTGGAAAGCCATCTCACATACAAAGTGACAATTCTTAACCAAACTTGAATCACTGAAGGATGCTCAACAACTGGCAGACCTTGAATGCCATCATCTCCAGTGAAACCATGTGACATAGATGACAACAAGGCTTCATTCTCAGTGTGCTCAATGCCTTTTATGTTTGCTTTGACCTTCAAACCATGGCGGCATCTTCACAAACTTCCACAGCCCCTGATTGACCCTGTGATTTCAGGAGGGTCAACCCATGGAAAGCATGCAGCCCAGATGGGGTATCTGGCCAGTAGTAAAGACCTGTGCTCCTCAACAATCAGAGGTACCCTCCTGCTTCAAGCAGGCTTCAATTATACCAGTGCCTAAGAAGAATGTGGTAGTCAATGACTATCATCCAGTACTTGTATCCATTGTGAGGTTGGTGATGAAAAATATCAACTCCTGCCTGAGAAGCATAGAACATAGAATAGTACAGCACATTACAACCCCTTCGGCCCACAATGTGAACTTAAACCCTGCTTCCCATATAACCCTCCATCTTAAATTCCTCCATATACCTGTCTAGTGGTCTCTTAAACTTCACTAGTGCATCTGCCTCCACCACTGACTCAGGCAGTGTATCCCACGCACCAACCACTCTCTGAGTGAAAAACCTTCCTCTAATATCTCTTTCCCTCCCCTTACCTTAAAGCCATGTCCTCTTGTACTGAGCAGTGGTGCCCTGGGGAAGAGGCGCTGGCTGTCCACTCTGTCTATTCCTCTTAATATCTTGTACACCTCTATCATGTCTCCTCTCATCCTCCTTCTCTCCAAGGAGTAAAGCCCTAGCTCCCTTAATCTCTGATCATAATCCATATTCGCTAAACCAGGCAGCATCCTGGTAAATCTCCTCTGTACCCTTTCCAATGCTTCCACATCCTTCCTATAGTGAGGTTACCAGAACTGGACACAGTACTCCAAGTGTGGCCTAACTGGAGTTTTACAGAGCTGCATCATTACATTGCATCTCTTAAATTCTATTCCTCAACTTATGAAAGCTAACACCCCATAAGCTTTCTTAACTACCCTATCTACCTGTGAGGCAACTTTCAGGGATCTGTGGACATGTACACCCAGATCCCTCTGCTCCTCCACACTACCAAGTATCCTGCCATTTACTTTGTACTCTGCCTTGGAGTTTGTCCTTCCAAAGTGTACCACCTCACACTTCTCCAGTTTGAACTCCATCTGCCACTTCTCAGCCCACTTCTGCATTCTATCAATGTCTCTCTGCAATCTTCGACAATCCTCTACACTATCTACAACACCACCAACCTTTGTGTCGTCTGCAAACTTGCCAACGCACCATTCCACCCTCACATCCAGGTCGTTAATAAAAATCACAAAAGTAGAGGTCCCAGAACAGATCCTTGTGGGACACCACTAGTCACAACCCTCCAATCTGAATGTACTCCCTTCACCACGACCCTCTGCTTTCTGCAGGCAAGTCAATTCTGAATCCACCTGGCCAAACTTCCCTGGATCCCATGCCTTCTGACTTTCTGAATAAGCCTACCATGTGGAACCTTGTCAAATGCCTTACTAAAATCCATGTAGATCACATCCACTGCACTACTCATCTATATGCCTGGTCACCTCCTCAAAGAATATCAGGCTTGTTAGGCATGATCTGCCCTTCACAAAGCCATGCTGACTGTCCCTGATCAGACCATGATTCTTTAAATGCCCATAGATCCTATCCCTAAGAATCTTTTCCAACAGCTTTCCCACCACAGACGTAAGGCTCACTGGTCTATAATTACCCGGACTATCCCAACTACCTTTTTTGAACAAGGGGACAATATTCACCTCCCTCCAATCCTCTGGTGCCATTCCCATGGACAACGAGGACATAAAGATCCTAGACAGAGGCTCAGCAATCTCTTCCCTCACTTCGTGGAGCAGCCTGGGGAATATTCCGTCAGGCCCCGGGGACTTATCCATCCTAATGTACTTTAACAACTCCAACACCTCTTCTCCCTTAATATCAACATGCTCCAGTACTTCAACCTCGCTCATATTGTCCTCACCATCATCAAGTTCCCTCTCATTGGTGAATACCAAAAAGAAGTATTCATTGAGGACCTCGCTCACTTCCTCAGCCTCCAGGAACATCTTCCCACTTTTATCTCTAATCGGTCCTACCTTCACTCCCGTCAATCTTTAGTTCACATAATTGAAGAATGCCTTGGGGTTTTCCTTTACCCTACTTGCCAAGGCCTTCTCATGCCCCCTTCTTGCTCTCCTCAGCCCCTTCTTAAGCTCCTTTCTTGCTACCCTATATTCCTCAATAGACCCATCTGATCCTTGCTTCCTAAACCTCATGTATGCTGCCTTCTTCCACCTGACTAGATTTTCCACTTCACTTGTCACCCATGGTTCCTTCACCCAACCATTCTTTATCTTCCTCGCCAGGACAAATTTATCCCTAACATCCTGCAAGAGATCACTAAACATCGACCACATGTTCATAGAACATTTCCCTGCAAAAACATCATCTCAATTCACACCTGCAAGTTCTAGCCTTATAACCTCATAATTTGCCCTTCCCAAATTAAAAATTTTCCTGTCCTTTCTGATTCTATCTTTTTCCATGATAATGCTGAAGGTCAGGGAGCGGTGATCACTGTCCCCCAGATGCTCACCCACTGACAGATCTGTGATCTGACCCGGTTCGTTACCTAATACTAGATCTAGTATGGCATTCCCCCTAGTCGGCCTGCGAACATACTGTGACAGGAATCCATCTTGGACACACTTAACTCTGCTCCATCTAAACCCTTGGAACTAATCAAGTGCCAATCAATATTAGGGAAGTTAAAGTCACCCATGATAACAACCCTGTTATTTTTGCACTTTACCAAAATCTGCCTCCCAATGTGCTCCTCGGTATCTTTGCTGCTACCAGGGGGCCTACAGAATACCCACAGTAGAGTAACTGCTCCCTTCCTGTTCCTGGCTTCCACCCATACTGACTCAAGAGGATCCTGCTACATTACATTACTTTCTTTAGCTGTATAGTATCCCTTCCCCCCCTCTATCCCTTTTAAAGCACTGAGAACCAGGAATATTGAGAATCCATTCCTGCCCTGGTGCCAGCCAAGCCTCCATAATGGCCACCTCATCATAATTCCATGATGGATCCACTCCAGTGTGCCTACTGTTGCAACAGGTCACCAGCAAATGCCATCTCATTGGCTCTTCACTCAATCCTGGAACACAGCAGGATGCTCTTAATTGACTACAGCTCAGCATTCAATACTGTCAACCTCCCAAAGCTAATCAGTAATTTCAAGTCCTAGGCCTCAATACCTCCTTGTGCATTTGGATCCTTAATTCCTCACTTGCAGACCCCAATCAGTTTGGATTGGCAACAACATCAACACCTCCTCCACAATCTCCCTCAGCATAGGTGTACCATAAAACTGTGTGCTTAGTCCCCTGTTCTACTCATTTTATATCTATGGCTGTGAGGCGAGGCACAGCTCCAATACCATATTTAAGTTTGTCAATGACACCAGTGTCATTAACCAAATCAAAGGTGGTGATGAATCAGCATATAGGAGTGAGATTGAAAATCTGACTGAGTGGTGTCACAACAACCTCAATATCAGCAAGACCAAGGAGCTGATTATTGACTTCAGGAAGAAGGAAAACAGAGCTTCACAATTCAATCCTCATTGGGAGATGGAGTGTGTCAGCAACTTCAGATTCCTCAGTGTTATCATTTCAGAGGATCTCTCCTGCATCCAGCACTTGTACAATTACAAAGATAGCAAGGCAACGACTCTAATTTCTTGAATGTTTTCAAAGATTTGGCATGTCTTACAAAACTTTGACAAACTTCTGTAGATATGTGGTGGAGAGAATATTGAACAGTTGCATCATGGCCTGGTATGAAAACACCATTTCCCTATAAATGTATACAGTCTAGTCCATCACAGGTAAAGCCCTTCCCAATCTCTAACACATCTACATGGAATGCTGTCAAGGAAAGAAGCATCCATCACCAAGAACACCCACCATCCAGACCATGCTCTCTTCTTAATGCTGCATCAGGAAGAAGGTACAGGAATCTCAGGACTTGCACCACCAAGCTCTAGAACAGTTATTACCCCTCAAGCATCAAGCTCTTGAACCAGAGGAGGTAAACATCACTTGGTTTCACTTGTCCCATCCCCTATCACTGAACTGTTCGGAATGAATTGGACAATCAAAGACTTTTCATCTAATGTTCTCGATACTTAGCGCTTGTTTATTTATTATTTATCGTTTCTCTTTCCTTTAATATTTGCACATTGGTTGTTTGTCTGCCCTGCTGGGTGCGGTCTTTCATTGATTATATTGTGTTTCTTGGATTTAGTATACGCCTGCAAGAAAATGAATCTCAGGGTTGTATATAGTGATATATTTGTACTTTGATAAAATATTTACTTTGAACTTTTTGAACTTTTGAAAATTGTGCTCCATGAGATAAGATGAAGTGTAACATGAGGGCAAAATCTGAAAGGGTGATGAATAGAGGACAGAAGGTGTTATATTTGAATGCATGCAGTATACTCATTAAGGTAGAAATTGGCAAGTATGATGTTGTGGGCATCACTGAGGTGTGGTTTATCATACTTGAGCACTGTAATGCTGTTACAGCTTGGGGCATTCCAGAGTTTAGAGTTCAATTTGTAAGGAGTCTCTGTATTTCTCTCTGTGGAATGTGTAGGGTTTCCCTGAGTGGTCCGGTTTCCTCCCACAGTTCAAAAACGTACTGGGTAGGTTAATTGGCCATTGTAAATTTTCCCATGATTCGGTTAGGTTTAATCAAAGTTGAGTGGATGCTGGGCAGCATGGCTCAAAGGGTCAGAGGGTCTATTCCATACTGTATCACCAATTATATTAAAACAAAATAAAATAAATTAACATTAAAGGATACTCCTTGTACTGAAAGGACAGGAAGGTAGGTAGAAGGGATAGGATGGCCCTTAGGAAGTGGATAACATAGGATTTGGAAGATGTAGAATCCTTGTGGGTACAGTTAAGAAGTTGCAAGGGTAAAATGACCTTGATGGAAGTTACTTACAGATCCCCAAACAATAGCCAGAATGTAGGATGTAAATTTCAATGGGAAATAGAAAAGGCTTTTCTGTTCAAAGGCAATGTTACCTGGTCATGGGGGATTTCTTTTTTTTAGTAATTTTTTTTTCATTGAGGTTCATCATCAAACAGTGGAAAGAAGAAACAAGCAAAAGGAAAGAACAATGTACAAGTAGGGAGTGATTTTTTTTTACAACATTTTCATTGATTTGTGAGAATAAAATCAGGCCTATGAGGCATTAATTATGTAGTTAAGCCATTTTTCCTAGTATGAATCAAATTGTTCCAGCTTATGATTAGAAGATGCTGTTATCTTCTCCATTTTGTAAATGTCCATTGTAATTTCCATCCATGCATTTAAAGTTGGGCTCTCCTGTGATAACCATTTCCTAGTAAGAGTCTTTTTACCAGCCACCAACAGTATATTCATTAAATATTTATCTCTTTTCAACCATTCTTGAGGTATATATCCAAAATATATGGTCTTACTCTCCAAGGGTATTTCACATTTAAAAATGTCTTGTAAGGCATTGTGTATCCCCCTCCAATAGTCTTTGATAATAGGGCAGTCCCAAAAAATATGATAATGATTTGCATTTTGATTTCCACAATTTCTCCAGCAAACAGGGAGGTTACTATCATAATGGGATTTCTGAGAGGGTGTAATAAAATATCTTATCAAGCTTTTCCATCCAAACTCCCTTCATTTCTGTGAACTGGTACACTTCCATTGATACCTCCATATTGTCCATTCTTCCTCAGATATAATTATCCCTCCTTCCTTCTCCCATTTCATTTTAATGTATGAAGTCGAATGTGTTTTAAGATTTGACAACCCCTTATACATGCTTGAAATGATTCTACTGTAGCGCCTCATTTCCTAGCGTATCCGAACCGACTCACAATTAGATAGCCTACGGGGGTTTGCGAGCACAGAGCTTTGGAGCCTCTTCGCCATGGGGGGCCGGTTGACAGATGCTTAAAAGTGAGGCTGAAGTTTTCGAATAAAGTTTTTCCTTCGACTGCAGCTACCGACTCCGTGTCGTAATTTTAGCGCTGCTTGTAGCACACCGCTACAATTGGTGACCCCGACGGTCCAAACGATTTTTGGACCAGAAATGACCGACGCCGCCTCTGTTCATGCGGTTTCGTTGAAACTGCCGGGTTTCTGGACACAGCGCCCGGACCTATGGTTCCAGCAAGCCGGAACCCAATTCCACGTTCGCCGGATCACCTCAGAAGACACCCGCTACTACTACGTGGTGGGCTCCCTCGACCAGGACACAGCTGCCCAGGTCGCGGAGTTCGTACAGTCGCCCCCGGCAGACGGCAAGTACATGGAATTCAAAGCCCTGCTCCTCAGGACTTTCGGACTCTCACGGCGCGAGCGGGCTGCCCGTTTACTGCACCTGGATGGCTTGGGCGACAGACCTCCATCGGCTTTAATGAATGAGATGTTGTCTCTGGCCGAGGGACACACAGGCCTCATGTTTGAGCAGGCATTCCTGGAGCAGCTGCCCGAGGACATACGCCTGCTGCTGTCCGACGCGGATTTCAGTGACCCCCGGAAGGTGGCAGCCCGGGCGGACTTGCTGTGGAACGCCAAAAAGGTGAGCGGGGCGTCCATCGCACAGATCTCCCAGCCACGCTCCCGGCAGCAAACCAGTCCAGGCCCGGCTGCAGAGCCCACTAACCCCCGGCCCAATGACCACTGGTGCTTCTACCACCAGCGGTGGGGCGCAGAAGCCCGCCGTTGCCGCCCGCCCTGCAAGTTCCCGGGAAACGCCAGGGCCAGCCGCCGCTGATGGCTACGGCGGCTGGCCATCGGGATAGCCTCCTGTATGTGTGGGATAGAAGGTCGGGACGCCGGTTTTTGGTCGATACTGGGGCTGAGATCAGCGTTTTACCTCCGACGAGTTACGACACCCGCAGCAGGGCACCGGGTCCCCCCCTGAGGGCCGCGAATGGCAGCACAGTAAGGACCTATGGCACCCGTCAGGTGCAGCTACTGTTCGGCCCCAGCCAGTTCACGTGGGACTTCACACTGGCCGCCGTAGCCCAACCGCTTCTGGGTGCGGATTTTTTGCGAGCTCACGGCCTGCTGGTTGACCTGCCCAGGAAGAGACTGGTACACGCCGAGACCTTTCAGACGTTCTCCCTGGGCGCGGCCCAGTTGCCAGCCCCTCACCTCAGCTCCATCTCGCTGTCCGACAACGACTTCACCAGGGTCCTGGCGGAGTTCCCATCGGTTCTGGCACCGCAGTTCACAGCAGCCATGCCCAGGCACGGCGTACAGCACCACATCCCGACACAGGGACCACCCCTCCATGCCCGTGCTCGGCGGCTTCCCCCGGACAAGCTCCGACTGGCGAAGGAGGAGTTCCAGAGAATGGAGGAATTGGGGATCATCCGGCGGTCCGACAGCCCCTGGGCTTCCCCCCTGCACATGGTGCCCAAAGCGACGGGGGGCTGGAGACCGTGCGGCGACTACCGCAGGCTGAACGAGGCTACCACACCGGACCGCTACCCTGTGCCGCACATTCAGGACTTTGCGGCAAACCTGCACGGCGCCCGGATCTTCTCCAAGGTCGACCTTGTCCGAGGGTACCATCAAATCCCGATGCATCCTGACGACGTCCCCAAAACGGCTCTCATCACCCCGTTTGGCCTCTTCGAGTTCCTCCGCATGCCGTTCGGCCTGAAGAATGCCGCACAGACGTTCCAGCGGTTAATGGACGCGGTGGGACGGGACCTGGACTTCGCGTTCATCTATTTGGATGACATCCTCATAGCCAGCGGCAGTCGTCAGGAGCATCTGTCCCACCTCCGTCAACTCTGCGCCCGACTGAGTGAGTACGGTCTTACAATCAACCCTGCCAAATGCCAGTTCGGACTTGATACCATTGACTTCCTGGGCCACAGGATTACTAAAGACGGGGCAGCCCCTCTGCCCGCTAAGGTAGATGCGGTCCGCCACTTCCCCCGACCCACCACGATCAAAGGCCTTCAGGAATTCGTAGGTATGGTCAATTTCTACCGCCGCTTCCTCCCTTCAGCTGCCCGGATCATGCGCCCCCTGTTCGCCCTGATGTCGGGTCCGAGCAAGGACATTACCTGGGACGAGGAGTCCACCGCCGCTTTCGTTCAAACGAAGGAAGCTTTGGCGGACGCCGCAATGCTAGTACATCCCAGAATGGACACCCCTACCGCCCTCACAGTGGACGCATCAAACACGGCAGTCGGTGGGGTGCTGGAGCAGCTCATCGCAGGTCGCTGGCAACCCCTGGCGTTTTTCAGCAAACACCTGCGGCCACCCGAGCTCAAGTACAGTGCTTTCGACCGGGAACTGTTGACGCTCTACCTGGCAATCCGGCATTTCAGGTACTTCCTAGAAGGTCGGCCCTTCACCGTGTTCACGGACCACAAACCGCTTACCTTTGCGTTTACGAAAGCATCCGACCCCTGGTCATCCCGCCAGCAACGCCACCTGTCCTACATCTCTGAATACACAACGGATGTCCGGCACGTCTCGGGTAAGGACAATGTCGTGGCGGATGCGCTCTCTCGCCCTACCGTTCATGCCCTTTCCCAAGGGGTAGACTTTGAGGCACTGGCAGAGGCACAGCAGGTAGATGAGGAGATTCCGAGTTACAGGACTGCAGTGTCTGGTTTGCAGCTCCAGGACCTCCCCGTGGGCCCAGGTGAGAGGACCCTACTCTGTGACGTCGCCACCGACCAGCCCCGTCCGGTTGTCCCCGCAGCCTGGCGGCGACGTGTTTTCGACTCCATTCATAACTTGGCGCATCCCTCCATCCGGACAACTGTCCGGCTGGTTTCCAGCAGGTTCGTTTGGCACGGTCTCCGCAAACAGGTCAGTGAATGGGCCAAAACGTGCATGCACTGCCAGACGGCCAAGGTTCAGCGGCACACCAAAGCCCCACCGCAGCAGTTCCATCCCGCCCACCGGCGTTTCGACCACATTCATGTGGATATCGTGGGCCCCCTGCCAGTGTCGCGAGGAGCGCGGCACCTCCTGAATATCGTGGACCGGTTCACAAGATGGCCAGAGGCGGTCCCGCTCACCGACACCACCTCCGAATCTTGCCCTGATCACCACCTGGATATCTCGCTTTGGTGTACCAGCCCACATTACCTCCGACAGAGGCGCCCAGTTCACCTCCAGCCTGTGGTCAGCTATGGCCAGCCTTTTGGGGACTCAGCTGCACCACACCACTGCCTACCACCCACAGTCGAACGGGCTAGTGGAGCGTTTCCACCGTCACCTGAAGTCGGCCCTCATGGCCCGCCTGCGAGGAGCCAACTGGGCGGACGAGCTTCCCTGGGTCCTTCTCGGCATCTGCACAGCGCCCAAGGTCGACCTGCACGCCTCGTCGGCCGAGTTGGTATACGGCGCGCCCCTGGCCGTCCCCGGGGAGTTCCTACCAGCCCCGAGGGGGCAAGAGGAAGAACCCGCTGCAGTCCTGGGCAGACTTCACGAGAAGCTCGGTAACCTGGCCCCCATACCCACTTCACAGCATGGGCGGCACCCGACCTGCGTACCCAAAGACCTGCTAAACTGTAAGTTTGTGTTTGTACGAAGGGGCGGGCATCGGCCACCGCTGCAGCGGCCATACGAGGGGCCGTTTACGGTGCTCCGGAACAACGGGTCCACGTTCGTGCTGGACGTTGGGGGGGAAGGAGGAGGTTTTCACGGTGGACCGCCTCAAGCCGGCCCATGTGGACCTGGCGCAACCGGCCGAGTTTCCGGCGCCTCGGCGCAGAGGCTGACCTCCCAAGCAGGTTCTGGCCCAGGCTGTGGCCATTGGGGGGTGTATCGCCGGTTCTGGGGGGGGGTTATGTAGCGCCTCATTTCCTAGCGTATCCGAACCGACTCACAATTAGATAGCCTACGGGGGTTTGCGAGCACAGAGCTTTGGAGCCTCTTCGCCATGGGGGGCCGGTTGACAGAGGCTTAAAAGTGAGGCTGAAGTTTTCGAATAAAGTTTTTCCTTCGACTGCAGTTACCGACTCCGTGTCGTAATTTTAGCGCTGCTTGTAGCGCACCGCTACACTACTACCATTATCTGAATTATATGCTTTTCGAAATAGCTCTATCAAGCATGTACTTGCCTTGGTTACATTTTTAAGCATCTTATTAACATATTGTCGCATCTGTAAATACCGATAAAAATCTTGTTTTTCTAATAAGTGTTTCTCTTTAAGCATTTCAAAACCGAACAGTGTTCCTTCTTTCATTATGTTGCAAAGAACTGTTATTCCTTTAGCTGCCCAGTCCTTAAATCTTGCATCCAATCTATTTGGTGTAAAATCCGAGTCATATGCACGCCATTTAAGAATTTCAATATTTCCCTCTAGGTCATATTCTTTTATAGTAGTTTTCCATATTTTAAGAGTTAATTTCACCCATGGGTTATCAATAGTATTTATGTACCTTTGCAGGTTGTTATCAGCCAAAATTGCTTGTATGGGGATGGGAAGTACCCGCTCCTCAATGTTCTTCCATTGAGCGTCATATGATGGGTTGCACCAACATATCACAGCTCTCAATTGTGCTGCAAAATAATAATCTCTAAGAGAAGGTAGGCCCCATCCCCCACTTTGCTAATTGCAAAGTTTTGAAATGAACTCTAAGCCTTTTATCCTGCCAAATATACCCTGATAACATCTTGTTCCATTCATTGAATTGATTTTGATTAATCTCTATTGGTAGGGTCTGAAAGAGATATAACAGACTGGGCAGTATATTCATTTTAATAGACTCAATCCTTGAACTGAGACTGAAAAAAGGAATCAGGTTCCATCTTGCCACATCTTCCTTAATTTTTTTTATATAAAGGCTGATAATTACATTCTGATAATTTTGCCAAATCTTTTGGCATAATGATGCCCAAATATTTGAAAGACTCTGTGTGCCATGCCCAGGGTATCGACTTTCAATTTCTCTTGGTGGGCTATAGTAATATGAAAGTAATTGGGTTTTATCTATGTTGATCTTGTATCCTGATAATTGACCATACTGTTCAAAGGATTGCATCAATTTAGGTAAAGAGTATGTTGGTTGCCCTAGATAGATCAAAATGTCATCCGCATAACAAGCCAATTTATGCTCGATCCCTTTAATAGTAATTCCCCTGATATCTTCATTTTCTCTGATGTATTGAGCTAATGGTTCCAGATATAACACGAAGAGTAGTGGTGACCATGCACAATCCTGTCTCATGCCCCTTTCTAGGATAAGACTATTTTATAAATTTCCATTGATTTTAATCCTAGCAGTGGGATTCAAGTCAAGTCAAGTCAAGTCACTTTTATTGTCATTTCGACCATAACTGCTGGTACAGTGCATAGTAAAAATGAGACATTTTTCAGGAACATGGTGTTACATGACAGTACAAAAACTAGACCGAACTACGTAAAAAGAAACAACACAGAGAAAGCTACACTAGACTACAGACCTAAACTGGACTACATAAAGTGCACAAAAACAGTGCAGGAATTACAACAAATAATAAACAGGACAATAGGGCAAGGTGTCAGTCCAGGCTTCGGGTATTGAGGAGTCTGATAGCTTGGGGGAAGAAACTGTTACATAGTCTGGCTGTGAGAGCCCGAATGCTTCGGAGCCTTTTCCCAGATGGCAGGAGGGAGAAGTGATTGTATGAGGGGTCCTTCATAATACTGTTTCCTTTGCAGATGCAGTGTGTAGTGTAAATGTCCGTGATGGTGGGAAGAGAGACCCCAATGATCTTCTCAGCTGACCTCACTATCCGCTGCAGGGCCTTGCGATCTGAGATGGTGCAATTTCCGAACCAGGCAGTGATGCAGCTGCTCAGGATGCTCTTGACACAACCCCTGTAGAATGTGATGAGGATGGGGGGTGGGAGATGGACTTTCCTCAGCCTTCGCAGAAAGTAGAGACACTGCTGGGCTTTCTTTGCTATGGAGCTGGTGTTGAGGGACCAGGTGAGATTCTCCGTCAGGTGAACACCAAGAAATTTAGTGCTCTTTACGATCTCTACCGAGGAGCCGTCGAAGTTCAGCGGGGAGTGGTCTCTGTGCCCTCCTGAAGTCAACAACCATCTCTTTTGTTTTGTTCACATTAAGAGACAGGTTGTTGGCTCTGCAACAGTCTGTTAGCCGCTGCACCTCCTCTCTGTAAGCTGACTCGTCGTTCTTGCTGATGAGGCCCACCATGGTCGTGTCATCGGCGAACTTGATGATGTGGATCGAGCTGTGTGTTGCAGCATAGTCGTGGGTCAGCAGAGTGAACAGCAGTGGACTGAGCACACAGCCCTGGGGAGCCCCGTGCTCAGTGTGATGGTGTTGGAGATGCTGCTCCTGATCCGGACTGACTGAGATCTCCCAGTCAGGAAGTCTAGGATCCAGTTGCAGAGGGAGGTGTTCAGGCCCAGTAGGCTCAGCTTTCCAATCAGTTTCTGAGGGATGATTGTGTTGAATGCTGAACTGAAGTCTATGAACAGCGTCCGAACGTATGTGTCTTTTTTGTCCAGGTGGGTTAGGGCCAGGTGGAGGGTGGTGGCAATGGCGTCATCTGTTGAGCAGTTGGGATGGTACGCAAACTGCAGGGGGCCCAGTGAGGGGAGCAGCAGGGTCTTGATATGCCTGGAGAGGTGGACTTCCTCGTCGCCACGTCATTTTCTGCCTCAAACCTGGCGCAGAAGTTATTCAGCGCATCTGGGAGGGAGGATTGTCATATAGTGTCTGTATAGTTTTAATAATTGTGTCTTGGAAACCAAATCTATGTAAAACTCTGTAAAGAAAATTCCAATTAACTGAATCAAATGCCTTTTCAGCATCCACGCTTATCACTATTGCTTTGATTTTATTTTGTTGTATATGATCCATAATGTGAAGTGTCCTTAATATATTGTCTTGCGTCTGGCATTGTCGTATAAAACCTGTCTGATCGTTACATATCAGTATAGGTAGAAACTCCTCTAATCGTTTGGCCATGATGGAGGTAAATAATCTATAATCTACATTAAGAATGGATATTGGTCTAAATGACCCACATTCCATTTTATCCTTGCCTTCTTTTGGTATAGCTGAGATTATCGCTTCCTTCCAACTGGGTGGCATTTGTGCCTTCTATAGAGCCCAGTTCAGTGTGGGGAGTAAAACAGGAATTAATTCATTTTTAAATTCTTAGTACCACTCTGCCGTATACCCATCTGATCCTGGTGACTTGCTTAATTTAAGCCTACGAATTACAGCTTTTAATTCAACTGTCAGTAGTCATCGTTCTATTTTGTTCTTCACTTGAAGTTGGTAACTCTAGAGAATTCAAGAAGGTGTCAATTTGGGTTATGCTTCCCCCTGGAACTTTGGAATATAGAGTTTTTTAAACACTTCAAAAGCTTCTTGAATTTCGGTTAACTTATTTGTTATCATTTTCGTTCTTGGGTCCCTAATTCTATGAATTGTATTTTCTGCTATCTTTTTTTTCAGTTTCCATGCCAGTACTTTCATAGATTTTGATCCACTTTCATAATGTCTCTGTTTCAGAAACATTATTTTTTTCCTGATTTCTAGCGTAGCCAAACTATCAATTTCATTCCTAATTCTTTTAATTTCCCCCAATGTATCCTGTGCCAAATTCAATTTGTATTTTTTCTCTAGTTCCTTCGGCCTATTTTGTAATTCCTGTAATGTTTTATTCCTTATTTTTTTCTTATATGAAGATATTGCTGTAATTTTCCCTCTTAAGACCGCCTTCAGAGGATCCCATAAAATGGGAGGTGAAACCTCTCCATTATCATTAAATTCTAGTAGAGACCAATTTCTCTTTTTAATTTGTTCCTTAAAGTATGGATCATTGAGTAGACTTGAATTTAGTTTCCAAATAGTATTCTTTGGTTGTAGGTCAAAATCAACAGATAAATATATAGGTGCATGGTCACTTACATCTATTGTCCCAATTCCACAGGTGTTTATTTTGTCTTTGTTTTTTCCAAATGTTATGAAATAGTCTATTCTTGTATATACAGAATGGGGAGCAGAATAATGAGTGTAATCCCTCCATATATCAATTAAACCAACATCCTCAAAAAGTGTATTAACTTTCTTATGTAAAGATTTTGTTTCATAGATTTTTCTATTGGAAGAGTCTAAGTTCAGTTGTAATTGTAAATTTAAGTCTCCCCCAGATATCAGGAGACTGTTTCCGTTACCATATCAGTAATTTTCTGAAAGAAACCAATATCACTTCTGGGGGGCGTGTATATATTCAATAGAGTAACTGGATTTCTGTCTATATTCCCCCTTACCAGAATATATCTGCCCTCTTTATCTCCCATTTCAAGTACTTTTTCAAAATTTAGCTTACTTGAGATAAGAATAGCAACTCCTCTGCTATGTCCTGATTTATACGAGGAGAAAAACTGATTAGTGAAGCTCATTCTCTTTAGTTTTTTATGCTCATTATCACTTAAATGAGTTTCCTGTAAATATACTACATGGGCTTGTTCTTTTTTCATTTTAGATAAAATTCTATTATATTTGATTGAATTTAATAGCCCATTGACATTAAAAGAAATGAATTTTACCTTGTCTTTAGCCATCTGTATTTATCTGTCAATGTATCAATGAAATTAGAATAAAACTTAATTGATCTACTCCCTGAACAAATAAGAACCAAGAAACACAAATAATAACACAAATGGCAACGAACGTGTGATTCCAAGACTGAGGTCTCTAGTAGATGACCCTGCGTTGAGCTAGAGGAAATGTCTAGCTGTGGGGGATAATCCCTCCTACTTGTGAATTGAGGGCCCCCATTGCAGTATTCATAAAAGTCAGTAAACAAATCCATTACACAGAAAAGATTTCCCTGTGTACTCCTCCTATATATACACACACACAGCCACACACACATATATAATATATACATATATATTACATACACACATGCACACATATTTATTTCTCAGTTTGGTGGGGAAAAAGGAGTAAGCGAGCAAATAATGAATAACAGCTAAGTAATATAAAATCCACATTATAATAAGTATTTCTTGAGATAGGTATATCACCGGCTACCTTTGCTTCCGTTTAGCTTCTCAACATTTTTAAAGTTAGCCAAACTTATGGTGCTTCTGAAGGGGGTGAGGACTGTCTTTGGGAAATTCCCAGTCTCTTCCTGATATACTTCTCTTGGCCTCCTCCCGTCTCCTGCCTTCTCCATTGTCGCACTATTTCCCAAGCTGAGCGGGATAATTCCTCTGCCAGGCTTTCTCTCGGTTTGGTCACGCTGACGGGCAACCCTCTGGCCTTCATGTATGTAGTCGCCCCTTCCACTGTCTGGTACAACCACGTCCTGTCATCATAAAACACTCAAAGTTTGGACAGGATGCTCTCAATACAACCCCTGTAGAATGTGATGAGGATGGGGGGTGGGAGATGGACTTTCCTCAGCCTTCACAGAAAGTAGAGATGCTGCAGGGCTTTCTTTGCTACGGAGCTGGTGTTGAGGGACCAAGTGAGATTTTCCACCAGGTGAACACCAAGAAATTTGACCGAAGCTGGACCGAAAAGAGAAATAAAAGGGAAAAAGTAAAACCAGGTCAAAATTAAAATGACCAATTCTAATGTGAAGTTAAGGAGGGAGTGTGGAGTTTGATAGCAAATCCTGCAAGATGAAACAGGTCCAGATGGAAGACGTGGTGTTATAGAGTCATAGGACAATAGGATTAACTTTATTCTCCATACTTACTTACATCTATTAGGAATTTGCTGTGGTAAGTTGATCAGAGTGCAACAAGCAACAAAAATCAACATTCAAAAATTATAAAGATTTATATGAAAAATAAAGTTAGCGGTTATAGTAGGGATATGGAATAAAATATGCATAAATACAATAAATCTCATGTATTTAGAATGGAAACAGCATTATAAAAAGTGGGTTAAAGTGCTTACAGTGAGTGATGGGAGTAGGGCCCTACTGAAATGATTGATCTTATTAACTGCCTGCAGGAAGAATCTTTAAAGATGGTGTGAAGATTTTGTTTTAATAGCCCTATAATACTTCCTTGAAGTGAGCATTTGGGAAAGGCAGTTTGCAAGGTGGGCAGCATCCACAATGATTTTTCCTGTGGGCTTCTTTACCCTGGACACATACAAGTCCTGCAATGATGGTCGACTGTACCCAATGATCTTTTCTGCTGACATGCCAGTTTGCTGTAGTTTTCATATATTGTGAGGAGATGCTGCACTAGACAGGTTGCAACACTAGATAGGTTGATATGAGTATGCTCTGCATGATGGCAGTGTAGAATTGCACCAGTGTGTTCTGGGGAAAATGGATACACAGGCCCTTTTGCCCAGTGAGTGAATGCGGACCATGGTGCCCTAATTAGCTAGCTCTAATTTCCTACACCTTTGACAGATGCTGTTGCTCAAGCTTGCTTTGGGCCTCATTGAAACAGTGCAGAGGACCATGTCAGTAGGAGTAAGGTGATGAATTGAAAGTAGCAGGCAATCTGTATCTCAGATCACTTTTGTACATTGAGAGATGCTCCACAAAGCAATTAGCCGATCTAGATTTTTTGAAGTACAGAAGATCATATTGTGAACACTGAATGCTGTATGCTACATTGGAAGAAGTGCACACAGATAGACAGTTTGGGTGCCTGGATAGTGGATAAGGAAGAAATAAACGGTTGTGCATATGTACCTCTTAACTTTGATTTGGAACATGCTCCACCAATGAATACATCTACAAGGAGCAGCATCCAATATCAAAACCCCTAACATCAAGGGATATGGGGACAAGGCAGGAACCGGGTATTGATAGCAGATGATCAGCCATGATATCAAAATGGCGGTGCAAGCTCAAAGGGCTGAATGGTCTACTTCTACACCTTTTGTCTATAGTCTATTGTATCCAGGCCATGCCCTTTTCTTGCTACTACCATTGGACAGGAGTTACAGTCCTAGGACCCACTCCATCAAGTTCAGGAACAGCTATTAACCCTCAACTATCAGACTCCCTAACCAGTGTGGATAACTTCACTTACCTCAGCTCTGAACTGATCCTACAACCTACAGACTCATTTTCAAGGTATTGTTTTTATTCACAGTTCACTGCACATTGGTGTTTGTCAGTCTTTTATTATATACTTGTAAAATTCTATGCATTTATCTTTTCCCTGTAAATGCCTACAAGAAAATAAATCTCAAGGTATTATATTGTAACTTATACGTACTTTGATAATAAATTTACTTAGAACCTTAAGATGGGGATTGGTAAGTAGAAACAAAGAGCAGACTGGGGAGTCATGAGGAAATAATTCTTTTCAAAGGCTGAAAAGAGAGAAAGATGGGCCTTGTAGTGCAACCTTAGAATCAGAATCCGGTTTATTATCACTGTCACATATGATGTGAAATTTGTTTTGCAGCAGCAATTCAGTGCAAAGACACAAAACTACTATGAGTTGCAAAATAAATTGTGCAAAAAAGGAAATAATGAGGTAATGAACTGTTCAGAAGTATTGCATAAAATAGTTTCCTTTTTACTCAATTGTTTACCACTGTTGATTATCCTCAGAGCACAAAATATTGCTTGTTCACCCTTTTGGTTTGGGAGTACAGCTAAGCATAAGAAATAGACACCAAATGTCAGTTTAAGATGGTTATCCAAGCCTCAAAGCAAGACTGTACTCCTGAAATACCTTGTGCTGTTAACCTGATGTCAGCTTTGAGTCATTCTTTGGCAAATCAGTGTATTTGTCAACAGGAAGACTGCTGTGTAGATACGTGATAACATCTACATTAAAGGTAACATTAACAACAGTATCAGGAACTTGTTCTATAGACCAAAATACTAGGCTGCTCATTTTAATTACTTTTTATCTGTTATAGTATTGTACCATACAGAGATATAAAATTAAAAAAATAGATCTGAGGTATCATTCGGAGGACATGACAAATAATACAGAGATATTTGTAGAGATGTATAAGCAAGTCTCCTGCCTGAACTGTCAATGTGTGGACAGTATTTTACTCAACTGTAAATGAGTATTTTAGGACAAAGGCATAACATTTCCTTTACTTCATCAAAACCTGTGTCATTACTTAATCTATGGCATACTCAGAAAGTCACATAGTGCTACATGAGAACAACCTCTGCTGTGCTGCAGAGAATGAATGGCAATCGTGAGAAACTGGACAACTAAAGACACAACCACTAACCCACACTGCCCACACTGTACCAGAATATGCCTCTACGGCCACCTGAGGACTCATGGATAGACAACACCTTCAGAGAACATTTTACCTAGCTTGAGTGATCGCACTATTACTCAGAAGCTGCCAATTAGTAAAGCTTACTAATTCTTGTAAAAGTCGTCAAATACTATTTAAACCAACTGTGGGACTGTCAGTGTAAACAATGTTTCACTATTTTTGGTACTGAAAATGCAGTTAACAGTGAAAATTTCAGTAACATTGAGTGATTTCACTTTACCCCAGATCTTGCTCACATTGAACTACAAACACCTTAGTAAACTTAGTATCTGATTAATGGGGAACACTCAGATACACGCAATAGACAAAATAATGACATTTATTTATAGAGACAGCAGGATAACAAGCCCACACCACACAATTACACCCTGTGACCAACGTCTTCAGAATGTGGAAGGATTTTGTGTGTGTTGTTTGTATTTCCAGCATCTGCAGATTTTCTTATATTTGTGTCACTTTAAGGACTCTTCACCTTATATGTTCTCATTATTTATTGCTATTTATTTATATTTGCATTTGCACAGATTGTTGTCTTCTGTAGTCTTTCACTGATATTGTTATAGTTTGATTTGCTGAATATGCCTAGAGGAAAATGAATCTCAGGGTTGTATATGATGACATTTATGTACTTCACTAATAAACTTTCATTGAACTGTGGAAATGCTCGATCTGCTGTGCATTTCCAGACTGTTAGAAACCTTAAGTAAGATCAATGGATCCTGATGAAGGATCTCGGCCTGAAATATTGGCTCTTTATTTGCTATCATAGATGCTGCCTGACCTGCTGACCTCCTCCCACAACTTGTGTGGGTTACTATGGATTTCCAGCATTTGCAGATCTCTTGTTTATAGTGGGATTTTTATACGGTTTAATTTTCATTCCACAATTGATCTCAATGCTTTTAGTGAAAGAAATGGAATATAATGGATAATTGCCACACTGTAACCCATCTTAGATTTTAAAATCAATAAAATGGAGCTTCACTGGTAAAAGGAACTCAAGACCCTATTGTCATAGCCTCACGAGCAGTAGGACAGCTCTCTCGGCTTATTATTAAAACATAGAATGTAGAAATTTACAGCATATTACAGGCCTTTCGGCTCACAACGTTGTTCTGACTGACTCTGGAGACTGCCTAGAATTTCCTTAGCATGTAGCCCTTTAATTTTCTAAGATCCATGTACCTATCCAAGAGGCTCTTAAAAGATCCTATTGTATCCACGTCCACCACTGCCATCAGCAGTGCGTTCCACACATTCACCACTCTCTGTGTGAAAATCTTTCCCCAGTACCTATTTCTGAACATCTGCTGACCTTCTCCAACAATTAGCCATTTCAGCTCTGGGAAAAAGCCTCTGGCTATCCACACAATCAATGGCTCTCATCACCTTGTACAGTTCTATCAGGTCACCTCTCATCCTCCGTCGCTCCAAGGAGAAAAAGCCAAGTATACTCAATCTATTCTCCTAAGATACACCCTCCAATCCAGGCAACATCCTTGTAAATCACCTCTGCACCCTCTCTATATCCACATCCTTTGTGTAATGAGGTGACCAAAACTGAAAACAGTACTCCAAGTGAGGTCTGACTAAAGTCTTATCTAGCCATAACATTGCTTCATAGCTCTTGAACTTAATCCCACGGTTGATGAATGCCAACACACCATACACCTACTTAACAACACTGTACCACGCAGCAGCTTTGAGTGTCCTATGGGCACTCAAAATCTCTCAAATCCTCCACATTGCTAAGAGTCTTACCATTTATATTATATTCTGTCTTCAAATTAGACTTACCAAAATGCAACACTTCACACTTATCTGGGTTGAAGTCCATCTGCCACTTCTCAACCCAGTGCTGCATCCTATTGATGTCCTGCTGTAACATCTGACAACCTTACAGACTATCTACAACACCCCCAACCTTTGTGTCATCAGCAAGCTTACTAACCACCCCCCCCCCAAACTTCTTCATCCAGGTCATTACAAGAGTAGAGGTCCCAGAACAGATTACTGAGGCACACCACTGGTCACTGACCTCTATGCAGAATACCAATCATCTACAACCACCTTTTGCCTTCTGTGGGCAAGCCAATTCTGGAGCCACAAAGCAAGGCTTTATTGGATCCCATGCCTCCTTTTTTTCCAAAGGAGCTTTGCATGGAGAACCTTATCAAGTGCCTTACTGAAATCCATATGCACTACATCCATTTCTCTACCTTCATCAATGTGTTTTGTTACATCCCCTAAGAATTCAATCAGGCTTGTAAGGCATGACCTACCCTTGTCAAAGCTATGTTGACTATCTCTAATCAGATTATGTCTCTACAAATGCTCATAAATCCTGCCTCTCGGGATCTTCTCCAACCAGTCGCCCACCACTGAAGTCAGACTCACTAGTCTAAAATTTCCTGGGTTATCTCTACTCCCTTTCTTGAACAAGGGAACCCTCCAATCCTACGGTACTTCTCCCGTCCCTATTGATGACGCAAAGACCATCACAAGAGGCTCAGCAATCTCCCCCCTCACTTCCCACGGTAGCCTGGGGTATATCTCATCTGGTCCTGGTGACTTTTCAAAAGCTCCAGCACATCCTCTTTCTTAATGTCTATATGCTCAAGTGTTTCAATCCACTATAAGTCATCCCCACAATTGCCAAGGTCTTTTTCCCTGGTGAATACTGATGTAGTCATTAAGTACCTCTGCTACCTCCTCTGATACCATGCACATCTCCACTATCGCACCAAATTGGTCCTATTCTCACACGGCTCATCCTCTTGCTCTTCACATACTTGTAGAATGCCTTGGGGTTTTCCTTAATCCTGTTCACCAAAGCCTTCTCATGACCCCTTCTGGCTCTCATAATTCCATTCTTAAGCTCCTTCCTAGCAACCTTGTAATTTTTCTAGTGCTCTAACAGTATTTAGTTTTTGAACCTTTCGTAAGCTTTTTCCTTAACTAGATTTTCTACGTTTTGTTTACCATGGTTCTTTAACACTACCTGTCTCAATGGAACATACTTATGCAGAACTCCATGCAAATGTTCCCTGAACATTTGCCACATTTCTGCCATGCATTTCCCTGAGAATATCTACTCCCAAGTTCCTGCGTAATAGCATCATATTTCCCCCTACCCCAATTAAATGTTTTCCCAAATTGTCTGCTCCTATCCCTCTCCAGCGCTGTGAAGGAGATAGTGGTCACTGCCTCCAAAATGCTCTCCCACTGAAATATCTAACACTTGACCAGCTTCATTTCCCAATACCAGATCAAGTACAGCCTCTCCTCTTGTTGGCTTAGCTACATAGTGCATCAGGAAACCTTCCTGAACACACTTGAAAAAAGTCCACCCCATCCCAGCACTAAGGAGATGCCAATCAATATTAGGAAAGTTAAAATCTCCCATCACCACAACCTATTATTATTGCACTATTCCAGAATCTGCCTCCCTGTCTGCTCCTCGATATCCAGGTGTAGTTCATGTTAGAGATGCAAAACTACTCAGATTGAACAGTAAGGTAAATATTGGAGAGTTTTCAATGCCTTCCTGATATGTTCTTAGTGCAGATCAAATTAGAAGAGAGAAAAAATACAGAGGAAAGCATAGATAAGAACTCAAAATATAATGCCCAGTATATTTCTTTTTCAACAATAGCAACTCCCCATTGCACAGCCTATAAGGAGGATCAAAGATGAACTTTATTCGCCACATACATTTACATGTAGTAGGAATAGGTTTTGGTGTGTTGGCAAAACATGCAACAAAAAATAACATTCAACAATTATAAATAATTGTATAAAATTAGAGGTTAAAGTAAATATATGGAGTAAAATGTGCATAAATGCCAGCACTTATTTGCAATGTGAACAGCATTATAAAAAAAATCAAGAAATTCTGCAGACGCGGGAAACACCGAGCAACACATACATGCTGGAGAAACTCTACGGGTCCGGCAGCATCTATATAAACAATCGATGTTTTGGGCTGAGATACTGGTGAAGGGGTCTCAGCCCAAAATGTTGACATTTTATTCATTTCCATTGGGGAGGGTCTAACTAGAATGATTAACTGCCTAAGAAACTTTTAAGGTGGTGTGAGGTTTTTGTTTTTCAAGTCAAGTCAACTTTTATTGTCATTTCGACCATAACTGCTGGTACAGTGCAAAGTAAAAATGAGATGTTTTTCAGGACCATGGTGTTACATAACACAGTACAAAAAACTAGACTGAACTACGTAATAAAAACAAAACAGAGAAAGCTACACTAGACTGCATAAAGTGCACAAAAACAGTGCAGGCATTACAATAAATAATAAACAGGACAGTAGGGCAAGGTGTCAGTCCTGGCTTTGTGTATTGAGGAGTCTGATAGCTTGGGGGAAGAAACTGTTACATATTCTGGTCGTGAGAGCCCGAATGCTTTGGAGCCTTTTCCCAGACAGCAGGAGGGAGAAGTGATTGTATGAGGGGTGCATGGGGTCCTTCCTAATGCTGTTTCCTTTGCGGATGTAGCGTATAGTGTAAATGTCCGTGATGGCAGGAAGAGAGACCCCGATGATCTTCTCAACTGACCTCACTATCTGCTGCAGGGTCATGCAATCTGAGACGGTGCAATTTCCGAACCAGGCAGTGATGCAGCTGCTCAGGATGCTCTCAATACAACCCCTGTAGAATGTGATGAGGATGGGGGGTGGGAGATGGACTTTCCTCAGCCTTCGCAAAAAGTAGAGACACTGCTGGGCTTTCTTTGCTATGGAGCTGGTGTTGAGGGACCAGGTGAGGTTCTCTGTCAGGTGAACACCAAGAAATTTGGTGCCATTTACTATCTCTACCGAGGAGCCGTCGATGTTCAGCGGGGAGTGGTTGCTCCGTGCCCTGCTGAAGTCAACCACCATCTTCAATTCAATTCCACAGACCACTCCCACTCCGACATGTCTGTCCATGGTCTCCTCTACCGCCAAGATGAGGCCACATACAGGTCGATGGAGCAATACCTTATCTCCCGCCTAGATAGCCTCCTTCCTGTCGGCATGAACATCCAACTCACTGACCTCTGTTGATTCCCCTGCCCCCCACCCCTATCTATTATTTTAGTCTGGTTCTTTCTCTCTCTTTTCCCCCCTCACTATAATCTCTCCCCCCAGCCCTACCTTTCTTTCTTTTATTTCCCATAATTCTCCACCCTCCCCCTAGCCCATTTCCCTCCAGCCTATCACTTCTCAGTCTACTTTATCCCTCCCCCCACTTCTTATCCCCCCCTCAACCATCCCATGTTACTTCACTCCTGATGAAGGGTTTCGGCCCGAAACGTCGTTATTACATCCTCCCATAGATGCTGCCTGGCCTGCTGAGTTCTGCCAGCATTTTGTGTTTATTTATTTTCAGCATCTGCAGATTCACTCGTGTTAACCATCTCTTTTGTTTTGTTCACATTAAGAGACAGATTGTTGGCTCTGCACCAGTCCGTTAGCCGCTGCATCTCCTCTCTGTAAGCTGACTCGTCGTTCTTGCAGATGAAACCCACCATGGTCATTGGTGTCTTGTCATTGGTGAACTTGATGATGTGGTTCGAGCTGTGTGTTGCAGCACAGTCGTGGGTCAGCAGAGTGAACAGCAGTGGACTGAGCACGTAACCCTGGGGAGCCCCTGTGCTCAGTGTGATGGTGTTGGAGATGCTGCTCCCAATCCGGACTGACTGAGGTCTCCTAGTCAGGAAGTCTAAGATCCAGTTGCAGAGGGAGGTGTTCAGGCCCAGTAGGCTCAGCTTTCCAATCAGTTTCTGAGGGATGATTGTGTTGAACGCTGAACTGAAATCTATGAACAGCATCCGAATGTATGTGTCTTTTTTGTCCAGGTGGAGGGTGGTGGCAATGGCATCATCTGTTGAGTGGTTGGGACGGTACGCAAACTGCTGAGGTCCAGTGAGGGGGGCAGCAGGGTCTTGATATGCCTCATGACTTGCCTCTTGAAACACTTCATGATGATGGATGTAAGTGCAATGGGATGGTAGTCATTTAGGCAGGACACTGAAGACTTCTTCGGCATGGGGACGATGGTGGCGGCCTTGAAGCACGTTGGAATGGTGGCGCTGCTCAGGGAGTTGTTGAAGATGTCAGTGAGAACATCTGCTAGCTGGTCTGCACATCATCTGAGCACTCTACCAGGGATGTTGTCTGGTCCAGCAGCCTTCCGTGGGCTGACCCTGCACAGGGTTCTTCTCACGTCGGCCATGGAGAGACACAGCACCTGGTCATTTGTAGGAGGGGTGGACTTACTTGCCGCCACGTCATTTTCCGCCTCAAACTGAACTCAAATAGAAGTTATTCAGCGCATTTAGGAGGGAGGCATCACCTGCACGGTCAGGTGATGTTGTCTTGTAATTGGGATGTCCTGGATGCCCTTCCACATGCGCCGCATGTCGCCGCTGTCCTGTAAGTGACTGTGGATTAGCTGGGCATGTGCACACTTTGCCCCTCTGATGGCTCAGGACAGTTTGGCCCTTGCTGTCGTTAGAGCTGCCTTGACGCCTGCTCTGAAGACGGAGTCACGGGACCTCAGCAGCGCACGCACCTCTGCGGTCATCCATGGCTTCTGGTTGGCGCGTATAGTGATGGTCTTGGACAGAGTAACATCATCAATGCACTTGCTGATGTAGCCTGTCACTGATGCTGTGTACTCCTCTAAGTTGGTAGAGTTGCCATTGGTTGCAGCCTCCCCGAACATGTGCCAGTCAGTGTGCTCAAAGCAGTCTTGAAGAGCAGAGATGGCTCCTGTTGGCCAGATTTTCACCTGCTTCCGAACTGGTCTGGAGCGCCTGACGAGCGGTCTGTATGCTGGGATTAGCATAACAGAGATGTGGTCTGAGTATCTGAGGTGGGGGCGGGGCTCTGCCCGGTACACGTCGGGGATGTTTGTGTAAACCAGGTCCAATGCGTTCTTCCCCCCCTCGTTGCAAAGTCCACATACTGATGGAATTTGGGGAGCACTGACTTAAGGTTCGCGTGGTTAAAATCACCGGCGACAATAAACAGACCATCAGGGTGTGCGTTCTGCAGTTCGCTAATAGCCCTGTACAGTTCACAGAGCACCTCCTTAGCATTAGCGCTGGGGGGAATGTAGACACCAAATATAAGGACAGAGGTGAATTCCCATGGCAAATAAAATGGTCTGCATTAAACTGCCACAAACTCCGCTAGCGATGAGCAGTGTCTGGGAAGTTCTTAAACCATTCCATATTGATGTAAACACACAAGCCACCACCGCGAGCCTTACCGGAGACAGCTACATCTCTGTCCGAACGAAACAAAGCTAGCCCGTCTAGCTGGATGGCAGCGTCCGAAATCCAATCAGTGAGCCAGGTCTCTGTGAAGACAAACGCGGAGCAAACTCTATACTCCCGCCGAGTATTACGTTGGAGTCAGATGTAGTCCATTTTATTGTCCAGGGAGCGGACATTGGAGAGCAGAATGGATGGGAGAGTCCGCCAGCTGGGGTTTGCTTTTAGCCTGGCACAGACCCTTGCCCGTTTGCCTCACTTCTGCTTGTCGCACATTGCTTTTGATGTCTCCATCTCTGGCTCCCAGCATTAGGCAAGTCCGAGGAACGTAGGCCCATTCCCCTCAGCAAGCTGATGTCGCGTAATTTAGCCAGCAGATCTTTGTGAAGGTTTGTGTGTTTGTTTTAACAGCCCTATAGCTCTTTCTAGAAGGACAAGTGCTATATCTATTTACAAATACGTATAAAACGAATCATGTACCAGCTCTTGTGTCCAAGCCCAAAGCATCACTGGAAAATTTTCTTTTGAGTTATTGAATTCTCATTAGAACAGTTTTGAAATACTCTGCCATATGACTGCTTCCCAGTCTTATATACATTCTTCCTCTGAGACCAATATAAAGCCAGCTGTATTCAGTAACAGTTAATGACACACACTACTAAAGTTGTATTCAATAACAAGTATTGATACATTTTATGACACTATGCCAATGCAATCAGATAACGCTGGCATATCCAGAGAGAGGATAAGATTTGGAAATAAATAATAAAATGAATGCATGGAGCTAGGAATTTGATCTTCCAGTTTAGTTATACTTTTTTTTAAATGTATTGGAGCTGGCTGCAACAAATGTAGTTTTTAAGACCAGGAGTGATTCAGATTTCAGTAAATTGTGTAAGAGATTACCTTCAGCATTGAAAAACACCAAAACAAACAGTCTGCTTCTGCAACTGCTTTTAATATATTTAAAACATAATCAAATAGTGTCCCACCAAAAAAAAAATTGTATGCTAAATGTACAAATATACACACTTACAGCAGATTTTTTTTGAATACACAGCATTAGGGAAGCCTTTACATGTTCAGACATAAATAAGTTAATTAACATTAGGGGCACAAATTTACAAAGGTTGTCTGATTTATGGATCACAGTGATTTACAAAATGTACTGTTTATATACAAAACATTTCTATTAAAAAAGGTCTTTAGGTAGAACATACATCACTTCAGTACAACAAGCTCAGGATCTGTTGTTGTAAGACTACCATTTGGATACTGCATTTCCAATCAGGCGTTTCAACATTTTCACTGCAATCTGGGGGATAAACAAAGATAAATAACAAATACAAGTTGAAAAACAAAAATCATTTCAGTGGTAAAATGGTTAGCCTATACTTTTTTTTCCAGCCATTTTAACAGCATTAACTGTTAAACAGCATCTACTGAACCAGGACTGAAGATGGTGATAAATGGGAAGGCATCCATCGCACCCACACCCCCTGAACACACACAAACATGGTGAATGCTCAGATACTGTAATACACTCAAGGATTAGAGTACCCAATAATGCCTGTCTTATACAGGAGGCCACATTCTTCCCTCCACAAATAAGCAAAAAATGCAATCTCCATGATCTGCTTTTGGTAGTCACTTCAACAGAAGCCTTGACAAAAGCCTGAAATCACTTTCTCTCATTATGCTTCACAAGAGACAGTGGAAAAAGAGGGTCGAAGGGGTATCACACAGTGTTCTTGTAGTGGTTCTTGGTGGGGTGTTTCCCTATGGGAGCAGAATACAAATAATTACCTTGTTAAACTATGCACTACATACAGATCAAGGCTGATGAAATGCAACTACATCTTGAGCAAGCAAGAACGGGTTGGTGTAGGGCAGAGAATGGAAGATAAAGGATTAGCAGTACAAGACACATCTCTTAATTGCTGTCGATACCCCTGGAGAATGCATTTGTGTACAATGGGAACAAAGAAACTAACATTGATATAACTTTGCCCACCCAGTAATGTGAGAGTACACAAAATAATTGACCCATGTAAAGGTTCCAGAGAGGAAAAAATAAGATTTTTAAAAGTAAAAATTGAAGGTGAAAACAAGCAAAATAGTTGAATATCATTGTAAGAAAATAGTTTTATGTTATTAGAGAGTAAAGAATTCTCTCCTTTCGGCATTGCCTATCACAGGCCAGGAGTGGATTGATGGTTTTTTCAATTGGTTATTCCATGGATGCCAATTGGAGTCATAGTCCAGTGCAGGTGATAGCATTGACAAAATCCTGTGTGTAATTTACAGCAGATCAATTGAATATTGTCCCAACCTAAATGTTTATTTTGCCAGTCAGGTGGGAAGAATGGATATTACACTAGATATATCTGTAATTCTTTGATCGAATGTCATCTCTCAGTCCCATTCCATCAGCCAGGTTCTCCAGCTACATATAATAGATTACTAACATTCCACCTGCACTCAATTCCCACTTGTTCTGATTTATAGTGGTGGTGTTAGGTAGGAGGGTGTAGGCAGATCACACTCACAAACCAAGTACCATAAAATAAAATTAGAAAATATTATAGTACCTCAAACCTGCTCCTTCAATTTTTTACTGCTTTTCTAAGCAATATGTAAACAAAAATATTAATTCATAATTGAAACATTAGATCCTTATTTCAGCAGGCTAGCAGAAGCAATTACATTGAAGTAGACTTCATATTTGCTCTCAGTCCAAGTACCTTTAGTGAGGATGAAAGTTTACCTTTTCTTTCTTCAAGAATTAATTCCAAAAATGTAAATGTTAATTGCAGAGAATCATCTGCACCAACATATGTTAATTTAATTTAATTTTAATATGTATTCTCATTCTCCACTTAGAGTTGAGTATTTCTGTGGAAAATTATCTTCCTTCAGTTTAGGCTCATGGCCAAAGGCTACTTTCAATGCATACAAGTACCCACTTCCTAAACAGGTAGAATAATGTACATAATGAAAAGCTAGTTAGTAAATCATTTGGCTAACAAGCAAATGGATCACTCCAGAGTCACTTCACCTCCCTCCTGAACAGACACCTCCTGCTGAAACCCACTGAATATTGAAAGACCTGGATAGAGTGGACGTGCAGAGGATGTATCCTATAGTAAGGCGAGTCTAGGACCAGAGGACACAGTCTCAGAGTAGAGGAACGTCAATTTTGAACAAAGACAAAGAGGAATTTCTTTCATCAGAGGGTTTGTGGGATTTGTAGCCACTGGCAGCTGTGGAGGCCAGGTCAATGGATGTATTTAAGGTTCTTGGTTGATAGGTTCTTGATATGTCAGGGTGTGAAAGGTTATGGGGAAAACACAGGAGAATGGGGTTGAGAGGGAAATGAATCAGCCATGATCAAATGGTGAAGACTTGAATGGCTTAATACTGCTCATATGTCTGATGGTCTCATGTACGCTGCTTGAGTGTCTGAAGAACTTTGTTTTTTCTTTGTGAGCAATTGCAAATTTCAAATGTGAGATATTTATTCCCTAGTAGATTGTACACCCATCTTCAAATGACAGGAGCTTTGTTAAGTGTAGACTTGAGATACAGACTCATTCAGTACCTTTGCATTATGTCTGTAAATTTACATTACATCCAGTCCCTCAAATGTCAATCCAATATTCTGTTAATAACATTTTCAGCTTCATCAGATTTTAAAAGTCCTATTTAAAGATCACTTCCCTTGCACATAGCCCTCCATTTTTCTTTCATCCTTCTGTTCCAAAGGGTACTTGTCTGTATATAGATATCAAAATAAAATTCAGTAGTGTATTATTTATTAAAATTTTAACATGCTCTAATTTACAAGTGAATGTTTAATAATATCTCTTTTCAAGAATCTCTAGCAAATCAATCTATTGCTTGTCTGGAATAGTTTAGTAGTCTGGCTTCTTAAAACATAACTGAAAGAAAAACTGATTGCAGATCCTTGATATTCCAAATGCTGATTCATGCACTTTTCATTAGGGCTGCATGTCACCAGTGACATGGGCAACACCACAAAATCCATCAGATTTTTTTTGGAATTTTCATTGTCAGGCTAGTAATTAAACATATTCTTCTGTGCAACTGGTTCTTAACTGATTAAGTCAATTCCCTGCTCAAGATGAACATATCTGACCATGGCTTTTCTTAAAACAATACAAACTTTCCCTGATACAAGTGACCACTCAGCAAAGCCTAAGAATATTACAAAAGAAAAGCACATTAATGGCACTGAGTCACAAATGGCACATTAGGTTATTGGGCCACAGTACTTGAAACTTTGATGAGCCTAGCACCCAAAGAGCAGCATGAGTTTCCAGGTTCACATCATCTTCTCTCCACATCGCACACTAGTGCATGTCGCAGCTACACCACTCACTCTCTGTGACTTTTCATTGACTTGCCACTTGCATCTTCCCTAAAAGAACAAAAAAAAATCATAGATCACAAAAACTGTTAAGATGGATTACACCTGCTGACAGTTACCTAAAAAGTTGACTCCATTTAGTCTTCTGCAATGGATGTTAAAAAGGGTAATGATAAAGAAAAATCAAGTCCATTTCCCTTTCCTTCAGATGAATGGCGTTACAGCAAATAAGTAGCAGTCTTACTATATCTGCAATCTAATTTACCACAGGTCCTTGGTTACACTGCTGCCTAGTAAAAAAGCTTTGTGACACAAGAGCAAAGATCAATTTTGCTTGCAAATCTTTTCTGGTTTTGTTGTTCGTAAGAATTGAGTGGGAAGGGATTTTCATTTGACTTCATCATAGAGATAAAAGGTTTGAGTTATGGCACTCTTGGTATCAATTGAAAATGCAAAGGAATGAAATGACCAAAAGTTACCACAGTTTAATTAGCTCATAATCAGAGCCATCACAACATAGAAACAAGCACTTTGATTCACTGTTTCTATTCCAGCCATAGTTACTAACTATACTCATCCCACTAGCTTGCATTACTTTCAAGTACTGCCCAGATGCCTCTTAAATGTTGTTCCTGCCCCCGACCACCTTCTCTGGCAGCTCATTCTAGATACCAACTACTTTCTAGGAAATATATACCACCTAAATCCTGTTTAAACTCTTCAATTTAGTTTTAGGCATCTGTATCATGGTCTATCAACTTACCTACAACTCTTAATCTTATACACTTTGATAATGTTAACTCTCAGCTTTCTTTACTCCAGAGAAAACAGACTCAGCCTAGTCAAACCTCTCTTTCTAACTCCTCCATCCGGCCAACATCTTTGTGAATCTTTCTGCACCCATTCTACGCTAAACATATTATTTCTGTTCTTCAAACAGTTAACGTAACCGATGCTTTGTAAAACAGTAACATGACATCTCAATTTTTGCTCTCAATGTTTCAGCCCACAAAGGCAAGCATGCCATATGCCTTCTTTCAACGGCCCAATCAGTGGCAGAGAAGGGAATAAAAGTACAGAAGGGATAAGACTCCCAGGGGACTATATCTGCTTGAAATGCATCAGCTGCAACTCTTTGAAGACTGTGTTAGGGATCTGGAGCTTTGGTTTGTACAAGAGAGTGAAGAGATCATCGATCAGAGTTACAAGGAAATAGTCACCCCTAAGTTGCGGGAGACAGGTAGCTAGGTGACTGTCAGGAGAAGGAATGGGAAAGTGAATAGGCATCCCTGTGGTCATTCCCCTTATAACAAATATACTGTACCATCTTGGATATGTTGTGGGGTATGACCTCCCGGGGCATGCCATGGAGACCAGGTTACTGGCACCATGAGTCCATGGTGCAAAAGGGAAAGAGGGGAGCAGTAGAGATAGAGGACTCAATAGTCAGAGGAATTGATATGAGATTCTGTGAACGTGAACAGGACAACTGGATGGTATATTGCCTCCCAGGTGCCAGAGTCAGGGACATGTCCAGATTATGTCCTCAGCACTTTGGAGGGGGAGGGAGAGCAGCCAGATGTCTTGGTACATATTGGTACCAATGATATAGGAAGGAAAAGCAAAGAGGTTCTGAAGAGAGAATTTAGATAGCTAGGCAGAATACCGAGAGGCAGGACCTCCACGGTAGTAATTGCTACCTGTGCCACGCGCCAGTGAGGATAGAAACAGGATGATTTGGCAGATTAATGTGTGGCTGAGAAGTTGGTGCAGGGGGCAGGGCTTCAGGTTCTTGGAACATTGGGATCTCTTCTGGGGGAGGTATGACCTGTACAAAAGTGACGGATTGCGCCTGAACCCAAGGGACACCAATATTTTCGTGGGCAGGTTCAATAGAGCTGTTGGGGACGGTTTAAACTAATTTGACAGAGGGGTGGGAAATGGAGTGATGGGACTCAGGATAGGACAGATGGTAATAAAGCAAAGATAGCCTGCAGTCAGACTGTCAGAAGATAAGACAAAATCCCAGCTAGCAGGGTGAGTATCAGTGCATTAGGGATGCAGAATTAAAAAGGGTAGCAAATACAGTACTCAAAGTGTTATATCTCAGTGCATGGAGTATAAGAAATTAGGTGGATGATCTTGTTGCACTTTTACAGATGGTCGAGTTCGATGTTGTAGCCATCACTGAATCACGGCTCAAAGTTGGTTGTAGTTCAGAACTGAATATCCAAGGTTACATTGTATTGGAGGAAGGTTACTACCATGGGAGGAGCATTGGCTGGTTGGCAGAAAACAGAAAGTGGGAATAAAGGGATCCTATTCTGGCTGGCTGCCGGTTACCAGTGGAGTTCCACAGCGGTTGGTGTTGGGGCCATTACTTTTTACGATGTACGTCAATGATTTGGACTACAGTATTAAGGGATTTGTGGCTAAATTTGTCAATGATACGAAGATAGGTGGAGGAGCAGGTAGTGTTGAGGAAACAGAGAGCCTGTAGAGAGGCTTAGATAGTTTAGGGTAGTGGTCACCAACCTTATTAAGCCCCTACCTCGGCCTCAGTGAAAGGCAAGATCAACCCCAGATCGATCAGTTACACGCATGCGCACCGGGGAGAAAAGACCGGAAGTAAAACCCCGCAACCCGGAATTAGAAATAATGTATAAACACCAGGGGTACCTGCCCTTTTTTGCATTGCAGGCCTGTTTAATATTGACAATATTCTTGCGGACTGGCTGACGGGGGATGGGGGGGGTGTTAAACACGACCGGAATACAGAGATACTTGAAGCAGGTTTCTTATGTCCAGTCTATTCCGCAATTTAGTTTTCGTGGCTCTCAGCACTTAGCTTCTGTCCCGCTTGCTCACATTTTTTTTCTGCTGAAAAAACTCAACGGGTTTGTCTTTATGTGCAGGGTGCTTGGACTCAAGGTGCTGAAGCAGCTTTGAGTGCCTCATTGCCTCATTAGACAGCCTCCGGGCCCGAACTGCAACCTCCTGCCGGCCCACCGCCAGATGCCTTGGCCGGGTGTGGCTGGGGTGAGAGGACAAGGTCAGGGCCAGAGGTCCCCATACCGAGGCCGCGGCAGTCGCAGTCTGGAGAGAGCAAGCGACTGAGCGAGGAGTGCAACAGGGCGTGTGCCCGCCCCCCCCCCCCCCCTTGTAGGATCTATCAGCCGACAAAAGTTTGGCTGGGGGGATGACTTTCAGTAGATCGCAGCGAGGTAGCTGCTCTGCTATTTACCAAACCCTGAGCCTGAATTAGGTCATCTATGAATATTTTAGCACCGGGTTCCCCATGAACATTTGGTGTGCTGAACAGGTTCAGAGGCAGAGCCCATCTATCTGTGCTCCAAGCCAGTAACAACAGCACTTTCCACCGGCTGCGCGAGGGTATCACTGCGTTTAGGCGACTGATGACCTCGCGTGCGTTCAAGTTCAACAGTGGGCGTGTCAGGGAATGAGGAAAGGTGCAGCTGACACATATCGTTTCCTCACGGTCCAGTGGTTGGGGACCACTGAATTACACTGTGTAGTGCGAGGGAGCTACACGCATGCGCACTGGGCAGAAAGAACAGAACTAAAACCCGACAACCCAGAAACAATCTCTCAAGAGTATTTGTGTATTTATTTTTCATTTCTTTTCCCCTCGGGATCTACTGGGAAAGTCTCAAAGATCGACCAGTGAATCGCAATCGACGGGTTGGCAACCACTAGTTTAGGGGAATGGGCAAAGAAGTGGCAAAGGAAATACAATGTTGGAAAGTGTATGGTCATGCATTTTGGTGGAAGAAATAAATGGGCAGACTATTATTTAGATGGGGAAAGAATTCAAAATGCAGCATTGCGAAGGGACTTGTGAGTCCTTGTGCAGGATACCCTAAAGGTTAACCTGCAGGTTAACCCAGTTGTGAAGAAGGTGAATGCAATGTTGGCATTCATTTCTAGAGGTATAGAATACAACAGCCGAGATGTGATGTTGAGGCTCCATAAGGCACTCTATAAACTCTGTGCAGTTTTGGGCGCCTTATTTTAGAAAGGATATACTGACATTGGAGAGGGTTCAGAGAAGATTCACAAGAATGATTCCAGGAATGAAAGGGTTACCGTATAAGGAACATTTGGCAGCTCTTGGGCTGTATTCCCTGGAGTTCAAGAGAATGAGAGGGGATCTCAGACACATTCCAAATGTTAAAAGGCCTGAACAGATTAGATATGGTAAAATTATTTCCCATGATAGGGGATTCTAGAACAAGAGGGCACGACTTCAGGATTGAAGGACATCCTTTTAGAAATGAGACGCAGAGAAATTACTTTAGTCATAAGGTGTTAGATCTGTGGATTTTGTTGTCACGAGCGGCTGTGGAGGCCATGTCATTGGGTGTATTTAAGGCAGAGATAGATAGGTTCTTGATTAGCCAGGGCATCAAAGGGTATGGGGTGAAAGCAGGGGAGTGGGGATGACTGGAAGAATTGGATCAGCCCATGATTTAATGGCAGAACAGACTCGATGAGCCAAATGGCCTATTCTGCTCCTAAATCTTATGGATCGCAAGAGAGTGAATTTGTTGAATGCCTACGAGTAGTCTTAAAGATGGTTTGTCATTAAGTCTACTAGGGGATCAACTATACTGGATTGGGTGTAATGTAATGAACCAGAGGCAAGTAGAGAGCTTGAGGTAAAGGAATTCCTAGGAAACAGTGATCATGATATGATTGAGTTCAACTTGAAACCTGATAGGGAGAAAGTAAAGTCTGACATAGTGGTATTTCAGTGAAGTAAAGGAAATGACATTGGTAAGAGAGAGGAGTTGGCCAAAATAAATTGAAAGCAGGTGCTGGCAAGGATGATAGCAGAGCAACAATGACATGAGTTTCTAGGAAAAATGAGTAAGGTGCAGGATAGATGTATTCCAAAAACAAAGAAATACTCAAATGGAAAAATAGTACAACCATGGCTGACAAGGGAAGTCAAAGCTAATGTACAGCAAAAGACAGGCATACAACAAAGTAAAAATTAGTGAGAAGACAGAGGAATGGGCAAGTTTTTAAAACCCTACAGAAAGCAACTAAAAGAATCATTAGGAGAGAAAAGATGAAATATGAAAGTAAGCTAGCAAACAACATCAAGGTAGATAAAATCTTTTTCAAGTACCTAGATGAGAGTGGATATAGGGTTGTTAGAAAATGCTGGAAAAATAATAACAGGGGACAAGAGGATGACAGATGAACTAAATGAGTATTTTGCATCAGTCTTCACTGTTGAAGACACTAGCAGAGTGCCGCATGTTAAAGGGTGTGAGGGAAGAGAAGTGAGTGCATTTACTATTACAAGGGAGAAAGTGCTCAAAAAGCTGAAAGGTACACAAGTCAACGAGACCAGATAAACTGTACCTTAGGGTTCTAAAAGAGGTACAATTTCACTACTGATAGAAATTGAGGCAGCATTAGTAAAGATCTTCCAAGAATTTTTGGACTCTTGCATGGTGCTGGAGGACCGGAAAATTGCAAATGTTACTCCACTCTTTAAGAAAGGAGGAAGGAATTTATAGACCAGTTAGCCAGACCTCAGTGCTTGGGAAGAATCTGGAGTCACTTGTTAAGGATGAGGCTATGTAGTATTTGGTAACACAGGACAAGACAGAACAAAGTCAGCATGGTTCCCTTAAGGGAAAATCTTGCCTGATAAACATGTTGGAATTCTTTGAGAAGATTACAAGTAGGGGATGCAGTGCATGTTGTATATTTGGATTTTCAGAAGGCCTTTGACAAGGTGCCACACAGGAGGCTGCTTACCAAGTTAAGAGCCCATGACTTAACAGTAAAGTTACTAGCATGGTTACAGCATTGACTACCAGTGACTAGTGGTGTTTTGCAGGGGTCAGTGTTGGAACCACTACTTTTTATGCTGTATATCAGTGATATAGATGACGGAATACATGGCTTTGTTGCTAAGTTTGTTGAGGAAACAAGAGTCTGCAGGAGGACTTCGACAGATTAGGAGAATGGGCAAGAAAGTGGAAAATGAAATACAATTTTGGAAAATGCATGATCATGCACTTTGGTATAAGAAATAAATGTGCAGACTATTTTCTAAAAAGGGGAAAATCCAAAAATCTGAGATGCAAAGGGACAGGGGTCCTCGTGCAGAACACCCTAAAGGGTTAACTTGAAGGTTGTGTTGGTGATGAGGAAGACAAAATGCAATGTTTGCATTCATTTCAAGAGGTGGAGAATATAAGAGCATGAATGCGGTGCTGAGGCTTTATAAGCCACTGGTGAGGCCTCACCTTGTGTATTATGAACAGTTTTGGGCTCCTTATCTAAGAAAATGTGAGAAGTACATGGTGAACCACTCACAGAATTTTTCCTCCAAGATAACCACTTTGAAAAAAGTGGTCGCCGAGGCTCTGGCAGAGTATGGCACACAAAAAAAAATCTAAGAAAAGATGTGCTGGCATTGGAGAGGGTTCACAGAAAATTCACAAGGATGGTTATCATCTGAGGAACATTTGATGGCTCTGGGCCTGTACTCGCTGGAATTTGGAAGGATGGGGGGGCGGGGGGGGGGGAATCTCATTGAAATCTTTCAAAATGTTAAAACACCTAGAGAGAGCAGATGTGGAAAGGATGTTTCCCATGGTGGGGAAGTCTAGGGCAAGAGGGCACAGCCTCAGAATAGAAGGGCACTCATTTAAAACAGAGATGCAGAAAATTGCCTTAGCTAGAGGGTGGAGAATTTGTGAAATTTGTTACCACAGGCATATGTGGAGGCTAGGTAGTTGGATGTATTTAAGGCAGAGATTGATAAGTTCTTGATTGGCCATGGCATCAAAGCCTATGGGGAAAAAGGCCAGGAAGTGGGGCTGATGAGGGGAAAATAAAAGATCAACCATGAATGAATGGCAGAGTAGACTCGATGGGCCAAGTGGCCTAATTCTGCTCCTATGTCTTATGGTCTTCAAAATCCTGTCTATCTGTGTGGAACTATGGACATGCACTCAAAGATCTGTTTTACAATATTTCCTAGGGCTCTGCCATTCACTGTTTCTCCTGCCTTGAGTTAACTTGCCGAAGTGTATCGCTTTGCATCTGCAGAGTTAAATTCCATCTACCATTCCATTGCTCAATTTCCCAATTGAACTATGTCCTGTTATAATTTTATCTATTAACATTTACTTGTTAAACTCTGAGGAGTTTTATCCAGTGCCTAAGTTGAGGAAACTTACTAATTTAATCCATAGCTTATGTTTAATTTACAGAGAGGCAATAGATATTACAGTTCATGTGAGGATAAGGAAGATAAAATAATCACAAATGTGATTCCTATTTGATTTGTTTAACGAAGTGGATCTCATTAGGAAGAATCTTTTTGATCAAGTTCAGAATGAATTCATTTAGTTTACTATATATGCCTGAACAGCATTGCCAACATTTGGACTAATGAAACATACCAGGGAGTAAAGTTTGAGGATCCATCTGGAGTACCACCATTCTGACCTCCACTCCCTGCAAAAGAAACATTTTAAACATTTGTTCCTCAGGGGGAAAAAAATGCCATAATTTTCAATTTTATCTATCTGACCTTCTGACCATTTTTCAAAAGAAGATGTTACTCATTTTTATGGTATTTCTCTGGTAACACATCCACAAGTGGAAAACTTCAAAAAATATATAAGTTGTTAATCTTGACTCATTGAAAAATACAAAAACTGCTGTCAAATACCTGCAATATTTTCCTAAATTGCTTACAAGAGTCAACATTTACCAACCTAAAACACCTGAAAATTAATTCAATGGCTCAAATAAGCCAGAGAAGCATATACACGTACTTCTCCAAACAGCATGGTTTCCATTGCTCTTTCTAATACTACAATGGAATGGCAAATGTGATCAACAGATCTTTAATGAAAAAAATCAAAATAACTGGTAAATGCTGGAAACCTGAAATAGAAACGAGAAATGGTGAAAATCCTGCCTGACATGTTCAGTGTGTTTTTTGAATTCCATCATGATGGAAAAGACTTCTGTTAAATACAAACCTCATTTCCAGAAAAGTTGGGATATTTTCCAAAATGCAATAAAAACAAAAATCTGTGATATGATAATTCATGTGAAACTTTATTTAAATGACAAAAGTACAAAGAGAAGATTTTCAATAGTTTTACTGACCAACTTAATTGTATTTTGTAAATATACACAAATCTAGAATTTGATGGCCGCAACACACTCAACAAAAGTTGGGACAGAGGCATGTTTACCATTGTGTTACATCACCTTTCCTTTTAACACTTTTTAATCGTTTTGGAACTGAGGATACTAATTGTAGTAGATTTGCAATTGGAAATTTTGTCCATTCTTGCTTGATATAAGACTTCAGATGCTCAACAGTCCGTGGTCTCCGTTGTCTGATTCTCCTCTTCATGATACGCCATACATTTTCAATAGGAGATAGATCTGGACTGGCAGCAGGTCAGTCAAGCACACACACTCTGTGTCTACAAAGCCACGCTGTTGTAGCCCGTGCAGAATGTGGTCTGGTGTCATCCTGCTGAAATAAGCATGGACGTCCCGGGAAGAGATGTTGCCTTGATGGCAACATATGTCTCTCTAAAATCCTAATATACGCCTCAGAGTCAATGTTACCTTCATATACATGCAACTCACCCATGCCGTGGGCACTGATGCACCCCCATACTATCACAGATGCTGCCTTTTGCTGATAACAATCAGGATGGTCGTTTTCATCTTTGGCATGGAGAACTCGACACCCGTTTTTTCCGAAAACTAGCTGAAATGTGGACTCATCTGACCACAGCACACGGTTCCACAGTCTTTCGGTCCATCTGAGATGAGCTCGGGCCCAGAGAACTTGCCGGCGTTTCTGCATAGAGTTGATGTATGGCTTCCTCCTTGCGTAATACAGTTTCAAGTTGCATTTCTGGATGCAGCGACGGACTGTGTTAAGTGACAATGGTTTTCTGAAGTACTCCTGAGCCCAGGTGGCTATAATTGGTTTCTTGGGCAGTGCTGCCTGAGGACTCAAAGATCATGTGCATTCAACAGTGGTTTCTGACCTTGCCCTTTATGCACTGAGATGTCTCTGAATTCTCTGAATCTTTTCACAATATTATGTACTGTAGACATTGAAAGACCTAAATTCTCTGCAATCTTGCATTGGGAAATGTTCCTTTTGAACTGACTACCAATTCTCACACGAATTTTGGCACAAAGGGGTGAGCCACGACCCATCCTTGCTTGCAAAGACTGAGCCTTTGATGGACACTACTTTTAAACCCAGTCATACCTCACCTGCTACCAATTAGCCTGCTTAATGTGGAGTTTTCCAAACCGGTGTTACTTGAATATTCTGTGCACTTTTCAATCTTATTGTAACTCTGTCCCAAATTTTGTTGAGTGTGTTGCAGCCATCAAATTCTAAATTTGTGTATATTTACAAAATACAATTAAGTTGGTCAGTAAAACTACTGAAAATCTTTTCTTTGTACTTTTGTCAGTTAAATAAAGGTTCAGGTGAATTAACATATCACAGATTTTTGTTTTTATTGCATTTTGGAAACTATCCCAACTTTTCTGGAAATGGGGTTTGTAATATTGTGTTCGTGCATCACCCATTAATGGAACAGGTTCTATTTCTTAAGTTCTTTTGGATGAGGTCAGGTGTAGAAGACAACTGCAAAAGAGAGGTGGAAGACAATAAGAAATAATAAAGTCAAATGACTGAACCACTTTGGAATGTGTTGCTGTAACTGAAATCAATGTTATTTCAAAGAGGTTCACATCACATCTGTATAGACATTGGGCTAGGATTTATATATTTATTTAGAGATACAACATGGAACAGGCACTTCCAGCCTAATGAAGCTCACTGCCCAGCAACCCACTGATTCAACCCTAGACTAAGCACAGGACAATTTACAATGACCAATTAACATATTAACTGGTATGTCTTTAGACTATGGGATGAAGCTAGTGCATCCAGAAGGAACCTATGTGGTCATGGAAGAATGAACAACCTCCTCACAGAGGATGACGGAATTGAACTTCGACACCTTGAGTTGTAATAGCATCGCGCTAACTGCCATGCTACTGTGGCACTCCAAATGAATGATCTTGGCTGTGATCCCATCTGAAACCTACCAACAATATTGATAAATAGCAACTTGATTCAAGGGTTGCTGCTGAAACTGGACGTCAGTGATTCACCATCGTCAACTACAGTGTATGTCATGTCAAAAGCAACATGAAGCTGCATCCTACATTAAGCCTTTAACAAGGTGTCGCTAAACAAGATAGGAGCCCATATATTACAGGAAAGACACTAGTATGGATAGAAGATTGGCTGACTGGCAGAAGACAGAGTAGGAATAAAAAGGGGGGCCTTTTCTGATTGGCTGCTGGTGACTGGTGGTATGCCACAGGAGTCAGTGTTGGGTTTGCAACTTTACACATTACAAATTAATAACCTGGATGATGGAATTGATGGCTTTGTGATCAAGTGATACAAAGATAGGTGGAGGGACAGGTGGTGTTGAGGAAGGAGGGAGTCTCTAGAGGACTTGGGCAGATTAGGAGAATGGACAGATGAAATACAACACACACAAAATGCTGAAGGAACACAGAAAGTCGGGTAGCATCTACAGAAGGAAATAAGCAGTCGATGCTTCAGGATGAGACCCTTCATCAGGTCTTCATGGGAGGGGTATGCTCCAGGTGAGGTTCAATGGGACAAGGCAGAATAGTTCAGCATGGACTAAATGAACCAAAGGACCTGTTTCTGTGCTGTAGTGCTCTATGACTATATCCAAAAGAGAACAAATTGTAGAAACATCACTAAATGATTTAAGTGCTCTTACTTTGTTGTAAAACAGGGACTAATCTAGACTGCAAGTATCTTCACTTAATGTAAATAACACAACAAGTTTTACAGATGCTAACATCTTTAGTAAAGTATGAATTGCAATTATTTTATTTTTAAAACTGCTCCAGATTCCACACATTCCAACCTTCTCGCAGGAAAGCGGCATCCATCATCAGGGACCTCCACCACCCAGGTTATGCTCTCTTCTCATTGCTGCCATCAGGAAAGTGGTATAGGAGCCTCAGGACCTGCATCACCAGGTTCAGGACCAGTTATTACCCCTCAACCATTAGGCTCATTAACCAGAAGGAATTAACTTCACATGCCCCATCATTGAACAATTCCTACAATCTATGGACTCACTTTCAAGGAATCTTCATCTCACGTTCAATATTTATTGCTAATTTACTTATTATTAATTTTTCTTTTTGTACTTGCAGTTTGTTGCCTTTCAGTGACCTGGTTATGGTTATTATTCTGTTATGGATACCCTACACACCCCATCCACTGGTTGTTCCTTGCCAATTATACTCAAAGATCTATACTTTAAATAAAAACATTATATTGTCTCCCTTCAATTCTACAATTTTTTTCAAACTATTGTGTTATCAAAGTTCAAATTTATTATCGAAGTACACATGTAACCATATGCTACCCAGAGATTAATTTTCTTGTGGGCATTCATAGTAGATACAAAGAAATACAACAGAATCAACAAAAAACTGCACACAAAAAAAATGCGCAAAAGGTGGTAAACTGGGTGGGTGGGTAAGTAGGTAGATAAATAATTAATAAATATAGAAAATTTGTAGAGTACTAAAAAGTGAGTCCATGGTTTGTAGAATCAGTTCAGAGTGAAGTCACACCTTCTGGTTCAGGAGCCAGATGGCTGAAGGTTAATAACTACTACTGAATATGGTGGTGTGGGACTCAAGGCTACTACTTAATGGCAACAGCAAGAAGATGGTGGTGAGAGCATAGCCTGGATCTTGGGGGTGGGGGTGTTCTTGATGATGGATCCTGCTCAATGGTGGAGAGGGCTTTACGTGTGATTGCCTGGACCATATTCACTACTTTTCATAGGCTTTTACATTCATGGGAATTGGTGTTTCCATAATACCGGGCCGTAATGCAACCAGACAGGATACGCTCCACTGTGCAGCATTAGAATTTTGTCTAAGTTTTAGAGGACTTCCGGTGGCTATAATGGAGTAGGTTGCACTAGCTACGTGCTCCGAAATTATTTGCTTACTTTGCTGTTTAAACCTATCTTGGTGAGAGCACCATGAGTAGAAAGCTGTCAAAAAAAGAGACGACTTTAGAGACTTTGACTGAAATGTTTCAACAAATGTCAGAGAAACTCGAAAAATTGGATAAACTGGATGACTTGGAATCCAAGTTTGATGTGTTACAGAATTCCTTCGACCTGGTTAAATCTGAACTGAAAACGCTTAATCGGAAACTTGGAAGTATACAGCAGGCTGTGAATGACCACAAAATTTGTATTAAGCTACACGAAGAATCTTTGCCGGTGTTGCAGAAGGATACCGAAGGTTTCAAGAAAATTTCTAAGGAACAACTTTAAAAATATGACGCGATACTGAAGAAACTTACAGATTTGGAGACCGGGAACTGAAGTTGCAATATCAGAATTCTTGGGCTTCCTGAAAAACTGGAGGGTAATTGATTTTTGTGCTCAAATGCTGAAAGGTTTATTCCCTGATATATTATCGGAACTACCAAAATTTGAGCGCGTTCACTGAGTTACCCTGCCTAATTGGGATCCTGCCAAACCTCGCTCTATTATCATTCGCTTTTATGACTACCAGATTAAAGAACAGATCCTTCGTGAATCAAGGAAGAAACGTATATTACAATTTCGTGATCAACAGTTTCAGATTGTTCAAGATTATCCACTGGAAGTTCTAAGAGCTAGACAGGCTTTTAAAGAGGTCATGTCTGATCTTTTTAAGCTTGGCTGTCGCCTTTCTCTCAGAGATCCATGTAAACTCAAGGTTACTACTTCTGGTAATAAGGTTTCTTGGTTTACGAAGCCTGAAGAAGCTAAGAAATTTTTACAACATCTCCATCCTTAAATTCAACTTTGAGTTGTTTTATGTTAAATGTTTTAATTTCAGGTGTTCAATCAAGTATTTGGTGCTTTGATGATAACAAGGTTTCTTGATTTTACGAAGTCTTAATCATTTGTTTGATTAAGTAACTGGCGCCTTGTTATCTTTCAAACTATGCAAAACATGCAGGCAGACTGCATCCATTTTCTCTTTTGCTGTTTTTCGCAGCTCCTTTTAAACAAAACGTTATATTCTCTCAGTGTTATGTTGATTTTTACCTTCCTTTTAGTAATTTGACTGAAAGTAATTATGTAGGGTGTACATGTAGTAATTACTGAGGAATGAGACTATAGGGTGTTTTGCTTTACCTTAAATTCACTCAGATTTTTTCCTATCTTTTGATTATTTATATACCTTTCGGTCTTTTACTGTTTTTCAATAGTATACAATATTCTATATTTCTTGTTGCTGGTTTTTGGTTTTTTCCATTATTTTGCCATTCTATCCTTTTTTTTCCCTCTCCCTTGAATGCCTTAAATTAGTCATGTAGGAAGCTATCTAAACCACTACCCTTTTTAATTATCTATTTGTTTCTTTACTCTTATTTTGCACCCGTGAGTATATGCTGTTTTACTTACTTACTTTGATATTTTGTGTGTGTGTGTGTGTGTGTGTGTGTGTGTGTGTGTGTGTGTGTGTGTGTGTGTGTGTGTGTGTGTGTGTGTGTGTGTGTGTGTGTGTGTGTGTGTGTGTGTGTGTGTGTGTGTAGGGTTGGGAACGTTAGAATTAGTCTTCAGCCTCCCTTGGCTGATTTCTCTCTTTGGGGGGGGGGGGGGGGGGGGGGATGGGTTCTTCGATAAAGCTGATTGGATGTTTTTACTGTTTTACTTATTCACTATCTACATGTTTGTGATTACCTTTTATACATTACTAAAGAATACTTGATGGATTCTTTTATTAATATACTCAGTTTTAATGTGAAAGGTCTAAATAACCCTGTTAAACGAAATAAGATTTTCTCTTATATCCGGAAACTTAAAACTCATATAATCTTTCTCCAAGAAACCTATATTCGTAAAGATGATATTTCACATTCTTTCAAAGGATGTAAGGGTATACATTTCCACTCACCCTCTCAATCTAGATCGAGAGGCATCTCTATTCTGTTTGATCAGAATGTATCCTTTATTCAACATAATGTAATTTCTGATACAAATGGGCGCTTTGTTATTGTTTTGGGTAGTCTTGAGAATAAACTAATCGTATTTGCGAATGTACACGCTCCAAATACAGATGACTCCTCGTTCTTTGAACATCTTTTCTCTTTTCTGCCTGATTTGAATTAGTATTCCTCAGTGATGGGTGGAGATTTTAATTTTTGGCTGGACCCTATATTAGACCGCTCTTCAAGTAAAACCCCTGTCACTGATAAATCAGTCCTACTTTTTATATCTTTTTTATCTCAATGTGGTATTTTTGACGTGTGGCATTTTTTACACCCCCAAGAAAAGGAATATTCATATTTCTCTCAGGTTCATCATATGTACTCTTGGATTGATTGATTTTTTTTTACAGATAGAAACTTGCTTCCACTGGTACGATCCTGTGATTATAAGGAGATTGATTTGTCTGATCATGCACCTGTGCTTCTGGCTTTAAGATTACCTGTTTAATCTGTACCAAATAGAAGTTGGTGTTTTAACATCATTGTTATCTGATAAAAATTTTCTAAAGTTTTTGGAAAACCATATTACTTTTTCCTTTAAAGAAAATTTTAAAGGAGATACTTCTGGTAATATAGTCTGGGATACTTTTAAAGCATATATTCATGGAGAAATTATCTCTTACTCTACCTATATAAAGAAAAAAGCTGACAAAGAAAGGTCTAACCTAGCAGCGATATTAAAAGATCTTGATCGAAAGTATGCCCTATCTCCAGATCCAAGTATGTATAATAAGCATATTGAAATCCAATCCAAGTATAATCTTCTGCTGACTTACCCAATTGAACGACAGCTGTTGAGAGATAAAACTCAATTTTACATTCACGGGGATAGAACTGGTAATTTATTAGCCAATCGCTTAAAATCTTTTACAGTTAATCATCAAATCACAGAAATTTTTAAAGATAGTGGAACTAAGACATCCGACCATTCTGAAATTAACAACGTATTTAAAGACTTTTACCTTAAGTTGTATCAGTCTGACTCTTCTTCAGATGATACCTATATGAATGCTTTTCTCAGTAATATCAACATTCCGACATTGTCTGCTGTTAGTCTAACACAGTTAGATCAGCCTATTTCCAATGAAGAAGTGGCTGAGGCTATACATGCTTTACATTCTGGTAAGACCCCAGGACCTGATGTGAAATTTATAAAACTTCCATTACGTTACTTACACCTTATTTATCCTCTGTTTTATCAGAGACCTTTAAATCAGGTAAACTCCCTCAATCTTTTTATGAAGCTTTTATTTCTCTTATTCTTAAAAAAAAATCTAGCTGAATGTTCTTCATACAGACTGATTTCTTTATTAAATGTTGATGCAAAAATCTTATCCAAAATCTTAGCATGAAGACTTGAAAATATTCTACCATTTATTATATCACATGACCAGACAGGATTTATTAAAAATCATTACTCACATTTTAATATATGTTGGTTATTGAATGTGACATATTCACCATCCAAAAAAATATCAGAGTGTATATTATCCTTAGATGCAGAAAAAGCCTTTGATAGGATTGAGTGGAATTATCTTTTTAAGACTTTAGAAAAGTTTAATTTTGGGCCTAATTTTATTTGTTGGGTTAATCTGCTTGTCTCCTACGGTTATTACAAACTCCCAAATTTCTAAGCCCTTTAAATTACAGCGGAAAACTAAACAAGGTTGTCCTCTTAGTCCTCTACTTTTTGCTTTAGCTATAGAACCCTTAGCAATAGCATTTCGAGAATCTAAGGACATTTCTGGTATACTAAGAGAAGGTATGTCTCATAAAATTTCATTATACGCTGATGATATTTTACTTTTTATCTCTAACACTGAAACTTCTTTACCTTCGGTTCTTTCTTTAATCTCCCAGTTTAGTTCTTTTTCAGGATATAAGCTGAACTTACATAAAAATGAGCTATTTCCTTTAAATGACCTAATGTCATCAAATGCCAAATTTCCATTGCAAGTTGTTACAAGTCAATTTACATATCTAGGTGTAACAATTACTAAAAACTTCAAGAATTTATTTAAAGAAAACTTAATCCCCTTATTGAATTATGTGATAAAGACGCTTTCTAAATGGTCTCCTCTTTCTTTATCCCTAATTGGCCAAATTAATTTGATTAAAATGAAGATTCTTCCTAAATTTTTATATCTTTTTCAGGCCTTACCTATTTTTATTCCTAAGACATATTTTGATTATTTAGATTCAATTTTAACCTCTTATATTTGGAATAATAAACAAACTCGTTTAAGTAAAGTTTACTTACAAAGAAATAAAGAGATGGGTGGACTAGCCCTACCCAATTTTAGGTTTTACTATTGGGCTGCCAATATAAGGAATACTTTCTAGTCCTATTATATTTATCGTAAAGATTGCCCATCATGGGTCTCCTTAGAAGTTAATTCTGTAAAAAATTCCTCTATTGTCTCTCTTCTTGGATCATGCTCTTCTTTTTCAGCAAATAAAACAACAGATAACATAATTGTTAAGCAAACTTTAAGGATCTGGTCTCAATTTAGAAAATTTTTTGGTTTAGCGAAATTTTCATTATCATCTCCCATTCTCCGTAATTATTTTTTTTCATCCCTTCCATGACTGATAAAGTCTTTAAAGATGGGGATGAACTAGGTATTAAGTGTTTTTGGGACCCGTTTATCTCAGGATCTCTTGCTTCATTTGACCAATTGTCAAATAAATTTGCACTCCCAAAAACACATTTTTACAGATACCTTCAAATGAGAGATTTTCTACGTTTCCAATTAGTTACTTTTCCTATAAGTCCTGATAAAAATTTACTGGACGATCTTTTAAATTTAAAACCTTCTGTTAATGGTTCTATATCTATATATATCTATAATTTGTTGATTGATTCTAGACAAGACTTTTTAGATAAAAATAAAAAAGCTTGGGAGGATGACCTAAATTGTCAGATTTCTGATGATAGATGGAATAAAATTCTTAAACGGGTTAATAAAACATCTTTCTGTGTTCGTCATTCTCTTCTACAATTTAAAGTGGTTCATAGAGCTTACATTTCTAAACAGAAGCTCTCCGGTTTTTACCCGAATGTTTCTCCACTTTGTAATATGTTCATATGTTTTGGTTTTGCCCTACGATTGAAAAGTTTTGGCAGGAAGTATTCCATACCTTCTCACAACATTTTAGGGTCCAATTTGACCCAAATCCCCTTACTGCCTTGTTTGGTATCATTGCAAATGAAGATATAACTTTAAATACCCCTAACCTACAGGTTTTAGTTTTTACCTCTCTTTTAGCAAGAAGAGCAATCTTGCTTAAATGGAAGGAGTCTACTCCTCCTACACATCTTCAATGGCCACGTGATATTATCTCTTATTTAAATTTAGAAAAGATCCGCTGCTCAGTCTTAAATTCGAAACAATCGGTTTATGATATTTAGTGACCTTTCCTAAATTACTTTTCCAATTTATAAAGTTTAACAGTGCACAGAATTTTATGTATATTTTTATCTTCTCTTCTTAAGTGAATATGGTTTTTTTTTCTAATTATCCATTGTCATTCATCAGCTTTTTTCTTTGGTAGTTGGTAGGGGGTTGAGTTTTCTTATATTAAAAAAAATTCTTTTATGATGTATGACTTATCTTTAAATTTTTGATTACAGAGTGGTTTACCTTTATGTGAAATGCTATAACATTTTGATCAATTTTATTACAACATATGAACGTACACAGGTTATGTTGAGATGTATCTATGTGTTGCACTCTGTAAATCTTGTTTTTTTTCTTCTGAATAAAAATATTTAAAAATATTGTAGAAAGAAAAAAAAAGAAAAGAGGACATGCTAAGCCTGTGCAAATATCTAAGAAGGTAGAACCTCTGCCCTGCCACGTTTATAATGGCAGTTAAGTGTTGGTCCCAGGAACAGATCCTCTGAAATTATAATGACAATGAATTTAAAGTTACTGACCCTCTCCACCTCCTGGGAAATGGCTCATGGACATTTCCTCCTCCTGTAGTCAATAATCAGCTCTTTGGTTTTGCTGATATTGAGTGAGATGTTGTTGTCCTTAAATTTTACTAGTGTTTCAAGCTCACCAGAAGTATTATTTCTCTGATACTATTTTTTTTTACTAATGCTTATTTTCTCAGACTACTACTTTAAAAGCCTCTGCTTTTAGAAGTTTTTCTTATCTCCCCAAACTCTAACTGCAGAATCTTGTCTCTTTCTCTGTTCATGTCACAGGTACCAATATGGACAAAGATTTCCAATTGCAACACACACAAAATGGAGGATCCCAGCAAATAAAGTATAGAAGTTTCAAAGTTAAAGTCAAGCAATTTCTAACAAAATTATCCAGTTATTCCTTTGCTTCTAGAACTAATGTTTTGTTCAAAATGGTTGCTATACCCCTCTGTAAAATAACTTGTTAAAAACAATTTGTTGTCATAGAGAAGAACAGTACAGAAACAGGCCCTTTGGCCCACCTATTCCATGCCAAAAGCCATTTAAATTGCTACTCCCAACAACCTGCACTGGGATCATAGCTGTCCATACCCCTAAAATCCTTGTACCTTTCCAAACTTCTCTTAAGTGTTGAAATCAAGTTCGCATGTACCACTTGTGCTGGTAGCTTATTCCACCCTCTCACAACCCTCTAAGTGAAGAAGTTTTCCTCTTGTGTTCCCCTTAAACTTATTAACTTTCACCCTTAAGCCATACAACCAACCTCAGTGGAAAAAAGCCTGCTTGCATTTACCTTATCTATACCCTTCATAATTTTGTACATCTCTATCAAATCTCCTCTCAACCTTATACATTTTAAAGAATACAGTCCTAACCTATTTAATCTTTCCTTATAATTTCTTATAATCCTCTAGACCCAACAACATTCTTGTAAATTTTCTCTGCACTCTTTCAACCTTATTTACATCTTTCCTGTAGGTAGGTGACCAAAACTGCACACAATACTCCAAATTAGGCCTCACCAATGTTTTATACAACTTCAACGTAACATCCCATCTCCTGTACTCAAGACATTGATTTATGAAGGCCAATGTGCCAAAAGCTTTCTTTAAGATCCTATCTACCTGTGATGCCAATTTCAACAAATTATGTACCTTTATTCCCAAATCCATCTGTTCTACCACACTCAGAGCCCTACCATTCACTGTGTAAGACCTACCCTGGTTGGTCCTACAAAAGTCTGCAATTTTCTGCCCATTTTTTCCAGCTGATGCAGGTCCCTCTGCAATCCATATCCTTCCTCACTACACCCCCAATCTTAGTATCATCTGCAAATTTGCTGATCCAGTTAACCACATTAACAACCAGATCATTGACATAGATGGCAGTCAACAAAGGACTCAGCACCGATCCCTGCGGCACACCACTAGCTGCAGGCCTCTAGTCAGAAAAGCAACCTCTACTACTGCTCTCTGGCTTCTCCCAGAAAGCCAATGTCTAATCCAATTTACTACCTCATTCTTAATTGCTGAGTGACTGAACCTTCTTGACCAGCGTCCCATGCAGGACCTTATCAAATACCTTGCTGAAGTCCATGTAGACAACATACACTGCCTTACCTTTATTCACTTTCCTGGTAACTTCCTCCAAAAACTGCATAAGATTGGTTAGACATGACCTACCATGCACAAAGCCATGCTGACTATCCTTAATTAGTCCACATTTATTCGAATACTTTACATCCGGTCCCTTAGAATATCTTCCAATCACTTTCCTGCAACTGACGTCAGACCAACTAGCATTTAATTTCCTGGTTTTGTTTACAGCCTTTTTTTAAAACAATGGAACAACACTGGCTATCCTCCAATCATCTGGTACCTCTCCTGTTGCTAAGGATGATTTAAGTATCTCTGCTCGGTCCAGCAATTTCTGCACTTGTCTCCTGTAAGGTCCAAGGTAACACCTTGTCAGGCCCTGAGGATGTATCAATCCTGATTTACCTAAGGGTAGCAAGCACCTCCTCTTCTATAATCTGTACAGAGTCCATGAACATGATGCTGCATTGCTTCACTTCAATGGACTCTGTATCCACCTCCACAGTAAATACAGATTCAAAGAATGTATTTGAGATCTCCCCCATCTGTTTTGATCCACACATGGATTACCATTCCGGTCTTCCAGAGGAAGAATTTTGTCCTTAGCATTCCTTTTGCTCTCAAAATATCTGTAGAATTCCATAGGATTCTCCTTTGTCTTGTCTGCTAGAGATATTTCATGCCTTCTTTTACCCTTCCTGATTTCTTTCTTAAGTGTTCTCTAGAATTTCTTGTACCTCATACACACCTCACTTGTTCCTATTGCTTAGACCTGCCATGCACCTCCATTTTTCTTTACCAGGGCCTCAATATCTCTTGAAAACCAAGGTTCCCCAAGAGGTTGTAGTCAAATATTGCTGGACATACTAAGGGTATGAACATTACTGCATTGTTTTTAACTTAAAAAAACAAATTGACTCAATGTGACTGCACTACATTCAAGGTCTATATCTAAAATTAGATTATAATCACTAAAACAAATATTTAACAGGAATCAGGAACAGAGTTCACTAATTTCCTCATTGGTAACAGACCATTTTTTAATCCAACCCTAAAAAGTCTTAATTATTCCTAAGTACAGAAATTAAAACAAAAAAGGGGAAATATTCTCCAATGAAGCTGATCATCATCATCTTGATAATGAATGTAGACACTACACAAAACTTTAAAAATGTTTGAATCTTACTCCGAGAGCGAGAACAAGAGACGAGTAGAAACGACATGATTAATTACTGGAGACAACATTCCTTATTGCTGTCAAATATTATTCTTGCTCCGCGAGATTACCTGCTATTTATATCTAACCTTATTGGCCCACGATCGTCATTGAAGTGAGGGTTGAAGAGGGAGAGAGACGGAAGCATAAATAACCGAGCAGAAATTATCTATAATGAGAATTAACACAAGAAATTTAAGCAATTCGACACCAACGTTTTGAGTCACCTGTTCAGGATTAGCAACACCCGGATTTAATTACACTGACCCGAGTTCGATGCCACAAACGTCTGACGGAGTAAAATCCGAAAGCAGAGCTGCCTTCGCATTACCTTGCCTGTAATACATGTCGTTGACTGTAGCCCCGTGGTACTTCCATGCCATATGAATGGCCACCAAGCTGCAAACCAACCAACCCAGGAGGATTTTGAAGATTGTGACCCTCATGTCGTTGGTGCTCCAGTCCTGGGCGAACTCGCTGCAAAAAGACACGACGCTCTCCAGAAGGCCAGAGAACCACCCGAGATCCCGCGGTAACTCCATCTCCGCTCCCGGCGCAGCATCACTCGCGGAGCGGAGGTGTCCTTTCCAGCTCGCTTGTTTTTATTTCCCCCTGCGCCCTTGTGTTCCTTCCCAGTGAGTCCGCCCAGCAACAGCGACAGCAACAGTGACAGCCGGAGCAGCGCGCCGTCTCATGGCCTTCCCTCACCACCGCCGCCGCCGCGCCGGCCGCCCGCCCGCCCGCCGCCTCAAAACGCACCCCAACCACCCGCACTTTCGACACGTCTGTCCTTAGCTTACGTTCTATTTTCCACATGAGCTTTCAATTTCAAGCCGGGAAAAATTGTATGATTTTTTTTTGCCAGATGCACAGTCTTGTTCTTGCTTTCTTTCTTTAAGATGTAAATTGCCGACACGATCCACTTATGTACTAATGCAAATCATAAACTACCTGCAGGTTGGAGGCGCCCACTTGCGGTATCCAGAAAGGCCTAAACAACATGACTTAGAAACGGAGTGCGATTCAATTTGACTTGGGTGACCAGTCATGAAATAAACAAAATGCCTAACGTAAGTGGTGCAAAATTTCCCCTTATTCACTCCATATTTCACAACTTGAATGGAGAATTTGCTTTAAATTCTCCGTGAGCTCCGAGGTGCTTGAATTGAGAGCAGATGCTGAGATACCCTGAGACCAGGCGAGCCGCGGGCAGTAGGTCAGTGATCGGGTACGAATGGATGGTATGGAGGAGGTCCATTCCACTCACCGTTTTCATTGGACTTGTGTATTCTCCTGTCGAAGAGACTTGAAGTTTCCAGTGCCACCTGGGGAATACCCTCTCTATTGTAATGAATCTGAGACCAAGGATTCTCGTTAGGCGATGAGAAAGTCACATTTTCCCCAAAGACACTGTCAAAACATCCTTTGAAGGTTTTTCTCTGTCCTTCTCTGACCGGTGACGCTGCCTGGACTGATTGTGTTAGAAGCCTAGGGATAGAAATAATGTAGCATACGCCTCAATATTGAGCGTGTTCGTCTGGGGGAGGGTGGGGTCATATTTATTGGTCGGTTTTTCCTGAATTTGAAGATAATACAAAGTAAAGTACTAGTGCTCTGGGATCCCTGCTCCACGTTATCTAAGTCGCTGAAGCAAACAGAATGGTGAGTGTGGGGGGGAGGGGTTTGATGAAAGCTGCCTAATACGCTACGAGCTTAGAATTAGGTTAATGATCTTAATATTCAAACGCTCTTTACCTCAGGTGTCCAAAGCCTATCCTGTGGCACTGGAAACAGTGGAGTATTTTTTCTTACTGATGTCTGCCTAGAGTGAGATATTTTTATTGAACTTTGTTTATGCAATATTGATGAGGATATTTGTTTACAGATGGCTACCAACACCCATTCACAAATATGCATCAGTATCTTGAATTCTGGATACTCAGATATGTTCTATCTGCTTCTGGGCTTTATCTGAGGTTAAGATGATACTAGTCTGAAGTGCAAATGAATAGTTTCTCTGTCATTCTGTAGATAAGCTCCATTCCATCAGAAAGCTTGTGGGAGTTGAAATGCAAAATTGCAGTAAGAAAGATGGAGTGGAGGGTTGAAATAGTTATACATCGAACACATTCTGTATAGGAGCCATTAGTTAGAATAGTGGCTTAGATGTTATCATGCAGACATACAATGGAATGTCCTGCCTGGTTGCATCAGTGTATGGTAAAGAACTGCAAGGTATTGAGCTACAAGATCTCACAGAGGATAGAAAACTCACTGAGAGGGTCACTGAGGTCTTCCTTCCCCCCCCCCCCCCCCATGTGTGACATTCACCAAGTGCATTGTTGAGGATCCCTACCATCCATCCCACAATCTTGTCGATGCACTGCCATCAGGAAGGAAGTATAGGAGCATCAGGACTAGGACTGCCAAACTGGATAACAGCTTCTTCCCTCAAGAAGTGAGACTTATGAATACCCTGCCCCACTGAGGTCTCATCACTACTATTTACTGTTTATCTGTCCATTTCACATGCATTTTAAATTATATTTTATTAAGATATCTGTGGTAATAGTTTGTTTTACATATGTGATATATGTTTTACATGTGTGATATATGTATTGTAGGTGCACCGTGGTCTGGAGAAATGTTGTTTTGTTTGATTGTACACTGTATATGTACAGGCAGATGACAATAAATTTAAACTTGAAATTGAACTTGAGACAAATGTCTGAACAGGGAAATATTTGAGATTCATTCTCTGCAGTTTCTTTTAGCTGGGAGAATTGAAGGTTTATCTAAGGTCATGATAGGTTGTGTATGTTGGTTGACACTTCACCTCACACTTTTCTTGCAATTATTACCTGATATTGTAATATATTCATTAGTATGTTTATAAAACTAAAAATAGTAAGTGTCAATCCAAAAAATCTAACCCATTCATTTTTTTGGATACCTTTTTGTAGTTGGATGAAGTCCTGAGGGTTTGATCACATTAAGTCTATGTACCTTATTTATTTTAGAGGTGGGTCTCCTGTTTTGTGGTTTCTTTTCAACAGATGTTGAATGAGAAGTTCCAAGAATTAGGAGGCCCACCCATTAACAAATGTGAGAGTGGAAGATTGCCAGCCTTCCTGGATTGTGAAAAGGCTCTCTTGGAAACTGTTGCTGCCATCTGGAGATCTTTTTTATTTTCAATAGCCCATCCTCCCTTGACCTTCTCTGTTGTAAAGTTCTTTATATGAACTCCTGCACCAACCCAGCATTCACAGCTTGTTATAAATTCCAGATTTGTTTAATTGAATTAGACTTCCTAGTTCCCCCATGGGATTCAAACTAAGAACAGCATTGCCAATAGTCCCATGTTGACTGCAAAATGGAAAATTGGCTGAAGAGTATGAGGATTGTGTGGGAAAGTGGATGTGGTAGATAATTAGTTGTAATTTTATTGAATGGTGGAGTAGGCTCAGAGGACATAAGGGATAGAAACAGAAAATATCTTTATGTTCTTGTCAAGATGGAAGTTGGCAGTTTTGGTGTGAAGCTCAGTATGAGGTCAAATCAGCTGTAAACAATATGACCTAGATAAAGTAATATGAAACTGTATAGCATTTTCCTGTAACCGTGAAGAAAGCCTGAAAAGGGCTTTAAATTCAATAATTTAGCCATAAAATGTGGAAAGTTTTACATTTATAACATTTATTTGTGGGATTAATGGCAAAGTGAGCAATATTATTGGTCCTTATTGTTATTGATTTTAGAGATACTGAGATGTGCGTTAGGACCCACATTAAAGATGTAGTATTATGTAGTACCACATTAAACATAGTATCTGTTGTTAATGAGTCTCATGGCTATTTACCAGATTTGAAAGGAAACCCCTAATGAAATTTACCAAAACTCTTTAGTGGAGAAGACTCAGATGGTCTTTAGATTTCTCAACAGCAACAGAAGTGGTCTGGGGGAGGTTGTTTTCAGGGTCCATTATATGCAGCTAAATCTTGATTGGCCTTTATTACTGACAGTTCTAGGCCAAACTCATCTCTTGCCAAAACTTGGTGGTGTTAAAATTACCAATTGGTGGAAACAGGTCAGGAAATTAGATTAAGTTTTCTTTATAAAATGTTGAATAATGCATTAGGATGAAATGTGGGTAAATTTGTTCCCTTGAGAAAACTGGGTCTTTCAGTTTAACTGTAGTGTTTTACAACTGATCCATTTTGGGCTCCCTTCATCTGGGGCATGTCCTCTTCTCATTACTGCCATCAAGCAGGAGGTACAGGAGTCTGAAGATTCAACAATAGCATCTTCTCCATTGCCATCAGTTTCTTGAACCAACTTCTAAAAAAAAAAACTAATTCTACCTTGAACTGTATTTCCTCAAATTGCACTGGTGTTGTTATATTATTTTTTGTTTAGTGTGTTGCATAACTTATGTGCAATTTATGGAAATTAAGTTTATATATTTTATGTTTATAAATTTTGTTCTTTGCCAAAACCTGATTGTCATAGCATGTATATACTGGGTTTGTATAACCATGACAATAAACTTGAACTTTGTGGGCACGCTATGTTGGCACCAGAATGTGTGGCGAGACATGTGAGCTGCCTTCAGCACATCTTAGCTTTTGTTGGTTGTTAACACGAACAACACTGTATGTTTTGATGTAGTTGTGATAAATAATGATTCCGAATCTGAATTATTAACTGAGTATCCAAATTATAATAAATGCAAGTTCTGTAAAAACCTTCCTTGGACCTTAAAATTCTCTCTGTTCTTTGAGAAATTTCTGAGCTGTGATGATATTTCCAGGGTCATAGTTAGCATTTCTTTTCTCCTCACACTTCACTCACTAACTTCCCCATTCAATGGATTAGTCTACATTATTTCCACCAATCACAATGCTACTTTTTTTCCACCTGCCGCCACCAAACATATCTTCTCTGATGCAATCATTCCGAAGGAATTGTTATTTCTTTTTCAGTTTGGCTTAAAGGACATCAACCTAAACACATGAATATTCTCAGGGAACAGTTTCTGAATAGAGGGATCTCCCTTGGAAACAGATGAGGAGGAATTGTTTAGTCAGAGGTGATGAATTAGTGGAATCTATTACCACGAATGGCTGTGGAAGCCAAGTCATTTGGTGTATTTAATGCAAAGATTGGAAGATTTTTGATTGCTAAAATATTTATGGATTGTGGAGAGCAGGTGGGAAAATGTAGTTTTTTAAAAAATCAGCCAAATGACATAATTCTGGCTGCTGTACTTTATAATCTAACATAAGAAAAAGAAGTAGGAGTAGGTCATACAACCCCTCAAACTCCTCTGCAACTTAAGATCATAATTAATCCTCCATGTCATTTAGTTACCTCCAGTTTCCATATCCTGCAGTTCCTTTCCACAGATGCTGTCTGGCCTGTGGAGTATTTGCAGAATTACTGTAAAAATAAATATTGCATTGTTGAGGCATTATAACTATCAATTATTTCAGAGTTATGTGTGTAACCAGCACATAAAGATATGAAGGTTGGTCAGATTGCCACATTGCCAGACTGAGTTGCCACAAGAAAGCACGATCAAGGATCTCCACCATTCAGGCCATGCTGTCTTCTCACTACTGTCATCAGGAAGGAGGTAAAGGAGCCCACACCACGATGTTCAGAAACAATTAATACCCTTCAACCATCAGACTCCAGAACCAGAAGACTTAACTTCACTCACCTTAACATTGAACTGATTCCTCAACCTATGGACACACTTTCAAGGACTTGACAAATCATGTTCTCAACATTATTTATTTATTTGTCATTAGCTTTTTGTATTTACACAGTTTCCTTTTGCACATTGATCATTTGTCAGTTTTTGTGTGTAGTTTTTCATTGATCCTATTATATTTCTTTGTCCTATTGAGTGAATGTCTGCAAGAAGATGTATCTCTGGATTGTATGTGGTAATGTATACATATTTTGAGAATAAATTTACATTGAAAAGATGGTGTACATCTCAGTTTACATAGTTATATGACTCCCTTTCATGAAATTGGACTCAGTCAAGTAGAATTAATTAAATGTTGAAGCACGAATTATTGAAATGCTCACCAGCATAAGTGCTCTGAATATGTTTGTTAAATGCTTTATTTTTTATATAAAGGATTGAATGACATATAAATGGGTGTGTTTCACAAATGAACTGTGGATGGTTTTTTCCTTGAGTTCTGCATGTCATCAGCAGCAAGAGGCTGAGTTCAAACATTGCTGATGGGGCATGTTGCAGAAATGAAACCATGTGCATGAACCAGCATTGCCCACTGAAGCTTAGCTTCAACTGGACATTACAAACGATCTCCTCTACAAAACACTAGCTTTCTTTCACAACTGAACTCACTGATGTGCACAAATAGATGGTCCATAAACACCAACTCAGTAAATAAAATTAAAGTCAAAAGTGTCTTAAGAGGCTTTTAGATAGGCAAATGGAGCTTAGTAAAATAGAGGGCTATAGGTAAGCCTAGTAGTTTCTAAGGTAGGGACATGTTTGGCACAACTTTGTGGGCTAAAAGGCCTGTATTGTGCTGTAGGTTTTCTATGTTGCTAAAATATTATTGATTGGCTTTCATATTAACTTAATCTCATGACTCACCTGTGTTGAGCCAGGGATGCTGTTTGCCTATTGGCAGTGAATCAGCTATCTGCTTTTATCTACTGCACAGACTATTCCTCTCTGTTTTAATATGCTCTTGGGCTTTAAAACATTTACCTGACCAGATCAATGTGTAAGCTATCACCATAATGTCATAAGAACAATAATCTGATTAAAAATTAGTGGTAAAAGGCAAGGCAAATTTAATCCATTCAGTTGCCACACTTGGCCTACTTTCAATTATCAGTGAAGTGGTGGAGACATCACTGACAGTACATCAAACACAAGTGATTCACTGGTAATGAACAATGAACTGTGGGATGTGGAAGGAAACCAGAGAACCAAGAAGAAAAATAAACAGTACGGAATCAAGGATCAACCATATATGCTCATATAAACTGTACCCACTTTATTAGGTACAGCAGTGGAACACTGTGTGGAAACATTTCAAAGTTCTTCAAGATTCAGAGATGCTGTTCTGCACACCACTGTAAAGAGTGGTTATTTAAGTTACTGTTGCCTTTCTGTCATCTTGAACCAGTCTGGCCATTCTCCTCTGACCTCTCTCATTAACAAGGCATTTTGGCCCACAGAACTGCCACTCACTGGATGTTTTTAGTTTTTTGCACCAATCTCTGTAAACTAGAGACTGTTGTGCATGAAAATCGCAGGAGATCAGCAGTTTCTGAGTTACTCAAACTACCCCATCTGGCACCAACAACTATTCAATGGTCAAAATCACTTAGATTATGCTTCTTCCCCATTCTGATGTTTCATTTCAATAACAACTGAACCTCGACCATGTCTGCATGCTATTATGCATTGAGATGCTGCCACATGATGGGCTGATTAGATATTTGCATTAATGAGCAGGGATATTGGTGTACCTAATAAAGTAGCTACTGATTGTAGATTTACATATATTAGGAATTTGTTGAGGTGTTGGCCAGGGCCATGACATGCAACAAAAAATAAATTTCAACAATTATAAAGAATTACAAAGAAATAAAGTTAAAGGTTAAAATACAGATGTTGAACAAAATGTGCATAAATACATATACAAGTATTACAAAAAGTGGCTTAAGGTGTTTGCAGTGCAGTAACAGGGGTAATAGAGTGTGGCTAACTAAAACAGTTGGAATTTACAACTACCTTACACATGCAAGGAGGAAAAAGGCAGTTGCATCTCCACAATACTTTTATAGACTAAAATAAATTTATATCTAAATCTAAAGGACTAAGCCTACTTTTTTTTTACAATCAGTAAGGCACATTTCAGGAGCATTAAGGAATACTCTTCACTTATCTGTTGAAGTACAGATCCAGCAAACCTCAAGCTCCATCAATGCTTGGCTTAAATTCTGCCATGATCACTTGTCGCTAGAGCTCAAGGACATAACAGCTGAGTTAAAGGAGCTATAAGTTTTATATTTTATATTTAATGCAGCATCAAGGGTTTATTTTATTATCACAGTATGCACGTACAATAAAAGAGTTTAGTACTACTGAAGTTAGTAAGAACAAGGAGTAAAATTCTCTATCATCCGAAACATTTATGATGGTACATTGCAGAAATGAAACCATGTATATGAACTGGCATCGCCCACTGATGCTTAGCTTCAGCTAGACATTACAAATAATCTCCATCTACAAAACACTAGCTTTCTTTCACAGCTGAACTCACTGAGAGTCGCATGTTCACCTCACTGCTGCCATACGAAAGAATGTACAAGAGCCTGAGGTTCCACATCACCAAGTTCAGAAACAGTTACTACCCTTCAACCATCAGGCTCCTGAACTAGTATGGATAACATCCTTCACCTCAAATCTGAACTGATTCCACAACCTGTAGACTCACTTTCAAGGACTCTACAACTTAAGTTCTCAGAAATATTTATTTATTTATGTTTGGTTTTTTTATATTTGCACAATTTGTCTTTACTTACATATTGATCATTTATCATCTCTGTGTGTAGTTTTTCCACTGATTTTATTGTAGTTGTTTTGTGAATGCCTGCAAGAAAATGAATCTCAGTGTCGTAAATATGTACTTTATAGATATTGTTTGAACTTTGAATGTATGAGATGGTTTTCTGATTTTCAACTACAGGATTATCGCTGATTATCAATTATAGAAGGAAGAAGCCAGAGGTCCATGAATCAGAATCAGGTTTAATATCACCATCATATTTTGTGAAATTTATTAACTTTACAGCAGCAGTACAATGCAATATGTGATAATAGAGAGAATAAAACTGAATTACAGTAAATATATACTGTAATTATACATATAAATCAGATGGCAAGCGGGAAAAAGGCGTTACTGGATTATTGAGTGCGTACCTTCAGACTTCTGTACCTCCTTCCTGATGGAAACAATGAGAAGAAGGCATATCCTAGGTGGTGGGGATCCTTAATGATGGACTTCGCCTTTCTGAGGTACTGCTCCTTGAAGATGTCCTGGATACTATGGTGAATAGTGCCTATGATGGAGCTGACTAATTTTATAACTCTCTACAGCTTATTTTGATCCAGCCAGAGGAACAACACCTTATATCAGGTTGGGTTACCTCCAACCTGATGACATGAACATTGACTTCTCTAAATTCCATTAATGCCCCTCTTCCCCTTCTTACCTCATCCCTGATATATTTAGTTTTTTGTCCCCCCTCCTTTTTTTTCTCTCTTTCTGCCCATCACTCTGCCTGTTCTCCATCTCCCTCTGGTGCTCCCCCCCCCTTTCTTTCTCCCTAGGCCTCCCATCTAATGATCCTTTCCCTTCTCCAGCTCTGTATCCTTTTTGCCAATCACCTTTCTGGCTCTAGGCTCCACCCCACCCCCTCCGGTCTTCTGTCATTTCGCATTTTTCCTTCCCCCTGCTACTTTCAAATCTCTTACTATCTTTCCTTTCAGTTAGTCCTGACGAAGGGTCTCAGCCCGAAACGTCAACAGTGCTTCTCCTTATAGATGCTGCCTGGCCTGCTGTGGTCCACCAGCATTTTGTGTGTATGGAAAGTAGCTCACAGGTAGATAGGGTCACAAAGAAAGCTTTTGCCACTTTGGCCTTCATAATTCAAAGGATTGAACACGGAAGATGTGATTTTATGTTGAAGTTGTACAAGACATTGGTGAGGCTTAATTTGCAGTATTGTGTGTAGTTTTGGTCTCTGACGGTAGGAAAGATGTCTATAACGTTGAAACAGAGGAAATTATTACAAAGATGTTGCTAGGACCGGAGGCGCTGAGTTATATGAAAAGGTTGAATAGATTAGGATTTTGTTCTCTAGAATGTAAGAAGATGGAGCTTAGGAGACGATGATGACTAACAGTGACTCCTTTGCTCACATCTTTGGACAGCTCTATTTCTATCTTTGATATCTCTAGTTTTCCCTTTCAGGATTCTTTCGAAGACCCTGACCTGGAGTTACATGCTGATCTCAGTTCTTTGCGGGAATAGGATCCACTCTCATGGTCTCACAACTGGCCACTATTTGATATACCAAGGACATGGCCTAGAAGACTAGTGCACCTTCAGAGTTTCCGGATTTTATGGCCCTGTAGGTGGGTGGACTAGAGGTCGGTGCTGCCACCTGGTGTGTCGTGGGAGTACATGGAAGATCGAAAGCAGCAAGCTGGCTGCTGGCTGTATGCCCAGAGACCCGAGTTCTTTGGGCGCAAAGCTTGGAAAAGGCAACACAACAGACTTTTAACATCATAAATCAGCGAATTGTTTGTTATGTCTTGCCTCTTGCAGTGAAATGGGGACACCTCTTTTTCATTTACTAGGGACTAAGCAGAACCATAGTTTGGCACGGAATAGTTGGGCCTACGGACCTGTTTCTGTGCTGTAGTGTTCTATGACAGTATAAATTCTTCCAGTAGTTTGTTCTTGGTGCCAGCATTTGCAGTCTCTCTTGCATCTCCAAAGCAGATCAGTTGATTAACACCTTAACCACTCATGGCAGCATCCATCATTAAGTGCCCCCACCACCCAAGCCATAGCCTCTTCTCATAACTACCTTCAGAGAGGAAGTAGAGGAGCCTGAGGTGCCACACTCAATGTTTTAGGAATAGCATCTTCTTCTCCACCAGCACATTTCTGAATGGACAATGACACTACTTCACACAAGTGTGTACAAAGTGCTCTGAATTACTCACAGGCTACTCAGACAGCACTTTCCAAATTACCATCAAGAAGGACCAAAGAGAACATCTCTGAAGACCTATCCTGGATTCAACAAGAGGGCCACCAGCTGCTGTATTTCATTAGGAATTTGAGAAGATTTGTTATGTCACCAAAGACTCCAGCAAATTTCTACAGATGTATGGTGGAGAGCGTTCTAGCTGGTTGCAACACCTTTTGGTATGGAGGGTCTACTGCATTGGCTACTGCAAGAAAAAGCTGCAGACTTAGCCAGCTCCATCATCAGCACTAGCCTCCCCACCATTGAGGACATATTGAAACAGTGATGGCTCAAAAAGGCAGCATCCATTATTAAGTGCCCCTCCCCACCACTGAAGACATACCCTCTTCTTATTAGTATCATCAGAGAGGAGGCTGAAGACCCACACTCAATGTTTTAGGAACAGCATCTTTCCCCTCCACCAGTCAGATTTCTGAATGGACAATGAACTACTTAAGTATTTTTGCTTCCATTTTGAACAATTCGTTTATTTTTTATTCAGTATATATATTTTTATTTATGATTTACTATATACTATGTTTTATGTATTGCAATTTACTGCTGCCACAAAAAGCAAATTTCACAATATATGTCAATGATAATAAACATGATTCCAGTTCTGATTCTGAGGATACATAGGATCACCACCACCTGCAGGTTCCCCTCTAACCAACAGATTATCCTGATTTTGTAGAAGATGGTCAGTCCTTTATTGTCACTTGATCAAAATCCTGGAATATTCTACTTATTACTCATCAGAAAGACTGAAACAGCTCAGGAAGAAGGGCCTTCAACACCTTCGAGGGCAAATAAAGATGGGGGAAAGTTATAATTTTGCCAACTATGTTAAGATCATAAGAATGAATAACGTAAAATATACTGTCATGTTCACAGAAGAGAGGTTACCAGCATTTGTCTGTAACTATATAAGTGGAAATGCCGCATCAAGGCTACAAGATATTGGAAGTTTGCATGCTGGGTTGAGTTCCACGCTAAGTGCAAGGAGAGGACTAAGAAGGAAAGATCACACCTGAATTTACTTATAAACAGCGAACTTGAAATTGGAACTTTGGAACAATGTTGGTATGGAGAGATTTGATGAAGGTGAACAAGATTATGATTGCTTATGTACAATAGATAGAAGCTGTTACTATTGTAACAAGGACCGGGGACATAGATTTAAAACATTATGAAAATGCTGGAGAACTCAGCGGGTCAGGCAGCATCTATGATATTTCATTCAGGTGGAGACCCATTCATCAGTCTACACAGATTTAAAATTTTGGGCAAGAAGTTACTAGGTTAAAGATGAGGTAAATACTGTTTACTGAGAGAGTAGTTATGATCTGGAACTCAATAAACAAGCTCGTAGACGGAGGAATATTAAACAGAAAACGTCAGCAGTCAGCGTCAGTGGAAAGAGAAATATTTGTGGTGTGTTAAACGTTTCCAACATTTTCTATTTCAGATGCCCAACTTCTAAGTTTTCTTACTCTCTGATTTCGCTTTAAGAGGAAGTTGGATCGGCACTTGAGAAAGAATAAGTTGCAGTGTTATGGGGAAAGAGTGGGCGAATGGAACTGACAGGGTTATGCTATAAGAATTCTTTGATTTCAGACTCCAGCTTCGAGAGCCTCTACTGGTGATAAATGCGGCTGCATCTCTTTCTGCTATATATTTCGACCTAGTCAATGATTTTTAAAAAATCTCTATTCCGACGTGTTAGCCAATGCAATATCAATGCCTATGCTGAATTCTTTCCCCGCTGCCGCCTCTCTTCACGTCGTTAATCAATCTCCTGCAGAGACGCTCACAAAAGTATTCCGCTTTGAATTGTCAAGCCTCCCCTCAGTCAGGCGTGGTCACGTCGCTCGGGAGCGCGCCTTGTCTGAGCTTGGCCGACTCGATTCGAGAGAGAGAAAGGGACAAGCAACCCTTTCCACATACACATAGACCTACAATACTCACTGCAAAATAAAAATACTTCCGGTAAGTCGGTAAATAATAATCCTTATTTTTAAAAGAGGTGAGAAACGTCAATCGCAGACCTTTCGTTTAATCTAACGGATTTGTTTCCTTTTGCGTGGGGGCTTTTCCAACGATAGCCGGTCTGTTCTGACGGGACATTTGGGTGTGTGTGTGTGTTCAGAGTGATATACATTTAAAGGTTTTATTCAATTAAGGACAGACCATTTTATCAGCGTCGCTCATAAGATTGTTTACGTTGTGTGTGTTGACCTCTTGGGAGTGGGTTTTTCGTCTTGTTTGTGTGTTTTGCCCCATTTTTTAATCAACTGTTGCTGGCCTCCGCCATCTTGTGTTTGGATCTTGTTTTGGGGGGGTGTAACTGACCCAACCCAAGGGAAATGGAGGCATCTTCTAGCATAGGGGACTCTCTAATATCTCTTGCAGGATAGAAAATGCTCAAAAGGAAAGCACTGTCACTTAAAACCCCGGATTAAGTAAGCCCTTTCACCGTTCCTCTCCATCTCCTCCCCCCCCCCCCAAAGTTGGAGCATCATGTGGGTATCTTATTTCTAGGTTAGCTTTCTTTCTTTCAACTTGGAGAAAACCCCTCTCCAGTTTTCTCAAGATTTAAAATTTGAAAAGTTTTTATTTTGCTGTATTGTTAATATTTTAATACGAAGTCATTGCTTGTTGAGCTCTCGGGATGCCGGTTAAGTGAGGTGTAATACTGAATATGCTTTCTTTGTAACTAGTGAGAGGCATTTGTAAATCGAGGCCCTTCTGTTTATGAGTTGGGAGGGGGAATGATATTATTTAAAACCGAAATTAAGTTTTTATGGTTAAAAGTGTTACAACATAGGATTCAACATAATGTTTTTGCGTTTTGTACATCAGCAGGATTTGGTTGTAAATTATAAGTCTAATCAGACAGTTTCTTATGTTTAAAAAAGACCCGGAAATATCAGGACATCTAAAATGAGGTAATCTATTTTAAAATGGCAACCGCCCTAAATTTAGATTTTCTTTGGCTTCTGTGCCTGTGTGTGTGTTTTTGGCAGTTTTATATTCCTGTTAAGGTTTTTGGACCTTTTTAAAAGAAAGGTTTGGAGCTAGAAATTTTTGCTTTGCTTTTTAATGAGTAAACTGTGACTCAAGTTAGGATGGCTTTCAGAAAACAAAATACTGACTATCTGATCTGTAGTTTTTGTTGATTATATCTCCTCCTCCACCCCCCCCCGAAGAAAAATGCTTGTGCACCAGATTAGTTTGTCTACATTTTTTCCCAATTTCATGAATAGTTTTAGAACTTGTGTTTAAAAATATTCAGAGATTTTGCCAGATCATGTAGTCCGTGTTTTGAAATAGTTTTTCTTTCTAACTTCAAGTCACAATTTTTATTTCACCTTAATACAAATAAAACCATATGAAAATTAACACTTAAGAATATACAGTGTAAGTTAACAAAAAGAGAAATGCTAGCAGATGTATCGCTGATACTTTGGCAAACGTGTCATCTCTGGAGATGACATTTTCTTAAAGAAGTAAGCTCTCATTGTTTCCTATAAATATAAATGAAAACTGGTTTTAGACCTGTTTGAACAGCAGAAGATTTTTTGCCTTTCTAACTGCTGAATATTTCAAATTTTATTTAAAATGGACTGTAGTGGCTGATATTTTACCTGCATTTTTAAGGAACATTAAATGTCTTTGGAATAGATCATTGGAAAATCTGTTGTTACTTTGTAACTGTTATATCTGATCCACGAGCTAACTTTAGAAACATAGAAAACCTACAGCACAATACAGGCCCTTTGGCCCACAAAGCTGTGCCAAACATGAAATTACCTAGGGTTACCATAGCCCACAATTTTTACAAGCTCCATCTACCTATCGAGGAGTCTCTTAAAAGAGCCTATCATATCTGCCTCCACCACCATCACTGGCAGCCCATTCCATGTACTCACCACTCTCTGCATAAAAAAAAACTTACCCCTGACGTCCCTCTGTACCTACTTCCAAGCACTTTAAAACTATGTCCTCTCGTGCTAGACATTTCAGCCCTGGGAAAAAGCCTTTGACTATCCACGCGATCGATGCCTCTCATCATCTTATACACCTCTATAAATTTATAACTTTATTAAATTTATATGGGAAAATATTGGACAAATCTATTCTTGAAGAAGGCTTCACCAAGGATCATCAGCTTGTCATAGTGGAGAGTCTTGTGGGATCTTGAGAGCGATGCCGTCTGGAGTTTTGATCTTGAAAGGGTCACCTGTAGCAGTAAGGTCAAGAAAGAGGTTCCAGACAAAGAGGAATTCAACCAAAAGCTTAACAGTGGAGCTGCCTGAAGATGATGACATCACAACAGCAGCAAAGGAACCCCAGTCATCTTGCATTCCATACCACTGGACTGTTGAGGAGCATGTGGTGGTTGCCCATGCATCAGCCTCCCCAGTTAAGCAAAGTCAAGCACAAGCGTACTCCATTCAGTGATTCCATCCTAACATCCTGGATTAAGTCCCCAACCAATAGACTACCCCTCAGGAGAACATCAAACTCAACTTGAATGCTACTATTTGAAGAAAGGAAAACAGTTTTTGGAAGCACTTCACTAATTCCTTGTGATATCCCACTTCTCTGATGCCCCAACAAATGCTAAGAGGATCTGTGGTTAGATTCCTCACTTCCTGCTCAAGTACTTTATTCATAGCTGGCACAGTAGTGTGGTTGCCTTTGATTGCAGTGGTTCAATGAAGGGACAATTGGGAGAAAATGGGTTGGGGTAGATAATGCTACAATAGAATCAGAGTCAGGTTTGATTATCATTGGCACACATCCTGAAATTTTTTGTTTTGCAGCAGCAATACATTGCAATACATAATAAAAAAAACTATGTTACAATAAGAAATATACTCTATATAAAAAAAAATTAGATGTAGTGCAAAAAGTGAGATAGTGTACATGGGTTCATTGTCCATTCAGAAATCTGAATACCGAGGGGAAGAATCTGTTCCTAAAATGTTGAGTGTGTGTGATCAGGCCTCTGTACCTTTTCCTTGATGGTAGTAATGAGAAGCAAGCATGTCATGGATGGTGAGGGCCCTTAAAGATAGTTGCCGCCTTTTTGAGGCGTCACCTTTTGAAAGAGTCCTGGGTGCTGGGGGGGGGGGGGCGGGGTGGTGGTGGCTAGTACCCATGATTGAACTGGCTGAGTTTACAACTTTCTGCATTTTATTCAGATCCTGTGCATTGGTGCCTCCATACATAAGGTGATACAACCAGTCAGAATGCTCGCCACAACCAGTCAGAATGCTTGCCACCATGAGTTCCCAACCTTTTTTACACCGTGGACCAATATAGTATCATTGAGCAAGGAATCAGTGGACCATAGTTGGGAACACCTGCTCTCCACAGTACACCTATAGAAAGCAAACTTGTGGATAAGAGAGCAAAATTGATACCATTTTAGTTGTGATCACATCAGATGCAATCTTATCAATTGGCTCAAGGGACCAAATGGTGTGAATTAATAACTTGCGTTTCAGGATTTCCATAATTGGAGAGTTTAAGGGCTACATTTGGCTTTTTGTACATGTTAACTGCTATGGAAGGAGTGAATGTTTTAAATGGTTTTCTACAAGCATTTCAGAAATCTGATTCACTTGCATGTATTTTCCAGTCAAACTTGCAGATAATGTTATTTTTGTAGTGAGATGGAAAGTGCTCAGTGGATGCTAATACCTTTCTAAAAAAGGGGTCTGTTTGAACTTTCAACTATCCTACTAGATGCCAGTTTGTAATAGATTCCATTATGATGGATTAATGACAAGCAAGAGAAAATCTGCAGATGCTGGAAATCCAAGCAACACCCATAAAATGCTGGAGGAACTCAGCAGGCCAGGCATTATCTATGGAACATTTCAGGCCAAGATCTTTTATAGAAACATAGAAAGCATACAGCATAATACAGGCCCTTCGGCCCACAAAGTTGTGCTGAACATGTCCCTACCTTAGAAATTACTAGGCTTACCTATAGCCCTCTATTTTACTAAGCTCCATGTACCAATCTAAAGGTCAGTTAAAGGACCCTATTGAATCCGGCACCTCCACCATTGCCGGCAGCCCGTTCCACACACTCACCACTCTCTAAGTAAAAATCTTAACCCTGACATCTCCTCTGTATCTACTCCCCAGCACCTTAAACCTGTGTCCACTTGTGGCAACCATTTCAGCCCTGGGAAAAAGCCTCTGACTATCCACACGATCAATACCTCTCATCATCTTATACACCTCAATCAGGTCACCTCTCACCCCCCCCCCCCCCCCCCCCCCCGTTGCTCCATGGAGAAAAGGCCGAGTTCACTCAACCTATTCTCATTAGGCATGCTCCCCAATCCAGGCAACATCCTTGTAAATCTCCTGTGCACCCTTTCTATGGCTTCTATATCCTTCCTGTAGTGAGGCAACCAGAACTGAGCACAGTACTCCAAGTGGGGTCTGACCAGGGTCCTATATAGGTGTAACATTACTTTTTGGCTGCTAAATTCAATTCCACGATTGATGAAGGCCAATACACCGTACGCCTTCTTAACCACAGAGTCAACCTGCGCAGCTGCTTTGAGTGTCCTGTGGACTCAGACCCCTATGGACCTTCATGATATCCTTTCATAGAATATGATTGATACAGAATTGTTTTATGACATTAACAAAGTCCATTTTCTTTAACTTTATTGCATTAACTTTGGGAGCTTATAACCCTTCTTGATAAAACTTTTGTCTTAATTTAAATGAATTTAATATCTGATAATTTATTGGACAAAAGAAATTTGTGTGGAAGTGATCCCATTGTAGCACAAAAGCAAAGGGCTGTGCTAAAAATAGGAAATAAAGTAGTAGGTGTTCGAAATATTCTGTCAGACAAACATGGTGAGAGGAGAAATATGCTACCCTGAGATTCATTGTCTTGCAGTCATTCACAGTAGAACAAAGCAATACAACAGAATCAATGAAAACTGTGGTGGCCTGTGGCCATCAAACTTTACAACTCCTCCCTCGGAGTGTCAGACACACTGAGCCAATAGGCTGGTCCTGGACTTATTTCCACTTGGCACAATTTACTTATTATTTAATGACTTAAGGTTTTATATTGCTATATTCTACACTATTCTTGTTTGGTGCGACTGTAACGAAACCCAATTTCCCTTGGGATCAATAAAGTACGTCTGTCTGTCTGCACGCTAACAAAGACTGACAAAAGAGAAATGATGTTGATGTCCTTTCATCAAGACCAGACCTTATGGTAGTGCTTTTGTTCCAGAAAAAACATTTATCTGTTTGATCACAACATTCTCATCAAGGGATAGTGGGACAGCAATGGTGAAGGCTGCCTTCAGAGTGACATTTGGGAATATCTTCTGTTGGATAGAGTTGTATCTAGCACAAATGAAGGTATCTGCTGTTGGTAAAAGATAGGATTGGAGGTTTAAAACCCTCACCCACATTCAGTTGTCCTGTCAAACTTGTATCACAGGGTCAGAAGTTGGTGTGTTTACAGAGAAATCAATTCTACTCTTTGCTTCTCATAAAGCAAGTGCCTGTTGCTGTGTGCAGGAAAACCTGGGTGATGTTCAGACCACACTAAAACTTGTGCTTACACAGTATATAACTATGTTAGTTAAAGTCTGTCCTGAGCTTTATAGGCTCATCAGGCCGGTGCTTATGCCGGTTTCTGTGGCGTGAAGTGACTGAGAGTACGAAACTTCCTCAGTCTATTGCGAGGTTATATAACTATGTGCAATAGGTATATCTGACCAATGCTTTCCCAACCTTCTTTGGACATTAGTGTGCATTACCATCTCTACATTCCTTTCTATCAAAATCCTGGCCAGATAATGAACTCAAGCAGTGTCTGAAATGCTATAGGACCTGGTCATCAGCTGGCTGTTCTGCAGCAATTGTTTTAAATCTTGGCTTTATATCACGTGTGGCAGCTGGAAGATGCATCAACAACAACACCAGTGATTGGAGTTCAGTTCCTATCGTAGTCTGTATGGAGTTTGTACGTCCTTCTTGTGACCACATAGGTTTCCTCCCACATTCCAGAGACATGCAGGTTATGGTTAGTGAGTTATGGACATGCTATGTTAGTGCCAGATACATGGTAACACTTGTGGCCTTCCCCCAGCGCATCCTCTAACTGTGTTAGTTGTTAATGCAAAAGGATGCATTTTGCTGAATGTTTCTATATGTGATAAATAAAGCTGATGTTTCAAAAAATCTTTAAAACTTGGCCTTGTAATGCTTGTGCTTCATAATTCATTCAATTAAAAGAATATTGTTGGTATAATCACTGATGTTCTTTTGGTTTTAACATATGATCTTAGTTCATCTCAAACTGGCCGAACACTTGATTATTTACTAATACTTTTTGTAACACAGTGTACCTTAACCATAGCTCAGTTTGGGTTGTACAGAATCTGCTTCTACACTACTAACTTTTCACATCTCAACCTAAAACAGATTGAAGACTTCTGAATGAGTAATTCTGCTTTTTTGAAATTAGCAACCTATGTTTCAGGTTCAAAGTGGATTTATTTATTTGTTTATTCATTTACGGGATGTGGGTGTTGCTAGCTAAGCCAGCATTTATTGCCCATACCTAGTTGTTCTTGAGAAGATGGTGATGAGCTGCCTTCTTGAACTGCTGCAGTCCCTGAGGTGTAGCTCCATCCACAGTGCTGTTAGGGAGGGAAATCCATGATTTTGACCCAGTGACAATGAAGGAATGGTGTTGTTTCCAAGACAAGATGGTGAGTGACTTGGAGGAGATTCCAAGTGGTTATGTTCCCAGGTATATGCTGTTCTTGGTAGTGGTCATGGGTCTGGAAGGTGCTGCCTTAGGAACTTTGGTATGTTGCAGTCCACCTTGAAGATAGTACACACTGCTGCAACTGTTCATCAATGGTGGAGAGATTGGATGGTGCACAAGCATTGTCATTTGCCACTTGTCAGCCCAAGCCTGTATATTGTCCGGATCCTACTGCATTTGTGTATGAACTGCTTCACTATCTGAGGAGACGCGAAAGGTGCAGAACACTGTGCAGTAATCGTCCTTTGTGTCAAGTATGATTCTAACCAGCAAGGATTTTTCCCCCTAATTCCCATTGACTCCATTTTAGCTTGGGCATTTTGAAGCCATACTTGGTCAAATGCTGACTTGATGTTGAGGGCCATCACTCTCACTTCACCTCTGGAATTTAGCTCTTTGGTCCATGTTTGGACCAAAGAGGTGTTTTGGTCAGGAGCTCAGTGGCCTTGACAGAACACAAACTGGGCGTCGAAGTATGTGCTGCATGATAGCACTGTTGATGATTAAGAGTAGATTGATAGGCTGTTTCTTGTGTACAGGATGTACCTGGGCAGTTTTCCACATTGCAGGGTAGATGTTGGTGTTGTAGCTGTACTGGAACAGCTTGGCTAGTGGCGCGGCAGGTTCTATTGCTGGGATTTTGTCTGGGCCCCTGGCTTTGGCAGTGTCCAGTGTTTTATCTAGTAAGTTTATTATCAAAGTACATATGTCACCATACACAACTCTGAAATTAATTTTCTTGCAGGTATACTCAGTAATTCCAAGAAACATAATAGAGTCAATGAAAGGCCACACACAGGACAGACCAATGAGCAAAAGAAATTGTGCAAATACAAAAGAAAAAAAAGAAATCATAATAAATAAGCAATAAATATAAAGAACGTGAGATGAAGAATCCTTGAAAGTGAGTGCATAGGTTGTGGGAACAATTCATTGATGGGGCAAGTGATGTTATCCCCACTGGTTTAAGAGCCTGAATAACTGTAATAACTATTCCTGAAGCTCCAGTACCTTCTTCCTCAAGACAACGAGAAGAGAGCATGCCCTGGTTGTTGGGGGTCCCTGATGCTGCATGCTTATTTCATGCAACAGCACTCCATGTATATGTGTTAAATGTGGGGAGGGCTTTACCTGTGATGATCTGGATCATATCCACTCCTTTTGTAGGATTTTCGATTCATGGGCATTGAAGTTTCTGTACTAGGCTGTGATGCAGCAAATCAATATACTCTCCACCACACATCAACAGAAGTTTATCAAAGTTTTGGATGTCAGTTTGAATCTTAAAACTTTTAAGGAAGTAAAGGCACTGCCATGCTTTTTTCATAATTGCACTTACATGCTGGGCCCAGGACAGATGGTCTGAAATGATAACACCAAGAAATTGTTGGAGATTCTCTACAACAATTCTATTTGGAGATACAGGGCACAGTAGGACTATTGTTCCCATTGGTGATAGATTAGTGACTAGTTTTGATCTTTTTTATTGCTTTCTAGATACAGGTGTCCCCCGTTTCTCAAACGTTCGCTTTATGACACCTCGCTGTTACGAAAGACCTCCATTAGTTACCTGTTTGTGCTAACAAGGTGTTTCCACTGTTACAGAAACAGGCAGTGCGTGAAAAAAGGCAGCAGACGCGCCTAGCAGCCAAGCTCCTCCCCCGGAACTGCATTCTAGCTGGCATTGCTTAAACATGTGCCTGTGAGCATCTATGGTTTATGTCGATTTATTTTGTACATCTGTTAACAAGTTGAGTTCTAAGGTATCGGAAAAGCCTAAAAGAGCACGTAAGGGTGTTAAACTTAGCGTAAAACTAGACATAATAAAGCATTTCGATCGTGAACGAAGTAAGGATATAGTGAGTTTGTCTAAGGGTTTGTGGAAGTTGACGAAGATGATGTTGAAGAGGTTCTGGCATCCCGTGACCAAGAACTGATAGATGAAGAGTTGATGAAGAAGAAAGGATAACAATTGAAGCTGAACGCAGTAGTGAAGTCGTCCAGGAACTGAACGTGAAGCAGTTGCGTGAGATTTTCGTTGCCATTGACAACGCTGCAAAGAATGCAGAAAAGTATGACTTTAATTTTGAAAGGGCACGTAGGTTTAGGGCATATTTGCAGGATGGTTTGAGTGCTTACAAAGAACTGAAAGACAGAAAAATGTGCGAGACTAAGCAGTCAAGCACACTGGTGTTTTTCAAACCTTCCACATCAACCACAGCAGACAACGAAACTTGACCTTCGGCATGGAGGCAGGCAGACATAGAAGAAGGTGACCTGCCTGCCCTGATGGAAGCAGATGACGATGAGATGACACTCCAGTCTCCCACCACCCCAACCTCCAATAATTCAGCCCAGCACACCATCATCGGTGTGCTCACTGTCTTCCGGATTCCGGTAAGTGAAACTACACTGGGCGAACATTATTTCTACTTTATATAGGTTGTGTATTTTTATGTGTTATTTGGTATGATTTGGCAGCTTCATAGCTTAAAGGTTACTGGAAAGAGTGCTTCTGCTGAGAGCGTTTGTGCCGAGTCTTTCTGCTGAGAGTGCTTGCATGAGATTTTCGCTACAGTGGACAGTGCTACAGTAGTTGCAGAAAAGTATTCCTACTTTACATAGGCTGTGTATTTATCCAATTATTCCTGCTTTTACTATATGTTACTGTTATTTTAGATTTTATGTGTTATTTGGCATGATTTGGTAGGTTTTTTTTGAGTCTGCGAACGTTCACAAATTTTTCCCATATAAATAAATGGTAATTGCTTCTTCACTTTATGACATTCTGGCTTACGAACCATTTCGTAGGAATGCTGTACCTTCGAATAGCGGGGGAAACCTGTATTGGATGTTATCCTAGATCAAGGGATTCCCAAACTGGGATCCGTGGACCCCTTGCCCATGGTATAAAAAAGGTTGGGAACTCCCCTTCTAGATATTGAATAGTTTAGGACCTTCTGTGGAGTATAGGAAAATGAGAGGATATTGATAGAGGTATACAAAATTATGAGTGGTATAGATAAGCTTTTTTCCCCACTGAGGTTGAGTGAGACTAGAACCAGAGGGCATAGGTTAAGGGTGAAAAGTGATATATTTAAGGGGGAACTTCTGGTGAGAGTGTGGAACAAGCTGCCGACATCAGTGGTGGATGTGGTTTTGAAGTTTGGATAAGTACATGGATGGGAGGGATCTGGTCCAGGTGTAGGTCGATGGGACCAGGTAGAATAACAGTTCAGCACATTCTGGATAGGCTGAAAGGCTTGTTTCTGTACTGTAGTTTGTCTGTGGCTCTTGTGATAGAGGGCTTTTCTTTATTATGTTGTGCTAAATTGTGCTGAAATTATTTACTTGTGTCTATTTTTCCACTGTATCAATAAATTACAAAGACATCCAAATTATAATATTGTTAGCATTCGGACACGCCAATTGCAGTGCCTCTGCTCAATATTTTTGAAGTTATTTGAGCAAAGTTATTTGTGGAGCACTTTGATTTAAAAAATGTATGAATAGAGCAGAGAAGTATTGGTGTATAACTGCATTCGAGGCAATAATACAGAGATGCCTGTATTATTTTCTAATTGTTTTCAAGTGTCTAAACAAATTGGGCAAAAGAATGTTTGCATTATTCTTCACCCAATGTAGTTGGTGATAGGGGGCGGAGGGTAGATTGAAAATCTATGATTGGTGTGTACTTAACTAATTTTATAAAGATCAATGCATCTGCAAGACATCTGTTCCATTTTCTAGAATATTTTCAATCAATTGTTCATCCAAAATCAAGTAGTTCAGTCATTCTGTCTGTTACTCATCTGCCCTTTTGAGACAAATTGATATATGTTTTTGTTTACAAAAAAATTTTTATATACCAACATCTATGTAAGAAGATCTGCAATTGGCACTTAATACATATATGTAGCCTATAGTTGTGATTAAAGCTTGAATATTTACTGCTTTCACCAATGTTTCAATTGTTTTGTCTGTTTTGATTGACTTTTTTTATCTAACTAAAATCAGCTTATTTCCAATTGATTGTCTGTCACTAGACTAGCTAGAATTGGAATTAAGTCATAACTGTTTACTTTTTCTTCATGAATTCACAACATAAACTTTAGATTAGATTCAACTTTATTGTCTTTGTGCCAATGAAATGCAATTAGTATCTGACTAGAAGTGCAAAAGAATAGTATTATTTACAAAATAACTGCGAATGTAAGTAAGTGCTACAGCATACAAATATAAAAGTATTGAGACAGTCCAATAAGGGTGCAATACTACTTAGTGCTGTGAAGTGAGGTTCAGCAGAGTCACAGCCTCAGGGAAGAAGCTCTTCCTGTGCCTGCTGGTGCAGGAGCTCCGGCTCCTGTAGTGCCTACCGGATGGGAGGAGAGTAAAAAGTCCATGGTTAGGGTGAGATGCATCCTTGATAATGCTTTTTGCCCTGCCCAGTCAGCGTTTGTGGTAGATATTCTCAATGGTGGGCAATTGGGTGCCGATAATCTGCTGGGCAAGTTTTCACCACCTTCTGGAGTGCTTTGTGGTCCGATACAGGACAATTGCCATACCACACTGAGATGCAGTTGGTGAGTATGCTGCTCAATGGTACAGTAGTAAAAGTCCACAGTATCCTGGGACAGAGGTGAGCTTTCTTGATGCTCCACAGGAAATAAAGACGCCGTTGCGCTTTTTGATCAGGATGGAGGAGTTCAGGGACCAGGTGAGATCATCAGAAATGTGGATACCAAGGAATTTGAGGCTTGATACATGCTCCACTACAGCTCTGTTGATGTAGATGGGGACATGAGTGTGGCTCCTAGCATGCCTGAAGTCCACAATAATCTCCATGGTCTTCTGGGTGTCAGGGGCCAGGTTGTTATTGGCACACCATGCAGCCAGTTGCAAAACATCAATATAAGGCTCCAATCTGGAATATGTGTAGTTAACTTCAAACAATAAAAATCATCTTTTAATCTTTAGTTTCTCTAAAACTTGACGACTCCACTTGTATCCCCAAAAGTCATCCCAAACAATTTGTTTTAAATGAGATATCTGGCCTTTATTTTTGATAAGATCTCTCCAATAAAAGACAACTTTTAGTTCTGTAACATCTGTTTGGACTGTTTCTCAAAATGGACTTCCATATATTTGTGAACTGTGTAATTTCCTTTTATTATCAAGTTTTTAGGATAACATCCGCCCTTAAACAAGATTGCAATTGTTTTTTTTATCTTGAAGAATTCAATATTGTAAGCTTTGTTGTTTTGTAAGAATTTTAATGTGACTGGATCAATGTGATGTCAGCATAGTTGGGTGTGTGTGGGGGGGGCTAATGGGGAAAACAACATTTTTGGCTACAATGCAAACTATCTGCATTGGAGAACCATTGTAAAAAAAATAAAATTATAAATGGAAATTCAGTGCAATTTTGGGGACATTTTATTTTTAAAAATAAAAAAGAAACAAAACAAAGTGTCATGCTTCACTGCAGAAATCAGTGTAGTTTAAAGTTTAGTTTTAAACAAATTCTGTTATAAGGTGAGAAAAAGAGATAGTAATTTGAGCAATATTTTTCTAGCCCTGAAGGCAGAATGGCCAATTGAAAGTAATTTATCAACCTAGATTGCAAAAAAACCAAATTGTGCAAATGGCAACAAAAAAAGTGAGAAACAATACAAAACACGTATCGAAAGAGTCCATGTTCAGTCCATTTTCCATGATTATCACTACATTCCTCCCACCACATCTCAGTTTCTCTTAAACATTCCTTCAGTCTTGATACTTTATGAATGCATCACGTCTGACATACAATAGGCTTAGCCACCTCTTGCTACATACAGGTTGAATACAGAGGTGAGAAATTGGAGTAGTTGGCTAGTCTACCACAGAATCTGGGGAATTGAAGGCTATATAGAAAATTGCCATAATATCTGTCCTCTAAGTACTTCTATGATCAACCATTTGCAACACTCTTGGGGAGGAGAATTCCAAAGATTGCGCACTCTGCAAGAGGAGCACCACTGTATTGTAGTGGTTAGTGCAACACTATTTCAGCTCCGGATGTTCTGGAGTTTGGAGTTCAATTCCTGCATTGTTCTGTAAGGAGTCTGTACATCACCCCACAGAATGCATTTTTTTCCTCCGGGTATCCAGGTTTCCTCCCATAGTCCAAAGATATACTGGGTAGGTTAATTGGTCATTGTAAGTTGTCCCATGATTTGATAGAGGTTGTAGAGTTGCTGGGACAGCATGGCTAGAAGGGCCTACTCTGTCCTGTGATGCTAAATGAATGATATGAAATTCTCATGCATTAGATGATTCCCTCTTTTAACAAAACCCCTCATTTGAAACTTTGCACGGCTATATTCACACTTGGGACCTTGCTGTATCCAGAGAGCCGTGCCTGTCACGTGACAGCACTGCCCTCACCTGGTCGGAAGTCACACCACCTGCCAGTCAACATTTTGCCTCACCCAACTAATCAATGAACACTTAACCATTGGCCACTTTAATTGGATTAACCCATATAGCACCAAGCTGTTGGCCCCCTGGTGAATCACCTGGGCTGGACCAGGTTTGAACATATTGAAACATATAAGATTATTAAGGGATTGGACATGCTGGAGGCAGGAAGCATGTTCCCGCTGATGGGTGAGTCCAGAACTAGAGGCCACAGTTTAAGAATAAGAGGTAAGCCATTTAGAACAGAGATGCTGAAAAACTTTTTCACCCAGAGAGTGGTGGATATGTGGAATGCTCTGCCCCAGAAGGCAGTGGAGGCCAAGTCTCTGGATGCATTCAAGAGAGAGTTAGATAGATAGCGGGGTCAAGGGATATGGGGAGAGGGCAGGAACGGGGTACTGATTGTGTATGATCAGCCATGATCACAGTGAATGGTGGTGCTGGCTAGAAGAGCTGAATGGCCTACTCCTGCACCTACTGTCTATTGTCTATTGACCCTCCAGCCCCCTGACCTATAAAGGGTGCTACATGTGCTTGGCTTGCTCTTTTTTTTGCCATCCTTGAGGGACCACCCTGTTTCACTCCAGGCTGAAGATTGCAGAACACATGGTAAGGTGTGCATTAAATAGGGTTGTGGGAGCGTTTATTGTTGTCCCTTTAGCAAACAGCCGTGCATACCCATAGTCAAGGAGTAGCAGGCATTGTAGTTACTTTTCCCTTACTTGTATGTGTACCTGTACTCTGTCCCCACACTGTTTTCCCGTGTATTGTAGTGCCGACCTGACTTTTCCCATGCTTGTATATTCTAAGTGCGTTTGTGCGAATATTGTAGCCGCTTGTGTTGTTCCCAAGCTTTTTCTCCCCTTGTAACTTATTATAACTTGTAGCTCCTTATTATTAACACTGTGTGTCCAGAGCTCTTGCCTTTGAGACCCAAAGAATCTTTCTCATTTCCATCACAACACTTGCACATTTCAGTAAATCACCCCTGATCCTTATAAACACGAAAGAATAAAATACCACTTCTGTAACAACTTTCCCTTCTTAATGAATCTCTATCAGGCCATCTCTTAAGGAGGGGAACCGAAACTCTATACAATATTCTGGGTGTGGCCTTGCCACATCCTATACTTTTCAGAGGCTATTTAAAAGTCAATACAGTGGAGATTTTTGAGTCATTTAGGGTAACATGGAGATTTCTTTGAGGTCATTAGTGAACCACATTTTTCACATTTTTTATTGGAATATTTTTAAACAACCATCTAGTAGATTTTTTGTTATCATAACATTTTATAATTCGAAATTTTGTAGTTAGCTTGCTGAGCAATATTTTGGATTACTACTAGTAAATAACTTACAGTACCACCACTAAATCTGTTAAATAAAAAAAACACCATAAAAGCAGGCATATTTTGAATTATTAAATATGGCCATTATTTCTGTATTTGCTGTGTGGGATAGAAATTGCTATAAATTGTCCAGATTAAATTTCAATGGTAATATAGAGTTGAGCCAACCATTGTGGCTAACGTCCTGAAGCTCTGTCGTTGAAGAATTAGACTTGTTCAACAGGCTTGGGATGTAAAGGTTATTATTGATGTTTCACATACCTGATTGTCATAGGAATGTACAGATGGTCTAAAGTTGACTTGTGTCAGCCAACTTATTCCAATTCATTACATGAACCTTTTTCTGTTTGTGTAGCAGTGCAGATAAGAGAAGGTTCTATTCTCACAGGTGTTGAGCACCAATCACAAGTTTAATCTCAATGAAGATTCAGCAGTCTCGTGACATTTAGTCCAAATTAATTTTCAGAAAAGCTGTTAAAATCTTTCAATTTAGCCCAGAACCACTGAAGTAGCAAAATAACCTAAAATAAACGCTGATATGTGAAAGAGTGAGCACAGTGATAAACTAATGCCAAATGATTTGTTGCCTTGGCAGAATACTGAAGCAAGACGGTACTAGATTAGAAGTAACACATACAAGATGCTGACAGAACTCTGGGAGCATCTATGGTAATGAATCAACTGCTGACATTTTGGGCTGTGACCCTTCTTCAGGACTGGAAAGGAAGGGGGAAGATTAGGAAGCTGCTCATTTCAAGCACATAAATGCAAAGGTTACTTTGCAGGCAAAGGATTGTCCAAATGTTAAAGAAGAGCACTGGTGCCATTCTGACATGTCAGTTGATGGCCTCCTCAGTTGCCACATTGAGGCCACTCTCAGGTTGGAGGAGCAGCACCTCAGATGCCATTCCGACCTGTTGGTTCATGGTCTCTTCAATTACAATGATGAGGTCGCTATCAGGTTGGAGGAGTAGCACCTCGTTGGGTAGCCACTAACCTGACGGTTTGAACATCAATATCTATCTTCTGTAATTTCTTCCCCTCCCCTTCTCTCTTTCTCCATTCCCACATTCTGGCTCCCCTCTTACCATTTCACTTCTCCTCATCTACCCATCTCCTCCCTCAAGTGCACTCCCTCTTTCCCTTTCTCCCATGATCAATTCTGCTCCCCGATCAAATTTTTTCTTTCTCAGTCCTTTAGCTGTTCCACATATTCTGGCATCTTCATCCTTTCCTTTCCATTCCTGGCAACGGGTCTCAGCCAGAAATGATGATTGCTTATTCAATGCTGTATGATCTTTTAAGTTGCTCCAGCATTTTGTGTGAGTTCCTTCTTGTGGAAAATCCATGATGGAGTAAGAGTTTGCATGAGCTATTACAGCTGGAAGCATCAGAATTTTGGAGTTCAATCCCAGCGTCCTCCGTAAGGAGTCTCTGTACGTCCACCCTGTGCTGAATGTGTGGATTTTCTCTCAGTGCTCCGGTTTTCCTTAATTCTACTCACCAAGGCCTTCTTATGGTCCCTTCTGACTCTGCTAATTTCATTCTTAAGCTCCTTCCTGCTAGTCTTGTAAACTTCTAGATCTCTATCAGTTTTTTGAAACTTTCATAAGCTTTTCTTCTTGACTAGATTTTCAACAGCCTTTTTACACCACGGTTCCTGTACTCTACCATTCTTTCCCTGACACATTGGAACGTACTTATGTAGATCGCAAATATCCCCTGAATATTTGCCACATTTCTGCCGTGGATTTCCCTGAGAACGTCTGTTCCCAATTTATGCTCCCAAGTTCCTGCCTAATAGCATCATAATTCCCCTTATTCCAATTAAACGTTTTCCTAACTTGTCTGTTCCTATCCCTCTCCAATGCTATTGTAAAGGAGGTAGAATTATGATCACTATCTCCAAAATGCTCTCCCACTGAGGGATCTGACACCTGACCAGTTTCATTTCCCAATACCAGATCAAGTACAGCCTCTCCTCTTGTAGGCTTATCTACATGCTGGTCAGGAAACCTTCCTGAACACACCTAACAAACTCCACCCCATTTAAACCCCTCGCTGTAGGGAGATGCCAATCAATATTGGGAAAATTAAAATCCCCATCACGACAACCCTGTTATTACTGCACCTTTCCAGCATCTATCTCCCTATCTGCTTCTGGATGTCCCTGTTACTATTGGGTGGTCTATATATAAAAAAAACCCCAGTAGAGTTATTGACCCCTTCCTGTTTCTAACTTCTACCCACAGAGACTCCATGACTACTTCATTTTCAGCGGCTGTGACACTATTTTTGATCAACGGTGCCACGGCCCCACCTCTTTTGCCTCCCTCCCTGTCCTTTCTGAAACATCTAAAGCCTGGCACTCTAAGTAATCATTCCTGCCCCTGAGCCATCTAAACTCTGTAATGGCCACAACATTATAGCTCCAAGTACTGATCCACACTCTAAGCTCATCCACTTTGTTCGTGATGCTTCTTGCATTAGAATAGACACATATTGAACCCTCAGTCTGTGTGCATCCCTTCTCTATCACTTACCTATTTTCCCTCTCACAATCTCTACAAGCTTTCGCTATTTGTGAGCCAACAGCCCCTTACTCCATCTCTTCAGTTTGGTTCCCACCCCCAGCAATTCTAGTTTATACTCTCCCCAATAACCTTAGCAAATTCCCCTGCCAAAATATTGGTCCCCTTCGAATTCAAGTGCAACCTATCCTTTCTGTATACTCGCTGACACGTGGCACAGGCAGTAATCTGGAGATTGCTACATTTTGAGGTCCTGCTTCCCAGCTTCTTTCCTAACTCCGTGTAGTCTGTTTTCAGGACCTCCTCCCTTTTCCTACCCATGTTGTTTGTCCCAATATATACCACGACCTCTGACTGTTCACCTTCCCACCTCAGGATATCGTGGACACGATCAGAAATATCCCAGACTCTGGCACCTGGAGGGCTAACTACCATCCGTGTTTCTTTCCTGCATCTACAGAATTGCCTGTCTGACCCCCTAAGTATAAAAGTCCCCTATCACTGCTACCTTCATCTTCCTTTCCCTATCCTTCTGAACCAGAGGGCCAGACTCTGTGCCAGAGACTCAGTGCCACTGACGCTTCCCCTAGATAGGCCGCCTCCCCCAACAATACTCAAACAGGCGTACTTATTAAGGGTGGACAGCCACAAGGTTACCCTCTAGTATCTGACTCTTGCCCTTTCCTCTCCTGACTGTTGCCCACTTATGTCTCCCAAGGCCCCAGTGTGATGACTTGCCTATAGCTCCTTTCTATCACCTCCTCACTTTCTCTGACTTGACGAAGGTCATCGAGCTGCATCTCCAAATCCGTAACCCAGTCCCTAAGGAGCTGCAGCTCGACACACCTGGTGCTGTTGCGGCCGTCTGGGAGGCTGGGGTTCTTCTGGACATCCCACATCTGTCACCCAGTACAGAACACTGGCCTCACAGACATACTTCCTGTTTCTATTCTACACAAGTAACTTAGCTTAATGTGAAGGTGTGAGCACTAAGCTGTAGTTGACTTGAGGGGGCAAGGGTGGAAAGTACTTTTTTATTGTCATGCCTTTCTAATGCAAGGATTAATGTATAAAATTCATCACGAACATTGATTTTGCTGACTTCCAGTAATTCCCCCCCACAGTTCAAATTTTTCCATTCCCTATTTTGTTTCTCCTCTTACCCTTTCTCACCTCCCCGTCACCTCCATCTGTTGACCCTCCTGCTTCCCTTTCTCTGATGATCCAGTATCCTTTCCTATTAGATTCCTTCTTCAGCCCATTACCTCTTCCACCTATGAACTTCCAGCTTCTTATTTTATTGTTCCTCCTCCACCCACCTTCCCCCTCATCTGGTCTCACTTATCACCTGCCAACTTGTACACCATCTCTTCCCCCCACTTTCTTATGCTGGCTTCATCCCTGTTGCCTTCCAGGGTCTTGGCCTGAAACATTATTCCTCTCCATGGATGTTGCCTGATCTACTGAGTTCCTCTCCAGCAATTTGTGTGTGTTACTGTATATCAGAAGTTCAGTCAGTTTCTGTATGTAACTGTTAAAATTTGGGTTTATTATTTAAGAGCAAACATGAGGAAATCTGCAGATGCTGGAAATTCAAACAACAACACACACAAAATGCTGGTAGAACACAGCAGGCCAGGTAGCATCTATGAGTCCTGACGAAGGGTCTCGGCCCGAAACGTCGACAGCGCTTCTCCCTATAGATGCTGCCTGGCCTGCTGTATTCTACCAGCATTTTGTGTTTATTATTAAATCTGTTTTTCAGTTATCAAACCAGTTGACGAACAAATGTAAGAGTATAATTACCATGTTCACACTTCAGCTTCAGACAATGAGTTGGAGTTCCTGTTTTGAGTGCACTCAGGAAACTGTGTACAACTGCATACAAAATTGCCCTACTTATTTTGCAGTTCAAATTTTTGCTAAAATACTTTGCATAATCTAAGTTTGGAAGTTTGGTTGATTGCCAGGCTTGGCAAAATGTTTGCAGACGTTTTGGATTCAATTGAGCAGCCATCATCAGTGCACAATTGAGGGTGTTGTCTCCTCAGAATGCTGGCTTATATACACCTCCAGGGTCCGAATGGATATCGAATAGATCTAGTTGGCTGCTTCAAAACAGTGTGAACAGTTTAGCAGTAGAAGATGCTGATTGGCTAGCCTCAAGGGAGTTCCACTGGAAAGGCTGATTTATACTTGTGCATACTACGTCGCTCTACACCATAGCGAGCATGCGTTGGTGTGCGCCAAAACGCTAGTTGAAGGTGGCGTTTCTATGCCACTGTGTTGAGTTTCTTTGTGAGAGACATGGACGAGGAAATGCATTTCAAACATTTTCGCATGTCAGCAGGTAGATTTGATGAGTTGGTTCATCTATTTCGTTTCGGTGTACGCACAGCCTACAGAGATGGCGGAGAAGAAGCAACCAGAAATGCGTAGGAGGAAATACGATGCTAACAAGCGGACCAATCACAGTTGTTGCGGTCTGCATTGCCACGATGCATGAGTAACTTTTCTGGAGAGGTGCACGTTACCCTACTGCGTAGGGTACGGTGTAGGGTACGCAACACCTACGGTGTAGACACGACGCACAAGTATAAATCAGCCTGAAGTATTTGCTCCATTGTCCAGATCCTGAGATTACTGGTGATTTATTGATTGTTGACTGTGCTGTTTCTCTTTTATCTGATCTGATCTCAATAAGGGATCATATATCAGATCTGTATTGATGTGTTTGTTAATGGATCCTTCTGTAGAGAACCACGCTTGGGGAAATCCCTGCTCTTTTCTTGTTCTTGCTATGGGCCAAGGTATGACTTAATTAATTCACAAAGATTGGATTCATTGGACACATCTAAACATTTTAAATTACTCTGTGCTTCTATGAGATACTTGATTTTAAGTCACTATAGCTTAAAAATCTGTGCTGAATTATTTTCTGATTCCATAGTATGCTGGTTAATTTAACAATACTTTAGATTTATTTTAGAATAGGGCAGCAAGATAGCATAACAGTTTGCATAACATTGTTACAGTGCCTTCGACTGTGATCACCTTGTCTTTTGAAGGCCTGGCTGAGAAGGCAACATCACAAGCACCAATTACAATAGATGAGGTTGGAGGAGATGCACCTGAATCTCAGCTTCACCTGGAGTAGTTGTTTAGATTCACGTAGAGTGATGTTAGAATCTGATGCATTTGCAATCCAAGTGTTATGAAAGCCTTGGGAGAACAACTGAAAAGTAGTCATGGTCATTTCATACTTAGACTAGAGATAACAAAAGTCCAGTGATGACCGTTAACCTACAAAAAAAAATAGCCAGATTCATGTAGAGTGACACCTAAACTGTAAACTAAATTTCTGGAAAAACAAAGTAGCAAATATACTGTAATTACTGGAAAATCCACTAAACAGAACTAGAAATTCAAATGTGTATTGAAACTTTACTTGTATTTTAAATTCCCAGATCTTTCAGTCATTCCACTATTAATAGGAGTGGATAGGGAAACAAATCCCGGAAAGGTGTAATAATAAGAGTTGTTGTAGGGGGAGATTTTAATTTCCCAAATTTCGATTGACATCTCCCTAGAGCAAGGGGTTTAGATGGGGTGGAGTTTGTTAGGTGTGTTCAGGAAGGTTTCTTATCCACGAATTCCGCATTTGCGAATTCAACCAACTGCGAATCATGAAAACCCGGAAGTGCCCTTTCAGCACTTGTTGTTGGAGCGTGTACAGACTTTTTTTTTCTTGTCATTATTCCCTAAACAATGCAGTATAACAACTATTTTACGTAGCATTTACATTGTATTAAGTATTATAAGTAATCTAGAGATGATTTAAAGTATATGGGAGGATGTGCGTGGGTTATCGTGGATCGGGATCAAAAAAAATCGGAAGTTCTCTTGCTAAGTAAATTGAAACAGGTACAGTACATCCGTATTATTTAGCATCAGTTAGTCGAACATTTGTCTTAGTACATTTTTTACCTTTCTGTGCATATAAAACACTTAAGAACGTATGTTTCAGTGCCGGGCTCGGAAGCCAATGACAGACTGCTTTCGAGAGCGCTCTCCATCCGTGGTGGGTTGATGTGGAGGAACAAAAACTCAAATCCTCAAAATCCAATAATTCAATAATTAAACCACTGCGTTGCTTAGTAATAATCGTAACTTTCATCGGGGCTGGGCCTTTAAAATCGTTCCGATCATTGACCGACTGTAGCCTAACGCTTTTCCGATGACCGATGGTGTTTCACCTCTTTCAGATCGCTTTATTATTTCCACTTTATTTTCAATTGTGATTATGATTATTTTCATGAACAGAAACACTGCAGATTCAGAGCTGCGCCGGGTCCCAATGTCCACTGCACTGAGACAGGTTAAATAAGGTCTGGGGTTCCGCTGGGTCCTAAGATCCACCACATTGAGACAGGTTGAATAAGGGACCTGAGCATCCGCAAATTTTGGTATCCGCAAGGGGTGCTGGAACCAATCCCTTGGGGATAAGGAGGGCCAACTGTATATAGATAAGCCTACAAGAGGAGAGACTGTATTTGATTTGATATTGGGAAATTAACCTGGTCAGGTGTCAGATCTCTCAGTGGGAGAGCATTTTGGAGATGGTGATCATAATTCTATTTCCTTTACAATAGCATTGGAGAGAGATAGGAACAGTTAAGTTAGAAAAGCGTTTAATTGGAGTAGGGGAAATTATGAGGCTATCAGGCAAGAACTTGGTAGCTTCAATTGGGAACAGATGTCCTCGGGGATAAGTATGGAAGAAATATGGCGAACGTTCAGGGGATATTTGTGTGGAGTTCTGCATAGGTACGTTCCAATGAGACAGGGAAGTTATGGTGCACAAAGGCTGTAGTAAATCTAGTCAAGGAGAAGAGAAAAGCTTACAAAAGGTTCAGAGAGCTAGGTAAGAGACCTAGAAGATTATAAGGCTAACAGGAAATTAGGAGATCCAGAAGGGTCCATGAGAAGTCCTTGGTGGACAGGATTAAGGAAAACCCCAAGGCATTCTACATGTATGTGAAGAGCAAGAGGATAAGACGTGAAAGAATAAGACCTATCAAGTGTGATGGTGGGAAAGTGTGTAGGGAGCCGGAGGAAATAGCAGAGGTACTTAATGAATACTTCAGTATTCACTATGGAAAAGGATCTCGGTGATTGTCGTGATGACTTGCAGCAGACTGAAAAGCTTGAGCATGTAGATTTGAAGAAAGAGGATGTGCTGGAGCTTTTGGAAAGCATCAAGTTGGATAAGTCACAGGGACCAGATGAGATATACCTCAGGCTACTGTGGGAGGTGAGGGATGAGATTGCTGAGCCTTTGGCAATGATCTTTGCATCATCAATGGGGACGGAAGAGGTTCCGGAGGATTGGAAGATTGCAGATGTTATTCCTTTATTCAAGAAAGGGAGTAGAGATAGCCCAGGAAATTATAGACCAGTGAGTCTTACCTCAGTGTTTGCTATTTTGATGGAGAAGATTTTGAGAGGCAGAATTTATGAACATTTGGTGAGGTATAATATGATTAGGAATAGTCAGCATGGCTTTGTCAAGGGCAGGTTGTGCCTTATGAGCCTGATTGAATATTTTGAGGATGTGACTAAACACATTGATAAAGGAAGAGCCATAGATGTAGTGTATATGGATTTCAGCAAGGCATTTGATAAGGTACCCCATGCAAGGCTTATTAAAAAAGTAAGGAGGCATGGGATCCAAGGGGACATTGCTTTGTGGATCCAGAACTGGCTTGCCCACAGAAGGCAAAGAGTGGTTGCAGACGGGTCATATTCTGATGGAGGTTGGTCACCAGTGGAGTGCCTCAGGGAACTGTTCTAGGACCCTTACTCTTCATGAATTTTGTAAATGACCTGGAGGAAATGGAGGGATGAGTTAGTAGGTTTGCTGATGACACAAAGGTTGGAGGTGTTGTGGATAGTGTGGAGGGCTGTCAGAGGTTACAGCAGGACATTGATAGAATGCAAAACTGGGCTGAGAAGTGGCAGATGGAGTTCAACCCAGATAAGTGTGAAGTGGTTCATTTTGGTAGGTCAAATATGATGGCAGAATATCGTATTCAAGGTAAGACTCTTGGCAGTGTGGAGGATCAGAGGGATCTTGGGGTCTGAGTCCATAGAACTCTCAAAACAGCTGTGCAGGTTGATGCTGTGGTTAAGAAGGCATATGGTGTATTGGCCTTCATCAATCTTGGAATTGAATTTAGGAGCCAAAAGGTAATGTTGCAGCTATATAGGACCCTGGTCTTGGAGTACTGTGCTCAGTTCTGGTTGCCACACTACAGGAAGGATGTGGAAGCCATAGAAAGGGTGCAGAGGAGATTTACAAGGATGTTGCCTGAATTGGGGAGTATGCCTTATGAGAACAGGTTGAGTGACCTTGGCCTTTTCTCCTTGGAGTAGGGAAGGACGAGAGGTGACCTGATAGAGGTGTATAAGATGATGAGAGGCATTGATCATGTGGATAGTCAGAGGCTTTTTCCCAGGGCTAAAATGGTTGTCACAAAGAGGACACAGGTTTAAGGTGCTGGGGAGTAGGCACAGAGGGGATGTCAGGGGTAAGTTCTTTACTCAGAGAGTGGTGAGTGTGTGGAATGGGCTGCTGGTAACAGTGGTGGAGGCAGATACGATTGGGTCTTTGAAGTGGCTTTTTCATAGGTACATGGAGATTAGAATAATAGAGTAGTAATTTCTGAAGTAGGGATATGTTCGGCACAACTTCGTGGGCCGAGGGGCCTATATTGTATGGTAGCTTTCAG